>NW_024369262.1:2217779-2447343 GCF_014805655.1 Passer montanus | reverse complement strand
CCGCCGCCGGAGGGTCCCGGCGGGGCGGGCGGGGCCGCCCCGGGGCCTCCCCGCCACGGGCGGTGGCCGCCCCGGGGGTGACCTTCACTCCGGGACCGGACTGGGCAGACTTTGACCCGCGGCCGCTCCCCGCCGCGGGCACGGAGCGGAGCATCCCGGGCGGCGGGGCGCCGGCAGGGCGGCGGGGCGGCCCGCGGGGAGCGGCGGAGCCGTGGAGCGGCGCGGGGGGAGCTGCCTCCCTTAGCGGGGGAGGGGGAGCCGGTTTTACCGAGAGGCGAGACGCTGGGGGAGGGGGGGTGACCCGGTTGTACCGGGAGAGGGGCACGGCCGGGGCACAGCGTTCTTCACTAGCGGGGTGAGCTCCCACCGGGGCCCTGCCCGGAGCCGCTGGGCTCTGTCGGTGCTGAGAAGGGCTGGGTGGGAGCCCCGTTACCGACAGGGCCCCCCCTCGTCGGTCCCCGGTGCCGGCGGGGCCCCCGGTGCCGGCGGGGCCGGTGGCTTCGGCGGCGGGTGCTGATTCACGGGCCGGCGGGGGTGGAGCAGGGCCGGGACCAGCTCGCTGGAATCCGGACCAGATGTACCCGGCACGCCAGGAATGCTCGGCATCCCCGCCGGGCCCCGCCGCCGCCGCTGCGCCCCGGCCCCGCACCGGGCTCCGGCCTCCCCCGCTGCCCCGGGCCCGCCGTGACGCCGCTGCGAGGATGCTGCGGTGGCCCCCGGGGGTTTCCCGTCCGTCCCCCGCCGTGCCCGCTTTCCCGGGAGGTTCCCACACCCGGTCACCGGCAGCCGAAGCGCTGCGCGCTGTGGAAAAAAGGGATTTTCCCGGGGTCCAGCACCAGCCCTGGGGTTGGCGTCCTCGCCCTCCGACAAAACGGCTCGGAAAGGGGCTGAGCTGGCCGAAATTCCCCCGCCTGACAAAGTGTCTCCCCCGTCAGGATTAGCTGGCTCCCGTCCAGGTGGGACCCTGCCAGCAGGGATGGATGCCCGAGGTGAGCCCTGGGAATTCTGTCCCCCCCCACCTGCAGTGCCCTCCCTGCTGCGGCCACCGGCCCGGCCCGAGCCGCTGCCTTTATCTCTTATTTTCCAGCAGGAACGGCCTTGGATTGCCCTGCCTGTTCCTCGTGGTGTGGGGTGGCTGGAGCTCAAGCAGCACCTGCCTTGGGAGCGGGGAGGGATGGGAGAGTTGAGGCTGGAGCTGCCTCTGGATTCCATTGGATTGGGGGGTGTCCCTGGAGGGAGGACAGAGCCGTGGGTCAGTGTTGTGAGGAGGGACAGGAGCTGCTGTGGGTGGCACAGCACGGTTCAATCCTGCCTCTGAAATGTCTGTTCCCTCCCCAGGTGCTGCCGTGCCCACCCTGCTCCTGGCTAACCAGCACCAGTTCTTCAGTGGCAAGCTTTATGTCCTTCTCCAGTAGCTAAAGCTGCCAGTTGAAGAACTGTTGAATGTAGCCACTCTCTTCTCGTCCCTGGGACCTTGGATGCCAGCCAGAGCCGTGCCCTGAGCCACCAGGATGAGCCACTCTGCAGAGTGCTGTGCATTGGAGGGCTGAGGATGAGTCTGACCGGGATGAAGAAAGTCTCCTGGAGGATTGCAGGCAGCTGTGCCAGAAGGGTTGCCAAACTGTCCCCCCCCTCAGTGGGGTGGCACTGAGCTGGGAGGAGACTGAGAGAAGCATTAAACGTTGTTTTGCTCAACTGCTCAGTTTTGGGACGTTTGTTGCCCGTGGGTTGCCTGGATCAGGTGGGAAGATGGTGGGGACACAGACCCTGGAGGGGGCACAGCACCAGAGCCGTGTCCCCAGCGATGCCACTCGGGGGCCTGCAGTGGAGGGGGCGATCCTTTGGGCTTGTCCTGAGCCACAGGCTGGGCTCAGGAGCTGGACTAACCCTGCAGCATGGCAGGAGCCCGGGGACAGGGCTGGCCCAGGCCGGGCTGGGCGCGGTGGGGCCGGGCCAGGCTGACTCAGGGCCGAGTCACTCTGGGCTCTGCACGGCTGCTCCCGAGCCTCTCCGGGGGTTTTGGGGCTGGCAGCACTCAGAGGGGCCCTGGTGAACTTTGCTGGGCTCTCCTGTGCTCCAGGCTCTGGCTCGTTGGTGAGCAGAAGCTCCAGACTGCCCTGGAAGGAAGTTGGAAGCTGCTCTCCAGGGCTGGAGGAGCCCCTGCCCTGCTCTGAGTGAGAGGGGAGCTCCCAATGAAGGCTCCAGGGAGCCTCTGCACACCAGGCTTTCCCACAGGACTGCCAGCACCACCAGCTCCCAGCTGCCCTGGTGAATGGGAAGCAGGGGAGTGTCCAGGCATTGCTGTCACAGCCTGCCAGGAGGAGCACAGCTCATCCCAGCTCCGAGGGCGGGCAGGGAGGAACAGCCCTGTGCTGAAATGTCTGCACAATCTCAACTCAATCTGCCTGCCCAGCCTCCAGCTGCCCAAGGCAGGGCTGCTCCCAAACTTTGGCACCCAGCAAAGCACAGAAAGTGGCCTGCTGTCCGTTAAGTGATGCAAGCAGAATAAATCTGTTTTCTGGGGGTCTTTCCTTCTTACATAAAACTGCTGTGCTTGGTGTGTTCTTGCTGATGGTTACAAGCAGCTGAGTTTCTTTGGGGTGGTTGTCACCCAGAGCGGGTGGGACTGCTGGACACCCTTGGATCAGTTCCTCCCACCACAGCTGCCCTGCTGCAAGCCCGTGCAGAGCAGCTGGCACCTGCTCAGTGCCCAGCACAGCCTGGAGTGCAGTGAGGGGCAGAAATTCGGGGTGGGGGGTGCCTGAGGGCAGGGAGGAGCAGCTCCTGGGCCGTGCTCCCCCTCTTCTGCAGCACAGGTTGGTGTGTGAGAGAGCTGTGTGCCTCACAAATCCTCACCTTCCCTGTCAGGAAGGAACAACCTGTGCTGCAAACCCAGCTCTTTCCTGGGTAAAAATGTGGCTCCTTCAGAGCAGCAGCACCAAACCTGTGAGGTCAGGAATTGTAAAACACTGTGTTTCAGGTCAAATGTGAGGTGCCAGAGGACAGGTTTGGGTGTTTAACACAAAAGCAGCACTGCAGTGTCCCAGCTGCTGAGCACAGGGCTCAGGCTCTGGCTGTCCTGCACTTCTTGTCAAAGCAGAGGGGTTTGGGCTCTCACTGAGTGTCCCTGTGGGAACTTGCCCAGCTCCTGGACTTACCCTTCCTCCTGCACAGCCCCATGTGACTGGTGAGTAAGTGCAAGGCTTCCTGTAGAAAGCACAGCCTGGCTGTGCAGAAATCCAGTAACTCTTTCCTCCAGCATCTGGCCACCTCCTCCAAGCATGCAGGGCCACAGCAGGCAGGGCTGGCTCTGGGGTTTCTCTGCCAGAGTCTGGCTGCTTGTGCAGCAGCTGATGTGACACTGCAGACAGCAGTGACACTGCCAGCAGGTGCTGCTGGCTCGGAGGCTGGTGGCACCCCCCTGTCCTTAGGGGCAGGGTATCCTGTGCAAGTCCCTGCACACAGCCCACCCCGCTCCCTGCTGGGAGAGCAGCTCGTCTCGGTCACAGCTCCCCTCGCTGGGAAAATGTGTTTTTGCAAAGGAGAAGGTCAGCGTGACCGGTGTGCTAAATGAGAGCTCCCTGCCGACAGGGAAGGAGCAGGAGGAGCTGCTGTGGCTCTGCTGCTGCATCTGTGCCTGTGTGGTGGCTGCTGAGCCTCAGCTCAGCCCCAGGCCATGGCATCCTCCTCTGCTGAGCTGTGCCCAGCACAAGTGGCTGTCTGCAAACATAGAATGCAGGTGCTGGGTTCAGCTTTGCTGATGGTTTTATTGCTCCAGGCTGGGAGGATGTGGAGCTGTTGGCACTTGGTTGTGAGCCCCTGGCAAGGGGCACACACCAAACTCAGCTTTGTGCCAGCGAGGGGATGTTGCCAATGTCACAGGCCCTGAAAGGAGAGGTGGGTTGGGGGTTTGCAGGGACTCCTTTTGGTTTTGTGTCTCTCAGTGGGCTCTGCTGACGTGGGGAACAGCCCAGAGCCACCCACCAGCTTGGCTAGGATGTCACTTACTCTGCTTCTTCTTTGGAGATTTGTTTCCCCAAGTACAAAACTTCTGCAATCAGAGACACCATGGGGTCACAGTTCAGGCTGGCAGCTGCAGTCACATGGCCATCCCTGGCATGGAAAGAGGAAGAGTGTGGATCTCCTCAGTGTACAGAGCTCAGCATCCCCGTGGCCAGGGAGCAGCTGTGCTCCAGAGGGCTCAGGGCAGGCTGGCTGCTGCTGCAGGGTGCACAGGCACTCGTGGCAGATTGCCTGGCACTGCTGGGAGCTGGCACTGAGCCTGGCAGCAGTGGGGCAGAGGCAGAGATGTGTCCCAGGCTCTCTGCCCAGCTGGTGTCATCGTTTGAGCTCATTCTCTTCTCCTTCCCTGGCCTGCTTTGGTTTTCTCTGGTTCAGCACCAGCAGCTGCCTTTGGTGCCCAGCCAGGGGATGTGGGGCCTCTGTGGGATCCCTGCTGTAAGAGAGAGGGCTGTGCCCTGATTCCAGGGCATGGCCAGGGATTCACTCACCTGATGTAAAAGATCAGGAATTTCTCTTGCTCCAGGCTGCCCTTCACAACAGTGTCTGTGTATCCCTTCCCACAGCCTGTGGGACAGAGCCTGCTCAGAGCCCTGGCACAGCAGCTTGCACCACCCCACCTCAGAGCCAGCGTGCTGGGGCAGAGGGGACAGTGCCTGGGGCTGGCACGGGGCTGGGGAGCAGACATCAAGGCCCTGGACTGAGAAGCAGAACTGACTTTGAGCCTCTCCTTGGTGTGGAGAGGGAAGTTCTTCCTCTGTGACCTCTAACCCACTGTAGATCAGCAAGGAACCAGAGCTCTGGGTGAGCTCCAGCCCCAGGGCTCAGACTCACCATGGCAGCCAGTCCAGAGCCTGAGCTGCTTCAGGTGAGCTCTGTTTACAGCCCCAGACCCTGCTGGGGGAGGGAATTCCTCTGCTGCCCTCCCTGCCCTCCCTACCTGCATAGCGGATGCTTTTCCCAAGCATTGTGGTCCAGAAGTAAGGGACAGTGTGCAGCTCCTCCCCTCTCCTCAGCATGTTCAGAGCAGCACAGTGACCTGGCAGGAGCCAACACACTGAATATTCCTCCTGCAGCTCCTTAAAAATTGCTCCCCCGTGTCTCCTGCTGTCCCTGCTGCCCCATTCCCCTCCCTGAGGGAGCTGGAAGGTGACAGGTCCCTCACCATGGGCCTCAGCCACTTGTTGGTGGTGGATGCTGGACCTGTCCCCATCCAGCAGAGCCACTGGGAAGGTGACCACGTCCCCCGCAGCGAAGACCTTGGGGATGTTGGTCTGCATGTGCTAACGAGCAACAGGCAATTAGTGCAGTGATGGGAGGGAAGGGATGGGGTGTGAGCTGGGCTGCTCAGCTGGCACTCACCAGATTGACCAGGATGGCACCTTTGTCATCCCTGGCAATGGAGGTGCCCTCCAGGAACGCCGAGTTGGGGCTGGAGCCTGTGGGGAGAGCAGCAGGGGTGAGCTCTGCAGGGACAGGGGGGAAATTTGGCCTCACAGCTCCTGCTCCTGCTGGAGCAGTGACCTGTGCTCGGGCTGGTGCTGAGCCAGGGCAGGGCAGCCAAGCTGGGGCCCAGGACACAGCAGGGACCCGTGAGGCTCAGCAGGAGCCAAAGGCACAGCGAGAGTGGCAGCAGCTCCTCTCCTCCTGCCCGTGTGTGCTCGTGGGCTGCTGACCTCTCCAGGTGCTGGGGCCAAGCAGAAGGGCTGGATGATAGCAGAGTGGGAAAGATAACAGCAGGGAATGGTGTCCTGGAAAGGAGCTGTGATGCCCTGGGCTTGCTGGATGTTTTCCCATTCCCAAATCTGCCTCCCTGTCCCAGCTGCGGTCTCTTACCTATTCCCACCACGACCACATCTGCAGGGAGCTTCTCTCCATTGGCAAGGACAGCTTCTGTGACCTAGGAAAGAAGGAAAGGTCATTAATAAAGAGTTAAAACCTCTGTCCTAATTCCCACAGCCTCCCTGCTGCTTTGCTCTTTGCTGTCTTTTTTTCTTCCCCAGGTTTGGATCACCTTGTCCAACTAATGTGTGCTGCTGGGAATGTAAAAGAAAATCACACTGCTGTCCCTGGGAGAGGAACATTTAGTGGTGCCCTTTGAGCCCAGAGCTGTGCTCAGTGAAAAGGAAGGGAGGGTCTAGACATGGGAGAGGAAAGCCTGATGCAGGCCCTGGGTTATAGCTCAACTTGGGCCTTTTTCCCCTAAAATTAACAGTTCAGGGATCACAGAGGCATGACTGACCTTTCCATCCTTTCCTTTCAGCTCACACAGTTCTGTTTTCATGTGGAACTTCACCCCTTTATTTTGCAGCATCTGAAAAGGACTGGTTTGAGTATTCATTAGGAAATTCCAGGCTATAAAAACAGCTGTACCCAGCCAAAAGCCAGGCAGGCAGCTCTGCTGCTGCTCCAGGGAGATTCCATCTGTGTCCCTGGCTGCTGCAGGGACACAAAGCCTGGCTCTTCTCTGCAGTGCTGGTCAGGACTGCTGTGTGAGGTGGCTTTGGGGTGAAGAATTGATGTGTGTGGGGGGAAGAAAGAGTGGGACCAGCCGTGTGTGCAGAGCTGGTGGGTGAGGACACAGGCTGGGCATGCAGAGTCATGACTCAGCACAGGGGCGAGGTTTCCTGGGCTGATGTGATCCTGGGGCTGCTTGGATATCATGTGTTCTCCTCCTGGAAATCAGCCCCAGGTTCTGCTCACCCTCATGGCAACACCTCCAACCTGAGGACCCAGGGCGTGCTGGAAAGGGAACTCCTCTCTTTCCACCACTGAGATGCTTCCAGCCTTGTCTGAGAGGAAGGCAGCCACCTCCATTCCTGCAAGGAAGAGGCATGCCCGAGGTAAGGCTGCTGCAAGCATCAACCTGCCCCCTTGGGAACCTTCTCCCCTTCCAGAGAGCAGAGCTGACGTGCTGCCAGTGCTGAACTGCTTTGCTATGCATTTCTGCGCTGAGGTATTTAGCTCCCCCCTATTCTTTGTTCTCCTGGATGTTAGGGGATGCAAAGAATAGCTCCTGGTTGTGTCCAAAAAACCCCCTTTCTGTGCCCTAGCCCCTTGCTTTCCCAGTGCTTCTGGGGAATGCAGCTCCTCTGGAGGACAGTGACCTTTTCAGAAGGCACATTTCCCTCTGTCCATGTGTAGCAATTGTTTATAGCTCTCCAAGTTTCTGGCTATCAGAGGAAAGAATGAGTGTGTGCTGTGTAACACACACCCCCAGCAGCTCCAGGGAGGATCCCAGCTGGGCAGGAAAGGAACATCCCTTCCCCGAGGGCCTGCAGTGAATGTGCACACACACAGAAGGGGTTTGGAGGCTCTCACTGGGGGTCTGACACCCACTCCAGCCTGGTACCTATGAATGAAGCTCCCACAACCACCAGGTTCTTCCCAGTTGCCAGCTCCAAGATCTTGCTGGACTCTTCAGGGGTTTGGAGTGTGCATATGTTCTGCAGCTCTGCACCTGGGACTTTGAGGACACCAGAGCTGGAAGAGAGAGACTCCAGATGCATTTCATGGTAGGAATCAAACAGAAAGATTGAGAAGGGAGCACAAACCCACAAACACCTCTGTGTCATTCCATTCTGCCCTTCCACCTCAGTTCCTACCACATCCCAGTGCTGTCCTGCCCAAAGCCCTGTGTGTGGCAGACACTCTGTGCACTCACTGGCTGCCTGTTGCAATCAGCAGCTGGTGGTACTTCTGAGAGGAGCCATCCATGAAATGAACCTCCTGCCTCTGGAAATCCACGGACACTGCCTGCAGGAGGAGGGGGCTCACATCAGACAGCATCCTCTGCTCCCCCTCTGTGCTGCCCTTGCTCTGGGCACTCAGGGGAGATGAGGGGAGCTGGGATCCTCTCCCCTCTTCCCACAGGTCCATCCCTGGATGCACAGGTTGGTGTCACAGCCTCCCCACTGAGGGCTGAGCTCAGCTGCTCTGGTACCTCTTTCTCTGTCCAGAACTCTATGCCCCGAGCCTCGAGGAATTCAGGTTTCCTCAGGTAGACGTCCTCAGCTTTCAAGTTCATTTCCTGGAAACACAACAAAAAATGTGAAATGAAGCATTTCTCAGAGGCAGCAATTCTCCTGAAGTGTTCCTTGTGGAGTCAGTTTGGAAAAAAGGTGAATTTTACACGAGTGAATCACAGCTCCCCACACTGCCCCGTCCCCATCACCTTGTGCCCTCCTCAGAAAAACCACCAAATTTTAGTGGGAAGAAAGGAGATAAAACAACAAAGGGAGATAAAAACATCAGCTTATGTTGACTTTGATCAGGTATTTTCTGGGAGGAAAATGAATTTTTCCTGGAAATAACACCCCTATTGCTTTTGGATGCCTCAGCACTCCAGCTTTGCTCCCTCCACTGCTCCTGGCCCTGAGTGTGGCCCATGCCACACGTGGCGCCCATGCCACACGTGGTGCCAGGCACAGCCCTGCCCTTGTCACAGACCTTGCTCAGCTTGGATTTGTCATAGGGGACATGCTTCTCGTTGGTGGCCATGATGATCCTGCCTGTGAACCCCTCCTGGCGAAGCGTCTCTGCACACACCAGGGCAGCCACACCTGCAAGAGAGCTCATCTCACCTCACTGGGGAGGAGGAGGAGGAGGAGCAGGTCAGTCCTCCCTGGAGAGGAGAGTGGCAGCTCTCAGTGTGTGGAGGGAGCAGGGCTCAGATCCCTTCACTGACCTCCCCCCAGCAGCAGCATGGTGTTCTTGTTGAGGAGGCACCTCCTGCTCGTGTCCTTCACCCTCAGGCTGCTTTCCAGGTCCTAAAAAAAAAAGAAAAAAAAAAGCAAAATTCTCAAGTCACACTCAGCCCAAGGCACTGCCTGTGCTCAGTGACAGCAGGTAAGGTCAGTACCTTCTTTTTTGCTGTAATGAACACCTTTCCATCTTCCACTGTTACCTGAAGGAGGGAAAGGAGAGGGTTTTTAAGTGCTGCATCGTGAGTTTGTGGTAGGAGCTCTCCTGGGAGATCCTGGTCCGGTGTGCCATCTGCCTCTGATCTTGGATGTCACATGATGCTGAGGAGCTCATGAGCTTTTCTCCTCATCCTAAGAGCACTGAGGAAGAGCTGTAAATCCTCTTTTTCTTTCCAAAAGCACTTGTGCTGGCTCTGAGGACTGCTAGGATCTGTGGCATCACCTTTGACTGAAAGGAGCTTTAGGGCAGGGAGTCACATAATCCCAAAATCATCCCTTGTGGTGAAGCTCTGAGTGACAGAGCTGTGGTCAGGGCAGGGGGCTTGGGAGAGAGGATGAATGTGAGACCACCCAGCTGGGAGGCCAAGGAGTCACCTTAAAGCAGGAGAGACAGTCCAGAGCAGGGTACTCCTCAATGTCCCCAGTCCTGATGTTAAAGCAGGCCCCGTGCCAGGGGCAGCGCAGCCTCTCCCCTCTCAACACCCCTGCAAGAGACCCCCGAGCTGGGCAGTGAGCACCTCCCTCCCCGAGGTGGTTCTGTCCCCCTGCCCAGGCTGGGGTTACCTTTGCTCAGCGGGGCTCCGTAGTGGGGACATTTGCTGCCCAGAGCTCGGAATTCCCTCCTGTTCCTCACCAGCAGCACTGGGTACCCGGCCACCATCACCTCCAGGAGCCTGGGGGAGAGATGCAGAGGTGGGCACAGAGGTGGGCACCTAAATCCCCACCTCAACCCCCCCCAACCCCCCCAGGCACTCACTGTCCATCCCCAACGTCGTCCTCCCTGCACACCTCCTCAGTGATGGTGTCACCGCTGTCCATGCTGCTGGGAGCACTGGCAGGCACCCAAAGGGCCCCAAACTTCTGATGAAGCACCAAAATCACCTTCAAACACCCCTTTTTAAACTTTCTGTCCAACCCAACACCCGTTCCTCTGCCCTTTTCCCCTCTGAATTAACCCACTTCTCATTTCCAGCCCCGTGTCTCATTAAGCTCAGCTGCAGCGCAGGGGGAGTGAGCAGAGTGATAATGGCTCTTGTAAACAAACACAATTATTTATGGGGAGCTGCTGCTGCCATAGCCCATGTCTCCCTCAGACTGGGTCTAAAGAGATGCTTCAGCCTCTCCAAAGCCTCTCCAACATTTTTGCAGAGATGTTACTCATGGTAATTGCCATGAAAGCACTAATCTCTGCCCAAAATACCTCCTGGGCTAGAAAACAGCCAACCCCCTTGGTCCTTAGTGCTCTCTGTGCCTCAGCAGTCATTGAGAGGCTGATTAGGAATCTCCCTCTCTACTTTGGAGGGGGGAAAAGCAAGAAATGGAGCAGAGGAAGGTGATTTAAGGCAGGTTTTGGTGCAGGGTGGTGACTTTCTCCTGCACACTCCCCTGCACTGCTCCCCCAGTCCCAGATTATTTGGGAGAAGCACGGCTGGGTACTCACCTGGTCCTGCCAGCGGGGTCCAGGCACTGTCCCCCGGGTCAGAGAGCCACCACTGCTGCTGCCTGTGACTTTCTCCCGTGAGGTGACACCCTGGTGTCTCAGCACAGCTGCCAGCCCACGGCTGGTGAGGCTCTCCCCAAGTTGCACAACGCTCCCATCCCTCAGGAGCTGCAGCTCCTGGAAGCAGAGCCAGCCAGGCAGTGTTATCTGATTTCTGCAACTGGCCTGGGCCTAATTAAGGGTATTTTGCTGGGGTTTAGAGTTGCAAAAGAATTGAGGGCACATAGGAATTATGGCACAGGTGTGGTGTAAAGATGGGGTGTGTCATGGGCAGTGTGACCAGAAACTCAAGGGGTTCAGTGCTATCCCATGGTCCCTTCCCACTGCCCCTTTTCCTGGTGGACAGCACTCCAGCTCAACAACACAAGGTATTTTTGCAGCACTTTGGAACGATATTGCTACTTGTGATATATTTTCACAACACTTAAAATTCTTTAACTCGATTTTTTTGTAGGATTTTTCTCTGTTAATTTTCAGGAATGTGAAGTTTCCAGCAGTTCTGCATGTGCCTTAATTCCAGCTCTGCTCCTGATGTCCAGGCACAGGATCCCTTCATCCCCTGGCCCGTGAAGGATGGTTTGGAGCAGGGTGCTGCTTGCTGGGCTATTTTTAGAACAAAGTGGGAGTTGCAAAAAACTGGGAGTAACACCTACACTGTTTGTGTCTCCTCTTCTTCTTATCTCTATTTCACAGTCAATATGCTTCACAACTTAAAATATGCCTCAAAAATTAAGGGGGGAAGAGTTACCAGCAGCGTTCTTCCATCATCTCCCTTAGAGAACAGGAGATCCACAGGGATCAGCTCCCTGCCAGCAGCACCTTCCCAAATCCTGCAGCAGGGGGGATGAATTCCCCTGGTGGGTATCACCTGGAGAAGAAGGCAGGTGCAGGATGCTGGATCAGTGCAGGATGGATGATTTGGGAAGCAGTTCAGTTCATGGGACCCTCCAAGCCATGAGCAGGGTCCCAGCAATCCCAGCCCACGGGCTCTGCACACCCACGACGGCCACAGGAATGAGGGATTTTCTCACAGCACCAATGAGCAGCTTCTGGGCTCTGCCCTCCTGGCCAGGAGCCTGAATGTGAAGCAATTTGGCTGCCAAATGTCCGTATTTAAACCCTGTGTAATTATTCCCCAGAAGCGCGTTCCCACGTGGAGGAGCAGCAGCCTCCTCTGACTCAGCAGAAATCGCTGGAAAAACGTCTGCCCAGGGATGGAAACCTGCAGTGAACGGGCAAAGGGGCAGGCACAGAGGTGTGCAGCTTTGGGATGAGGCAGGTGGGGCTTGGTGCTGTGCAGGGATGTTTGCACTGCAGGGCTGGGCAGCAGATTGGGCTGCTGGATGCAGCTGGATGTAGCCGAGCACCCAGGAAAGGCTTTGGGAAAGGGCAAAACAAAACACCTGACAGAGGCAAAGATGACAGGATGGATATTAAAAAGGTGATAGACAGAGGATACAACGTGGAAAAGGGCTTTGGGTGTCGGGGAGAAGCTGGGGCTGGCTGCAGGGGTGTTAGTGTGTGTCAGGAATGCAGAATATGCCCTCGAGGGACTGGGGTGGGATTGGAGGCAGATTTTCAGGAAGATGCTCTGTAAACATCTTCTGGCCCTTTTCAGGTAAACCACAGGTGGTTACTCAGAGGGTTTTAGACCTTTGCTTGTAGCACAAGTCAGGATTAAACATAGGAAGGAAGAGAGGACAAGGAAGTGGTGCCCTCAACCACAGAGAGAGCCCAGGTGGGCATCAGACGTCTCAGAGCAGATCTGCCACCCACGTTGGTGCTGACTCACACGGGCTGCTGAGCTGACCTTGGGTTTTATTAGACACCTTCCCTTCTGCTGTGCCTCCCCAGGGCTGCTGGCCCTCCAGAAAACCCGAGTTTGGAGGCAAGGATTTAAGGGTGTAACTTTCCTGCCTTCAAGCTCCCACCACCACCAGCTGGAGTAGCACATTTTTTCATGCCATGGCTGTGTGGATTCATCTTTTTCCCACCTTTTTCCCAGCTCAGTGCCCTTCCCTGCTCTGCCAGACCCACTGATTTTAACAAGCAGCACCCACAGAGTCAAACTGCTCAGCTGCAGGAAGAGGAAGCGAGGTGAAGCCTGCAGCAGAGCTGGAGTGATTAATGGGGCACAGCTCTCAGAACAGCTTGGTTTGTGATATTAATAACGAGAGAATTCAGGAGGGAACCTAACCTGCTCCAAGCTGTGCAGCCAGCAGCAGCAGGAGATGCAGGGGGGAAGCTCCTGTGCTGGTATTTGTAAAACAGGAAGAATTGAGTGGGCTCAGAGGGTGTGACGCTGAGCTGGGTGTGGGGGCTGGGATGTGCTTCCACCTTGGAGGATTCATTCTTAACCTGTCTGAAATGCAAGAAATGAAACCCCATGTAGTGGTAAATGCATCATGATGTAATCATGAAGCACATACATATTCATCAAAAATTACTTAAGCTTGAGACTGGTGAATTAAACAGGGGGAAAAAATGTTTATCCCACAAGGGAAGAAGACAGGGAAAAGGAAATATTTAGTGGGAATGAATTTGCTTAGAGAGTAAGAATAATTATATGTGATGTTTCACATTTTCTTCCTAAGCATTCATGTCTGGTGATGGTGAGGGTTGGGACGCAGGCCTGGCAGACACCTGGCACCACTTCACAGTGAGCACTGGGAAGGAAAGAAGGAACCTGAAACCTGACTAATAACAGCACATAAACAGTTCAGAAAGTCAAAACATTTGGGGCATGGCAGCTGCAGAAAGCAGAGCAGAGCTGCCCATGCTGCTGAGCTTGAAGGGGATTTGGCAGCCTGTGGAATTTTGTTCATCCCATGGCATACCTGTGCAGCTGGAGTGAGGAGAGAGCACATCCTCTGTGAGAAGCTGGTCCAGCACAGCCCTGGAGGAGCAGCTGGGCCTGCAGCATCCTCAGGGACACTGCTGGCTACACGGGATTCTCCAACAAGCCCCTTGTGCCAAATCCTGAGGGGGGAAAAAAAATCCTTCCAGTGCTGGGAAAAGGGAAGGCCAGAAGAAGAAGCGCGTCCAGATCAACCTGCCCTGGGGTCATTTATCAAAGCAGGCTCTGCCTGGGTGGTTTGGGAGCATTCCCACCTGCCAGGCTGCAGAAGGCACCTGCTGTGCCCATTTTTCTGCTGGTGTCTGGCACCAGAACGTGCTGGTCCTGTGAAGCTCCCAGGAGATATTGCATTCCAGGGATGACCTCGGGAAGGATGAGCAGCCTGGGCAGCAGAGCACCTGCAGTGCTGGTCAAACCCTGTGGGTGCAAGGGAAGCCCTGCCCTCAGGAGTGAGAGCTGGCAGCCCTGGGCAGGGCAAACCCAGGTTTACCTGGGGTTTGCCAGGTTTAACCCAGGCTGACCCAGGTTTACTCCAGGCTGTGGTGCAAGCACAGGTGATTTCCTCTGCCAGATGAGTTCAAGTCCTGAGGTCAGTGGTGAAGTGCTGACTTTTGGCATTTTGGCATTTCTTGCCTTAAACTCTGGAGCTGCTCACCACACTCACAGAGATTGAAATCCCTTTCTCCCATGTCCACAGCAAGTTCTACCTGGAGAATATCCAGCTTCCACATCAGGAAGGTGTTCCTGGCTGCCAGGGGTGGCTGCTCCAGTTTGAACTGATTTCAGCTCTCTCCACAGCTGCCTCTGCAATGCTTTGCCATGCAGAACCTGCATTTTGCACAGTAGATTCTTTCAGAAGTGTGGAGTTCCAGACTCCCTGGATGGAGATGTGGATATATAAAGCATTCCTACATCATCTGACTTCTTATAGCCTGAGCAGACAGAGTGGTGACACAGTTTGGAGAGGGATGGAGACAACAGCTAATTAAAGTTTGGAAACCAAGCTGCATGATTTGTTTTGAGCTCTTGGACTCCTCAGATTACCCCAGGTGTGAGCCAGGTCTGGCATTAGGTGAGCAGATGGGTTTTATGACTCCCTGGATGCAGAGAGGCAGATTAAGGGAGGGAAGCTCTGCAGGAACAGGAGCATGACTTGTGCCTGGCTCCCACATCTGCTGGCTCCTCTGTGGAATCTGGAGCAGAGTGGGCTCCTCCTTAAGTGAGGGATGGTGGAAGTGCAAAAGCACACCCCAAACCCCACCCAGGGGTAGTTGGGGAGCATCTGAAGGGGACAGAGCTCAGCTGGCAGAATTCCTGTGGTGGATAATCGCTAAACTGCCAGCTTTTAATAGTGGAAAATGGGTTGTATATCTCAGCAGAGAAACCCCAGCCTGGGAAAGGGAGACAAAAACGATTGTCTAGCTATTTAATAAAATTCTGTCCCCTCGATTTACGCCCCGATTGCTGCTGGGAAGCCCCCACTGTGGGATTAGCTGTGGTGCCGTGGATGATGGGATGGACCCGGGCATGTCCTTGCTGGTGTCTGCCAGGAGTCCCCAGCCCTGCTGGGAGCAGGCACCGGCCTGGGCTGCATCCCCGCAGAAAATCAGGTCGTCTGGGGACAGTCGGAAAACTTCTGGAAATCTGGGTGAAAAAGGCAGTATCTCCAAATAAGGTGGGAATGAGGAATGCCACGGGATCGGCTCCCGGCTCTCCGGCGGGCGTGCAGGGACCTCTTGTGGCAGCGGCGCCCGGAGCTCCCGTCCCCGCTCTTCCCCTCGGGTTCTTTTGGGACAAGCCTGGCCCCCGAGCCTGTGGCGTGTGGTTGAATTTTTGGCCTGATCCGGTGTCAGGGGACTTGTTTCTAACTGGGCTTGGATGTCTGCAGTTCCAAAACCGCCCCCGGTTAATGCCATTGCTGCAGAGGAAGGAAAAGGCTGGAATCCGGGTTGTAAGAAACTACGGCTCAATGGGAAGTAAAATTAAATAAAATCTGGGCTAAAATGACACAAAAAAAGTAGTTTATATGTAACTGTTGGTCGTGCTCTAGCAATGGGATCAAAGTCCTTGAACCAGAGGCTCAATTAATCACGGCTTAAATTCCTCCCATGCAGAAGTGGCAGGTAAAAGCTCTCCAGCCTCCAGAAACATTTTAACTATTCCTGTTCCCCAGCCCTGAATGCTCATCTTTGGGATAAACGCAAATGGAGGAGCCCCTGGGGAAACAGGGCTGGACCTGCAGGCATTTCACAGTCCGGGACTTTCCCTGCAGGAAGGTGAAGGGATGAGTTGTCACCAGGGAAAAGGGCAGTCAAGATTTTTTTTTGAGGCTAAACCACCGCAGACGACTTCTCATTCGGAAACCGGCTCTGTGCAATTTTATACTCAATTAATTGTTAAATGATTTTTCTCCTCAGTGCCCTGAGCAGCCCAGCACGTCTCTAAGGCATGTCTCTCTTTCCTCAGCACATCTTATGCTGAACAAAAATGTCTTTGCATTTGGTCTTCTCAGTAGCAGATTAGCCTGTGTGATCCTTGCACTCCTAATACACGAGATTATTTAAAATCCCCTGAGCACTCAGGGCTGCCTATTACTTCAGGCACTGTCTCCCTGCCACGTAACTGTTATGAAAGTACATTGTCTTGCCTGGCTTTTAAGCAAATTTGTGCAGCATGAACAGATGCCTTTCTACCAGTTGGGACCATCATAGAAACACAGAATCGTTTAGGCTGGAAAAGAACCTCACCCGTCTCCCAATTTGATTTAATCACTCAGCCTCCCTTCCATCGGTGTGTGATGTTTTTGTGTCCATCGATCACCCCAAAGTCAGGACAGCAACTAAGAGCTCAGGCTCCACACGCTTCTGTTTCAGCCAAGAGGAAGTGGAAGATTTCATCTAAAATTAATACCTCAAAGCAGAGGTGGAGTTTGACATTAATCGGTGTGTACACGGTGACTCAGCCCGGCGGCAGAAGGGGAAGCGAGGGCTGAGCAGCAGCTTCTGCTGGAGACATCAAAAAGCAGCAAGGGAGCGATCAAATTACGGGAAGCTGGAAAAGCAGCGTAGTTGTAGGGTAGAACTAAAATTGTGGCTACGGGATTGTGAATTTCCACAACCTCCAGACAGCGGAGCTGGGGCGTCCCAGACATCGGGGAGCTCCTCTCGGGACCAGGCATGGGACAGGGGGATGCGGGATAACAGTGCTGTGGGCAGAGCAGTTTTAGGCACGGCAATCAAGTCTGTTTCCGTGCTTGGTGTGCGATCAGCCCCGGTGCTGTGGTGTGGTCCCGGGGTGAGCAGCTTGGGGAAGTTCTGCCCAAGGAAACAATGCCGGGCATCAGCTGCCGGGGAGGCTTTGGGGTGAAGGCCCACCGGCAGCAGCACCTCACGGGAGAGGCGTTCGGCACCAAGGTGGAGGAGGAAACTCCGGGGGACGAGGGAAGCGCCTCCAGCTCCCGCACAGCGACGGGACACGCGTTCCCCGCTCCGTGCCACGCTCTCAGCCCGCTCCGTGCGGTGCCGGGGAAGGCGGGTGCATGCCCGGGGCTCAGCTCCCGTTCTCCCGCTCCCGCGGCCCGACGGGGAGCGCTGCCCTGCGCGGGGCCATGCGGGAGCTGCCAGCGCCAGCCCCGGGGCAGCCCGGCCCTTCCCCCGGGGGTGCCCTGGCCGTGCCCCGCCCGGGCGGTGCGCGGAGCGGCCGGGCAGGGCGGTACCGGCGGGGCGGTGCCGGTGCCCAGGGCGGGCCCGGGGCTGGGCGAGGCGGAGCCCGGCGGGCAGCGAGGCCGGTCCCATGGGAGCACGGCGGGCCGCTGGACGCCCATGGCTTTCAGCCCGGGGCTGCTGGTGGTGGCCGGTTCCTTCGCCGCTTTCCGCCTGCTGAACCGGGGGCTGGAGCGGCTGGTGCCGCCGCCGCCCTCGGCCCGCCGCAACCGCTGGAAGTGGCGCAACATCTGGACATCGCTGGCGCACAGCGTGCTCAGCGGCGGCGGGGCGCTGGCCGGGTGAGCGGCACCGCGGGGCCCCGCACGGACACCGGGCTGCCCGGCGGGACCGGGACTCTGGGAGGGAATGGGGACATCGAGGGACCCGACGGGGACCGGCGGCCAAGGGGGTGCGGGAGGAATGGGGGTGTTGGGGAGCCTGGGGGTGTGAGGACATGCAGACTGCGGGGCGCTGAGAGAGGGAGGAAGGTCCGAGGGACCAGGGATGGGGAGACTGCGGGGAAAACAGGAGGAGAGGGGTGGCTGTGGGTGGAGCAGGGCAGCAGGAGGTCGCCGGGGAGGGTCGGCAGCACCAGGTGGGTGCTGAGGACACCGGCAGGGGAATGGGGAACCAGAGGCACTGCCCGGCACTCACGGCCTCTCTCCCGTCAGGTTCTACCTCCACCCCGAGATGTCCAACGACCTGGTGGGCACACACCCGCCCGGGGCGCACAGCCTGGTGGCCGTGTCTGTAGGTGAGGTGTGGCCATGGACTGTCCCCTGCTCCGTCCCCCGGGGGTCTCCGCGGGCTCGGCGGTGCCTGACACCAGCCCCTCGAGCCATGTCGCGATGTCTCAGGCACCTCAAACAATCGCGCTATTCTTGGCAAAGGACAGTGGCTCCTTTCTGTCCCACGGCAGCCGCAGCCGGGAGGTACTGGGCACCCTCGGGGCATCCCAAAAGGGCCCACATGGGCTTGGAGGAGTCAGTTGGTGCCTCTTCCTGGGAGCACATCCTGCAGAGTGACTGCAAGAGGGACCCAAAGCACCCCAGTTTCCTTCTTTTGCTGAGTGTGGCTCCCCAGCACACAGATGTCACCAGCACTCAGGTGCAGAGCCCACTGGGGCAGGGGGGATTCGCTGGCACTGCCCTTCCTGACCCCCTCTTTGTTCATGGCCTCCCCAATCCCAGGCTATTTCATTGAAGACTTTGTGGACATGTTGTGCAATCAGAAACTTCATCAGTCCTGGGAGCTGCTCTTTCATCACTCTGTGGTGAGTGCACCAGCACAGGTACCACCAGGGACGCTGGGGATGGGGGCTCCTGCTGGCTCTGAGGGGGTTTGCTGCCTGCTACAAAGTCTGATTTTATTTCCTGGGGAGAGGAGCCCGGACAGCAGGGCCTGGAGCTCCTCTTGGTCCTTCAGGATCTGTACTCTTAGAGGGTCTCCAGAAAGGCACCCAAAAATGGGGTGGTATCAGTGATGATGAGAGAGATGGGGAGACTGAGAGCTGGTCAGAATCCAAATTCATTGTGGACTACATATGATTATATACTCTTCTAGGAAAGCTACTAAGTTTTTACTACAATGATTGGGTTCATCATCACATAAACAAACTTACACATTTTACAACATCTCTTGCTTGCAGAATTTGATGTAATTTTCTTCTCAGTCTGATTTAATTTTCAGCTCTGTTCTTGCCAAGGCATCCTGATTATCAAATATCTTATGCTAATCACGTCCAAAGTCCATCACCCGTCTTGTGTGTCCCAATAGGGTAGGAAAAAACATGTGTACAGAGTATGGGCTGATCCACAACAGTGCCACTGGCAGCAGTGACCCCGTGTCCCCTCTGGCCCAGGTGAGCAGCTCATCTCCTGTGGCTCTTGCCCTTTTGAGCACCTGCCAGCAAGGGCAGCACATCCCCTCCATCCACCTCCCCTCCCCGGGGTGCTTTCACCCACCTGGGGCTGCTGTGGCTGCAGCAGCTGTGCTGCAGGACCCCCACCCTGCCTGGCTTGCTGTGCCCTGTGTGGGTTTCTCTCTGATCACCTGCAATGTCCAGGTGCCAGAGTGTTTTTCCCAACCCAAACAAGTCTGTGATGCTGAGACTGTGGGTGCTGCAGGACAGGGGGTGGCACAGCCTGGAGCTGGGCAGTGGAGACGCTGCAGGGTTCAGGGGAGGCTCAGGGTGTGCAGGGCCTGGGGAGGGCACAGGGACAGTGCTGGACTCACCTGGGATGAGAGGGGTGGTCAGACCTGCTCTGCCAGTGAGCCCTGGGGCTCTGCTGGCTGCTGCTGGTGAGCCAAAAGTTCATCTCCACAATAGCACTAATTCAAGCCAAGACAGTGATTTAACGGAGCAGATAATCTCATTACAGAGCACAGCACTAATGGCATAAACCAAAGAAAGGACTGAGTGTGCTGAAGCGTGGGCAGGCAGAGCCTGTCCCCCTGCCTGGCAGGGAAGGTGAGGGGCAGGAATGCTGTCCCAAACAGCCCCGGGGTGCTTCAGGGGGCTCTGACACACCAAAGCCACCTAATCCCTGCAGGGTGCCTGTCCTGGGGACAGCCCCTGAGCCAGCAGCACCCATAGCCCTGGGCTACAGTCTCCCTTCCTGTCCATTCACTGGGTGTGGAAAAACCTGCTGGGCCACAACGGGCTGCATTCTCTAGGCTACAGCAGCAGGGTAGGTTGGGCTGCTTTGTCTCCTCAGCCTACCTGGGGCTCAAAGAGCTGTTTCCTTCTCTTCCCACTGGAACGAAAACCCCACTCAGGTTTCATGCAATGGTGAGGAGGTGCCAGAGGCTGCAATGCTGCAGGGATGGCACTGCTGTGATGATCCTTTCCACCTGTGCCCAAGGGGTTCCAGCTTGCAGCAGCTGGGAGCAACCAGCCCCTGGGCTCAGCCCCTCTTCTCCTCCTCCCAGGTGATCATCTGCTTTGGAATTGCCGTGCTGCTCCACCAGTACGTCGGCTTTGCCCTCGTGGCTTTACTGGTGGAGATCAACTCCATCTTCCTGCACCTGCGGCAGATCCTGCTCATGGCCAACCTGGTGCACACCGCCTGCTACCGCCTCAACAGCCTGGCCAACCTGGGCACCTACGTGGTGTTCCGCATCGCCACGCTGGCCTGGATGACCCGCTGGCTCTTCCTCAACCGCCACAACGTGCCCCCGGCCACCTACGCCGTGGGCACGGCGGGCATGGCAATCATGACGCCCATGAACATCATCCTCTTCTACCGCCTGCTGCGCAGCGACTTCCTCAAGCCCAGGCGGGAGAAGGAGGAGCGGCGGGAGAAGGAGGAATAGCTCCTCCCCTGCGACCGGGGCAGCTCCGAGCCCGGGAGCGCCGGAGGGTGAACGCGGCTCTTTCGGTACCTTGAAAGGAGGGGCTGCACTAACAGAGCATCCAGGCTTTGCTTGTGGCTCAAGATCCTGGGCCCTGCCCGGCAGAGAGGTGCTCGTGGACCAGGCGCTGTGGATCTGCTCCCCAAACGCTTTTGGATGATGTGGTTGGACAAGTGGGAGGTGCTGAGAGAAGCCTCGACAGCTCTCACAGCTCCCCGGGGCGCCACTGAGGTGAGCAGGGGGCAGAGCAGCGCTGCTTCCCCACTGCCCTCCCAGACATCCCCACACCACGGGGTGTTTCCAGCCCCTTTGGTGCTGCAGCCCCAGGGTCCCATCAGCCACAGGACACTGAGATCTCTGAGGGATCTCTGTGCAACACCACCAGCAAGACAGGCTCCAAGGCTTTGCCTTCCAGGAGATGTCAGTGAAAACCAAACCCTGCACTGATGAGCCCTCCCTGAGGAGACTGCCCAGGCTGAGACCTGGCAGTGTGGGCACCGTGGGTGCAGCCCCAACCTCTCCTGACAACTGGAGCTTTTTCCATTTTGTCCCCAAAATAATTTAAGTGCCCATAAATGAGCGTGGGAGAGCAGGAGTGGCTGTGTGATGGTCACTTCCCACAGATGTGGGGTTGCCAGGCACTTTTTAGGATTCAGGCACGTCAGGAATGCCAGGTTGTGCTGCAGAGCCCGGGGTAACGCTCTCACCCGGCAGCAAAGGCTCTTACTAACACGAGCTTTTAATAAATGGCTGCAAATGAAGTGGCTTGAGGGGAAAGGACTGAGAGGGGACAAAAGGACTCAGCATGCCAGCCCAGTCTGGGGGTGTCACTGCTTGGCACAGTCCTTACCCCTGTCTCCCTGCCATGGAGTGAAAATACACTGCACACTGGCACACTCTACCTCTCTCGTTGGGGTTTTTTTTCTCCCACCCCTCTCCTTTCTGTGGAGGAAGGTGAAGGTTTTTAAATGTTCTTCCACTCCACATTTCCTTTTCCTCACAGTGGACTGCCCCCCAGCACTGTGTATGTAACAGGATCATCCCACCTGGAGTTACGTGAGCCAGGCTGGAGGAATCCACCGGCTCGGGCACGTTTCCTTTGTGTGGCAAATCAGCTTTCACACAAAATCTCCCCCTTGGTCTGAAGAGCAGGCACTGCCCGCAGAGGGTGGCACGTGTTCTGAGGATGGGGACACATTCCTGCTGGGCAGGGAAAGGACAGTGATCCACGGGCAGCGCGAGCCTGGAGACAATGCCTGGCCAAAGCTGCTTACATTTCTATTTGTGGAGAGCAGGGAAGCTTCCAGGTGCTGGGCACAGCTACTCCAGGTTTGGATTTGTCACCTCAGGCAGTGCTGAGGTGCCCGTGTGCCCCTCACAGCCCCCAGCTGCAGCAGAACTGTCACCCAGGGCTTTCTCTGTGGTTTGACCCATGTATTGCATAAAATTCCAAATTTTCCAGGAGCTGCTGCGCTGATCCTTGCCCTTAGCACAGCCTCTGCCTCAGCTAAAAACGCTGCCTCTGCCCACGCCGGGGTGTTTCTCAAGGCCTGGATTGTGCTCCCACATTCCTGCTGTCACGTGGATGTCCTGGACCCCAGGCACGTGGGGCTGGGGGCCAGGGCAGCCTGCTTTGGGCTCCTCTTAATCCACCGCGGTTTTCCCACAGGGCTAAGGTGGGATAAGCAGTGGCTTTGCAGGTCACCGAGGGATGCCCTGTGCCTGGCCATCCCCATGGGAACTGCCACTGCCTTGGCTTCAAAGGTTTTGGGAAGGACTCACCTCTGTTCTCACTGGATAGGGGACCATGGAGCTGCAAGGAGCATCTCCATCAGGGAATTAATTGCTGGGGAGCAACACCCCGGCCTGCCACCCAACCACCCCGGCTCCAGCCCCATCCAATATCCCTCCAGAACAAACCCTATTCCCATGGCAGCCCCACCCTGGCAAAACCCTAAGGCAAGAGCCTTAGGCTGAGCGACCCTGACAACACACTGAACCCACCCACAGTGAGCTGCACCTCACCTTTACACAGCTGCTGGGCAAGCACTGAGGGCTGGGGGGCACCTGCGCTGCTGGAGAGAGGCAGGAAGGGGGCAGCGAGGCGAGTGGCGTCTCGCTGGGGGATTGCAGTGCGGCCATGGGGCAGCGCTGGGGGTGAGCACCTGGCCTGCCCGGGTCACAGGGGCCGGCTGACACGGGCTGAGCGCGCAGAGGGGACGTGCAGCCCCCGTGGGGACGTCCCCGCGCTGCTCCCCGCGGATGTCACCGGGATGTGCCCGCGATTTCCAAAATGTCTCCCTGAGGGCTCCCCCCGCCCCTACCACCCTCCGTGAGGGGGGGGCGCGACCCCCCCTGCGGCAGCGAGCAGTGAGCTGCGCCAGGCGCCGTCCAATCAGAGGCGGCGCCGCGCCGTCACCGCGGCCCCTCTCCGCCAATGGGAAGCAGCGGAGGGCGGGACCGGGGAAAGCGGGACACCACACCGGAAGTGTGCGCCCAGACACAACTCACGCCCCTCTTCCGCCTTCAGTCCCGCCCCCGCCGCTCCGCACTCTGATAGGATAAGCTTGCTGTCTGTCAGACCTCCTGCAAGCTGATTGGGCGCTCCGCGCTGCTAGTCACGCCTACATCCGGGTCTCTCAGGAGCGGCGCGGTGCCGCCATTGTGGTGGGGGAGCGCGGGGCCCGCGGCTACCGGTGAGGCCCGAGCGGGAGCGGCGGGCCCGGGCGGGCCCAGGGCGGGCGGGAGTGACGGCGAAGCGACCGACGGCGGCCTCGTGGTGTTCCCGTACCTCCCCGTGAGCCGCTCTCCGCGCTGCCCGCAGTCGCGCCGCCATGGCCGCCGTGTTCCCGTACCGCGGCGGCTGCGCCCCGGTGCCCAACCCGCTGGCGCCGCTGCCCGACTACATGTCCGAGGAGAAGCTGCAGGAGAAAGGTGGGTACGGCCCCGGCCCCCCCGGTGCTCCGGCGGGGACAGGGCGTGAGCCGCCGGCTCTGTGTCCCCGCAGCCCGCAAGTGGCAGCAGCTGCAGGCCAAGCGCTACGCCGAGAAGAGGAAATTCGGCTTCGTGGACGCGCAGAAGGAGGACATGCCCCCCGAGCACGTCCGCAAAATCATCCGCGACCACGGCGACATGACCAATAGGAAGTTCCGGCACGACAAGCGCGTCTACCTGGGGTAAGGGGTCCCGGGGTGTGAGGGGGAGCTCGGGGGATGCGCTGCTGCCGCTGCCTTGGTGATTGTTGGAGGGACAGATCCTTCCCCAAAGGGCTCTTCGTGCTCGTTGTAGCTCGCTGAGGGTGCCCTGAGGTGTCAGTGCAGAGGAGGGTTGGCAAAAGGAGTTGTTGCTTTGAATTTCTGAGAAAAAACCTTAGCCTGGATCCATCATTGGAGGGGAGGCTCCTTCCCCAAAGGGCTTTCAGTGTCAGCTGTGGCTCAGTCTGCTGCTGTGAGGTGTCAGTGCAAGAGAGCATCAGCAAAGGGAACTGTTGCTTTGGATTTAGGAGAAAAAAAATACCCTGCAGAACACAGAGTCTCTGAAGAACTTGGGGAGAGTGTGGATGTTTTTTGAAGGATTAAGAAGCATCCTGAGTGCTTCTTTGCTGTTTGGGTGTAGGGAGCTGTTTAGTGCACACCATGATCTGCTGCAGCAACTTACCATTACCCATAAAAACTCCAGAAACTCACTTAAAAACTTCAGTTTTTGTTAGCAGCATTCCTGAAAGCCAAATCACTAGAAAACCCTGTGGTGGTCCAAAGGTGGAGGGGAAATTCCTGGATTTGCCTTTTGACCGCGGAGCCGCGCGCGGGAGGGAAAGCCGGGAGGTGGCTGGGCTCCTGGCAGGTGCTTGCCTGTCCCTGAGGTGCACTCCAGCGTGGCCTGCCTTGCTCTGTGGCTGCAGGGCTCTGAAGTACATGCCCCACGCTGTGCTGAAGCTCCTGGAGAACATGCCCATGCCCTGGGAGCAGATCCGGGACGTGCCCGTGCTCTACCACATCACCGGCGCCATCTCCTTTGTCAACGAGATCCCCTGGGTCATCGAGCCCGTCTACATCGCCCAGTGGGGGTAGGTGCCCTCTGCTTCACCCAAACCTTCTTTACATCCACCATAAAACCCCCCTGGCTTTAACTCTGCCCCAATTTCCTGCAGCTCCATGTGGATTATGATGAGGCGGGAGAAGAGGGACAGGCGTCACTTCAAGAGGATGAGATTCCCCCCCTTTGACGATGAAGAGCCCCCTCTGGATTATGCTGATAACATCCTGGATGTGGAGCCTCTGGAAGCCATCCAGCTGGAGCTGGATCCAGAGGAGGATGCCCCTGTGCTGGACTGGTTCTATGACCACCAGCCCCTGAAGGACAACAGGAAGTACGTGGCTGTGGGAGCACAGTTCACTGGGAGGGGGGAAAAACAAACAGAATGCATGAGTTAGGTGTGCAGAGCAGTGTGGGACCTTTGTGTGGAGAAAAACCTTCCCTCAAGGGTGGGAGGGAAAACCTGAGCGTTGGAAAGCTGCATCTTGTGCTTGCAGGTTGCTCAGAGAAGCTGTGGCTGCCCCATCCCTGGAAAGTGATCAAAGCCAGGTTGGATGGGGCTCTGAGCAACCTGGGATGGTGGAAGGCTTGGAACAAAATGAACTTTAAGGTTCAGACCATTCTGGGATTCTATGGTTCAGCATCCAGCAAGGCCCCTCTATCCAGGAGCCCTGTTACCCATCTGCCTGCTAAAACTGATGTTTGTGACCATGCTGTAAAGCTGACAGCCTGCACTCTAGCTGGAATTTGAGGTTTGCTGAAGGTGCACAGATGTTCTGTGTCAGTTGGACGCACAGGAGGAGAGGAGCTGGAGCAGCCAGCATTTTCAGGGCAGGAGGAGTCCAGACTTGTCTTTAACAGTGCTGCAGCCTTTTTTCAGTCTAGACACACCCATGTGCTACCTGTCCTTGATGGATGCTGGGTGGCAGAAGGTGTTTGGTGGCTGTGGTGCTGTGGCAGTGCCTGCAGTGCCCTTGCTGTGCCTCCCCAGGTACGTGAACGGCTCCACGTACCAGCGCTGGCAGTTCACCCTCCCCATGATGTCCACCCTGTACCGCCTGGCCAACCAGCTGCTCACGGACCTGGTGGATGACAACTACTTCTACCTGTTCGACCTGAAGGCTTTCTTCACCTCCAAGGCACTGAACATGGCCATTCCTGGAGGTCCCAAGTTTGAGCCCCTTGTCAGGGACATCAATCTTCAGTAAGTGTTTGTGGCATTTGTGTTTTCTGGAAAAATCCCTTCACCCAGGATTTTTCTCCTGGGAAGCTGAGAAGCCTCAGAGAAAAAGGAAAACAGTAATTATCTGATTTGCTTCTCCTGTGTTTTGCTCCTTTGGAATGTGTTTAGAGATTGTTTACCAACAAGTGGCTTCTCCTGTGTTTTGCTCCTTTGGGATGTGTTTAGAGACTGTTTACCAACAAGTGATTGTTTTATTAGTTTTTGCTGTAGGTTGTTGTCACACTTTGGCCATTCAGTGCCAAGCTGTGTCAGGACTCTGAAAAGAGTCACAAGTTTTCATTATTATCTTTTTAGCCTTCTGTAAGTATCCTTTCTATATTCTTTAGTATAACTTTCTTTAATATAGTATCATAAAATAATAAATTAGCCTTCTAAGAACATAGAGTCACATTCATAATTCCTTCCTGCCACGAGGGATCCCACAAATACAATAAGTGTTGGGTTTAGGAGAGAGATGAGTGGTTATCTAGGAAAGGGCTGATGGGATGTTGTCAGTCACAAATGTTTGTCTCTCTCACCCTGAATGCCTGCATAACAGTTTCTTGTCTCATTTTAAGGGATGAAGACTGGAATGAATTTAATGACATCAACAAAATCATCATCAGGCAGCCCATCAGGACAGAGTACAAAATTGCTTTCCCGTACCTGTACAACAACCTGCCACACCATGTCCACCTCACCTGGTAAGAGCAGCACCCTCCAGAGCCAGGAGAGGAGGGAGAGGCTGTCAGAGGCTCTGATGCTTATTTTTTGTTGCAGGTATCATACTCCAAACGTTGTTTTCATTAAAACAGAAGATCCTGACCTCCCAGCTTTTTACTTTGATCCTCTGATCAACCCCATTTCACACAGACATTCTGTCAAGGTGAGTCACTGGGTTAACTGGGATAAACCCTAGGTGTGGAAGTAGGGGGCTTTAGTATCTTACTTCTGATAGCAGCAGACAAACATACATATTTCAGGAGAAGGGCATCAGCCCTTTGACCAAAAAAACTCCACAGTTGTCATTTAAGTCTTCTTCTGGAGTTGCACAAAGTTATCTCCTTTGGTTTCTGTAGGATACAGCCCAATGTCTAATTAATAGTGTTAGAGTCTTCTGACAGGTAATTTCTCTTTCTGGTTGCCCTTGGTGTATTCATGGAGCTGACATCTCCCTGAAGTTACTCCATGACACCTAACTCAGGGTCTAGTAGCCACAGTTGCCTTGTTGAGTGTTTTTTTACTTCTCTTCTGCTCAGTGCAGCCACACTTCTTCCATGAGACCAAAGAGGTGTTTTTTTAACTTGCTTAACTCAGAAACTGAGCTGAAGCAGCCAGGAGACACCTTGTGTGGTGCTTCTGTGTTCCAGAGCCAGGAGCCACTGCCTGATGACGATGAAGAGTTTGAGTTGCCAGAGTTTGTGGAGCCTTTCCTGAAGGATACCCCTCTCTACACTGATAACACAGCCAATGGCATTGCCTTGCTGTGGGCCCCACGACCCTTCAACTTGAGGTCTGGCAGGACCCGCAGGGCTCTTGACATCCCACTGGTCAAGAACTGGTGAGTTCTGTCCTGGGGGAAGGCTGATGTAGTGATCATGACATTTTTACCTTGTTATAATGAAAATGAAATAAAGACATTATGGTGGCTGGTTTCTAGAGATTTTAGGAGAGTTTTTGGACACTTTTTTGTCTGAGGAATGTGAGTTAGCTGAAGCTTTGGAGTGTGATTTATCCATAGGTACCGTGAGCACTGCCCGGCAGGACAGCCAGTCAAGGTGAGAGTCTCCTACCAGAAGCTCCTGAAATACTATGTCCTGAATGCCCTCAAACACAGACCTCCCAAGGCCCAGAAGAAGAGGTGAGTGGGCTCTGTTCAGTGGGAAACTGCTGATCTCTAGAGGGGATTGAGCTGATGGTGGTCTCTGCTCTCTCCAGGTACCTGTTCCGCTCCTTCAAGGCCACCAAGTTTTTCCAGTCGACCAAGCTGGACTGGGTGGAAGTTGGCCTGCAAGTGTGTCGCCAGGGCTACAACATGCTGAACTTGCTGATCCACAGAAAGAACCTGAATTACCTTCACTTGGATTACAACTTCAACCTGAAGCCTGTGAAGACCCTCACCACAAAGGTACCAGTCCATGTGCTGTGGTACACAAGAGCAGAGTTTATGTGAAGGTTGTTGTGTAGTGGGGAAAGGGAGGCCACAGTGCCTCAGCTGCTCAGTTGTTAACCAGATTTGAGTTGTTCCACTTTTCTGTGACATTGTTACATAAATTCTGAATATTTTGTCTTTTCCAGGAAAGAAAAAAATCCCGTTTTGGGAATGCTTTCCATCTGTGCCGAGAGGTCCTGCGGCTGACTAAGCTGGTGGTGGACAGCCACGTCCAGTACAGACTGGGAAATGTGGATGCATTTCAGGTAGGCTTTTTGGTGTTCTGGTTCTAAATGTGGGGAGAGGAAGTTGAGAGGAGAATTGGAATATTTTATACGGGATGCACAAAGTGGCTGAATGTTGCAGTGTTACGGAGGAGAGGGGAAACATTGAAAATATGCAGTGTGGTTTGAAATTCTGATTTTATATTACTTTATAAGAATTGATCATTGTCTGAGCCAGCATTAGGAGCTTTCTAAGGCCTGATACACTCTGTCCAATAAAGCTGGCTGCTGGAGGTGTTGACTGTTGTCCCTGTGTTGCATGTCTCAGCTGGCAGATGGCCTGCAGTACATCTTTGCCCACGTGGGTCAGCTCACGGGGATGTACCGCTACAAATACAAACTGATGAGGCAGATTCGAATGTGCAAGGACCTGAAACATCTCATCTACTACAGGTTTAACACAGTGAGTTCACCTTTCCACATGATACTGACCCCATGTAAACTGAGGAACAAGGGAGGGATTCTGCAATGTCAATAAATGACCTGCTCTTTCCATGTCTCTGTTCCTCCAGGGGCCTGTGGGCAAAGGTCCTGGCTGTGGTTTCTGGGCTCCAGGCTGGAGAGTGTGGCTGTTCTTCATGAGGGGCATCACCCCGCTGCTGGAACGCTGGCTGGGGAATCTGCTGGCCAGGCAGTTTGAAGGTCAGCACCCTGCAAATCCTGCATGTGGGAGGAGTGTGTGGTAAAGATTAATACTGTTGGCTTGCCAGCCAGTTTCCTGTTCATACTGGTGGTTTTTATCCATGCTCCATTGACCAGTTGAGAGCTCTTTCAAGATCTCTGCCCCCAGAAGAGATTCTAAATGGAAATGGGATTTCCTGCTCCCTAGCCACTTAATCATCTATTCCAGACTCCTGGCAGTGTAATTTCTCCAGACATCCTGCACCTCCATGCACTCCTGAATCAGGAAGGGGAATCACTGCCTGGCAGTGTCAGAATTCCTGAAGGACTTTGCCTTTTCCAGGCCGTCACTCCAAGGGTGTTGCAAAGACTGTCACGAAGCAGCGCGTGGAGTCTCACTTTGACCTGGAGCTCAGGGCAGCTGTGATGCACGACATCCTGGACATGATGCCAGAAGGGATCAAGCAGAACAAAGCCAGAACCATCCTGCAGCACCTGAGCGAGGCCTGGCGGTGCTGGAAGGCCAATATTCCCTGGAAGGTAAAACTCTCACTTGGCCTTTGGGTTCAGTTCTAACATCACCCAAGGGAAGCTGCTCTTGGAAGGCTCCCACTCCTGCTTCCCTCAAGTTCCTGTCCCTCCCCAGGTGCCAGGGCTGCCAACTCCTATTGAGAACATGATCCTGAGGTACGTGAAGGCCAAAGCTGACTGGTGGACAAACACAGCTCACTACAACCGGGAGCGGATCCGCCGGGGCGCCACTGTCGACAAAACCGTCTGCAAGAAGAACCTGGGCAGGCTGACCAGGCTCTACCTGAAAGCTGAGCAGGAACGGCAGCATAATTACCTGAAGGTACTTCTGTCCTCCCTGAAACTGCCCAGATTAATGCTGTTTTCATAGGGAAGCTTTCAGTGATTGATTCTGGTGGTGTGGTTCTGCAGGATGGGCCTTACATCACTGCGGAAGAGGCCGTTGCTGTGTACACAACCACAGTGCACTGGCTGGAGAGCAGGAGGTTCTCTCCCATTCCTTTCCCCCCACTGTCCTACAAGCATGACACCAAGTTGCTGATCTTAGCCCTGGAGAGGCTGAAGGAAGCTTACAGGTAAGCAGTAGGAAGTGATCTTTATCTTCAGGGGCACTGGGAAAGGTTTCTGTTTTGTTATCCATTATTCCTGTGATGGAGTATGGTGTGACATTTACCCTGGTGGACTGGTAAAGCTGTTGGTTTTGGTACTGCCAATTTATCTGGGAGTTCCTGTTGACTGTCATTTGGGCAAAACCACTGCCATGCTTACAAGTTCGGGGATGTGGATCGTGAGGATTTACAGGTTGAACATTATAATTCATCACTTTAATGCAGTGGCCCTTAGGCTGCTTGTGTGCAGGTGCTGAGCTGTTCTCCTTTGTTCTCAGTGTGAAGTCACGCCTGAATCAGTCACAGAGAGAGGAGCTGGGCTTGATTGAGCAGGCTTATGATAATCCCCACGAAGCTCTGTCCAGAATCAAGCGACATCTGTTGACTCAGAGAGCCTTCAAGGAGGTCAGTGAAAGCCTGGTGAAAGCCCAGCCATGTTGTGCTGCATTCAGAAGCTGAGTGGCACAAAAACTTTGTGTTTTCTCTCAAATACCAACCTCAGTTTTCCCCCCCCTTTTTTTTTTTAGGTGGGAATTGAGTTCATGGATCTCTACAGCCACTTGGTCCCTGTTTATGATGTTGAGCCCCTGGAGAAGATCACAGATGCTTATCTGGATCAGTACTTGTGGTATGAGGCTGACAAGCGGAGGCTCTTCCCTCCTTGGATCAAACCTGCTGACACTGAACCACCCCCACTGCTGGTGTACAAGTGGTGCCAAGGTCAGTGGGCTCTTGGATTCCATGCAAAAATTATTTTTCCTGTGGGGGAACTTGTGTCCTATGAGTCCCCTTAGGAGCTGAATTTTGCTTTTGCAATTGCAGTCAATAATTACAATCAGAGATGTATTTTGTGGGTTGATACATGTGTATATACTGGAGGAGGACAACTTGCACAGCAATTTATGGTTGATTACGTACTTTTCCTCCCACTTCTGGATAGACTGGAAGATCCAGAGTGTGAAAAATCAGGCATTGCAGGACTCATGTTGAGTTCCTGTATCCAGTGACTGCTTCTGTGCTCTGATGTGTCAGATAACACAAGGTTGTTTGTTCCCTCAGGCATTAATAACCTGCAGGATGTTTGGGAAACGAGTGAAGGGGAATGCAACGTGATGCTGGAATCTCGTTTTGAGAAGATGTATGAGAAGATTGACCTGACCTTGCTCAACAGGCTGCTGCGTCTCATCGTTGATCACAACATTGCTGACTACATGACAGCCAAGAACAACGTGGTGATCAACTACAAGGTGATGGTTGTTGTCAGGAAAGGGGATTTGTGGTAAGAGGGACCCATGAGGGAGGAGGTTTTGGACCCATGGCAAAGAAGGAGCACAAGACTTGCCAAAGAAAAGTGATGAGGGAGTAAAAAAACCCTTCTGGGTCGTGGTGAAGAACAGCTGCTCAGCTGAAAGGGTTCTGATGTGTTGGGATGTGTTTTCTCACAGTTCCCCTTCATCTCCTCAGGACATGAATCACACAAACTCCTACGGGATTATTCGTGGGCTGCAGTTTGCTTCCTTCATTGTCCAGTACTATGGGCTTGTGATGGACCTGCTGGTGCTGGGCCTGCACAGGGCCAGTGAGATGGCTGGGCCTCCCCAGATGCCAAATGACTTCCTCAGCTTCCAGGACATTGCCACGGAGGTGGCCCATCCCATTCGCCTCTTCTGCAGATACATTGACAGGATTCACATCTTCTTCAGGTGAGACCTCTGGGGCCCTGCTTTCCTCAGGTCAGCACAAAGGAAAGGGAGATTTAATATGCTCCTGCTGCTGGCTTTTGTTCCCTCTGCTGTTGAAGATCAGGAGTATTTGAATTGACAGACTTCCCTGGATAACTGCATGTCCACATGCCTCCTCTTGCTTTCTCAGTTTGCTTTTCTGCAGTTTCACTGGACCAAGAAACACAACAATGTCAAGAAACACAAATGACCAATATAAATATGCTCAGTTGTTAGGGATTTGGTAAATTAGAGACTGGCAAAATAAGCCTTTTCTGTCTCTTCATGGAAAGATAACCCAAACCCTGAGTTGCTGTGTGCTAATGAAATTCCCCCATTCATTGAGAGGACACAAAAATAGCATAGTTACCTTCAAACAGGCTGACAAACAGCTTTTCCTAATTAAATCCTTATCTTTCTTGCCAGGCTGGTGCTGCTAAGTCAACCATGGCATTCCAGATGCTTTTGTGTGCATTTGCAGGTTTACAGCTGACGAGGCCAGGGACCTGATCCAGCGGTACCTGACAGAGCACCCCGACCCCAACAACGAGAACATCGTGGGCTACAACAACAAGAAGTGCTGGCCCCGGGACGCTCGCATGCGCCTCATGAAGCACGACGTGAACCTGTGAGTGCTGCAGCTGGGGAAGAAGTGGCAGGAAGAAGGGGAAAATCAGTGATTAATAACTGTTGGAGACTGATAGATGCTCAGGATGAGATGTGAGAAGTGAGGAGCGCTGAAATCCTGAAAAATTAGGGAAGTGTCGCCCTCATCTTCTGATGTTTACATTCTTGTAACAAACTTTGTCACGGACTTTATGTAAATAATTCATTGTTTTGCATTCTTTTCTGGAGGAGGAGAAATTTGATAGACTGTTGGTTTGTCCAGTGTCATTGGAGCGGTGGCACTTTCACCCTCCAATCCACTGTCACTTTTGGAAATCTATAAATGTTGGAGTCAGAAATTGAACTGCTCTCTTTTTTACTTTGGAGAATCCAGTGTCCACATCTTTCTGTTCATGTCCTGGAGTGACAGGGAAGCTCTGAGACTTTGCCCAGTTGTTACTTGTGCAGATGCTGATGTGTCACTGTGCCCGTGCTGTTTCCCAGTGGCCGTGCTGTGTTCTGGGACATCAAGAACCGTTTGCCCCGCTCGGTGACCACGGTGCAATGGGAGAACAGCTTCGTGTCCGTGTACAGCAAGGACAACCCCAACCTGCTGTTCAACATGTGCGGCTTCGAGTGCCGCATCCTGCCCAAGTGCCGCACCAGCTACGAGGAGTTCACCCACAAGGACGGGGTCTGGAACCTGCAGAACGAGGTGGGCTGGGAGAGCAATCCCTGGTGGGGTTTGGGCTGGAGAGGGGCTCAGGAGGGGACTGATGGCTCTGTGCTCTCCAGGTGACCAAGGAGCGCACGGCTCAGTGCTTCCTGCGTGTGGATGATGAGTCCATGCAGAGGTTTCACAACAGAGTGAGGCAGATCCTCATGGCCTCTGGCTCTACAACTTTCACTAAGGTAAGGGAGGAGGGAGATCCATGACAGCTTTCTACAGGTTCTTGGGAATGAACCAGGAGCTGATCTTTTCCTTTCCTTTCTAGATTGTCAATAAATGGAACACAGCTCTGATTGGCTTGATGACTTATTTCCGGGAAGCTGTTGTAAATACTCAGGAGCTGCTTGATTTGCTGGTGAAGTGTGAGAATAAAATCCAGACTCGGATCAAGATCGGCCTGAATTCCAAAATGCCCAGCCGTTTTCCTCCTGTGGTGTTCTACACCCCTAAGGAGCTGGGGGGGCTGGGCATGCTCTCCATGGGCCACGTTCTCATCCCTCAGTCTGACCTGAGGTGAGTTGTGCTGTTCTAACTCCTGCATGACTTGAGTGTTCTCTTCCCCTAAAAATATTCCAAGAGTGCTAAACCATGCCATGGTACAGAGCTGTGTTGCCTTCGCAGTAGCTCATGGCAGTGATCAGGGAAGTCCCAGTTCCTCCTGCCTCATTCTTGTCTCTTTGCTGCAGGTGGTCCAAGCAGACAGATGTTGGCATCACTCATTTCCGCTCGGGAATGAGCCATGAGGAGGACCAGCTCATCCCAAATCTGTACCGTTACATCCAGCCATGGGAGAGTGAATTCATTGACTCTCAGAGGGTGTGGGCAGAGTATGCCCTGAAAAGACAGGAGGCTATAGCCCAGAACAGGTGTGTGTCCACGTGTGGGGGGACAGGCAGCAGTGGGAAGTTTTGTGCTGTATGGGGATTTTGGAGACCTTGCTGGCCCTGTGGCCAATGCTGTTCCCTCACCTCTGGCATTTTAGTGTCCCCCCTGCCAGAGCTCTGAGCTCTGTGTCATTTCTGTGATCTCATCAGCTGAGCTACTCATTAATGCATTGCTGTAAATTGAGAGGTAACAAAGTGTGGGGATTTTTCTCCTCAGGCGTCTGACACTGGAGGATCTGGAGGACTCGTGGGACAGGGGAATTCCTCGGATTAACACCCTTTTCCAGAAGGACAGGCACACTCTGGCTTATGATAAAGGATGGAGAGTCAGGACTGACTTCAAACAGTATCAGGTACTGACAGGGAATTTCTCTTCACCTGAATATGAAGTTCAGATACCTGTTCCAAACAAAGTCCTTCGACCTTGTATTACTGCAGGTGTACTTTTGTCTCTCTGCTGCAGAAGGAATTTACAGCCTTGTGTTGGGACTGGTAGAGGCTGTTTGGAACCAAATGCTCCAGAATTTGTAGCTTATCCCCTTTGGAATCATTTAGATAGATTGCAGTGTATTGAAGAAAACCACAATAAACACAACATATTAAAGAATCAGTTCTGGAGAGAGAAAAATAATTATCCCCCCCCAAAAAAACCATATTAAGTTTTATTAGCAGTAAAATAATTTGTTATTTAAAGCCTTTAATGACAGCTCTGTAGAAGGCCAGTCCCTGAAAGATAAAAATATCACCTGGGGTTCCATGCAGAGTGAATTACAGAGTAGTACTGACCATGCTGTAGATGAGCTGTGTCCTCCAGCACTGAGGGCATGGGGCTTTTTACCTGCTCCCTGACCATCACCATGGCGTTGGCTCCTGCAGTTAGTGCAGCCAGGGGAGTGATGTGCTCGCTGCTGTCTCCAGGTGCTGAAGCAGAACCCGTTCTGGTGGACACACCAGCGCCACGACGGCAAGCTCTGGAACCTGAACAATTACCGCACGGACATGATCCAGGCCCTGGGCGGCGTGGAAGGGATCCTGGAGCACACACTCTTCAAGGGCACCTACTTCCCCACGTGGGAGGGTCTCTTCTGGTAAGAGGGACTGTGGTCTGGGCTCAGGCTGTGCTGGTTCTGTTGAGTTTCTGCTGGTTTTCAGTGGTTGTTTCAGAATGTTGTGTAGGTCAGTTGTGAGGGCACCTGGGAGGGAGCTATAGCTGAACTTGTTAAAAATACATGGAAATTTCTTGTCATGAAACAACCCTCCCAGCTCATGGCTGATCCCTGTCTCTGTTACAAGTGAACATGGCAGCAGGGATGAGGGACATCTCATTCAGTTGAATCAAATTATCTGCCCTTTCTAGGGAGAAGGCCAGTGGCTTTGAGGAGTCCATGAAGTGGAAGAAGCTGACAAATGCCCAGAGATCGGGTTTGAACCAAATTCCAAACAGAAGATTCACTCTCTGGTGGTCTCCTACCATCAACAGAGCCAATGTAAGTACCTGGTGCTTGTCCCTCTAGGAGCAGACAACACTTTTCCACTAAAATGAGAGCAGTTAATTGATCCAATTAATTATCAGGACATCTCTTAGAAAGGTATTAACCTCCTTAACAGGAGATGCTTCATTTTTAAACATGTCCTCAGTTGTGCTCTTGTGTGTTCTCACAGCTGCTTTTCCTTTGCAGGTGTATGTTGGGTTCCAGGTGCAGCTGGATTTGACAGGGATCTTCATGCATGGCAAAATCCCCACTCTGAAGATTTCCCTCATCCAGATTTTCCGAGCTCACTTGTGGCAGAAGATCCATGAGAGCATTGTCATGGATTTGTGTCAGGTGAGCAGTGTTGCCTTGGTTTGTTTGTCTGCCCTTTTGGAGCAGGACCAATCTTCCCCCAGCAATTTGGCAGAGAAAGGGACGAGATAGAAAATGGGATTTTCCTGACTGCCTTGGTGTTGAGGATAGATTCCTTATCTGGGCTGCTTGAATCTCATCTTTGGCTGCCTTTTCCGCAGGTGTTTGATCAAGAGCTGGATGCTCTGGAGATTGAGACAGTGCAGAAGGAGACAATCCATCCCAGGAAGTCCTACAAGATGAACTCCTCATGTGCAGATATCCTTCTCTTTGCTTCCTACAAGTGGAATGTGTCACGTCCATCCTTGCTGGCAGATTCCAAGTGAGTTTCCCTTTTCCCCCTCCTCAGTCTCCCTGCAGAGCAGAGCTGCCAAGCCTGTAATCCAGAGCATCTGTGTCCCTTGGGCATCTGGGGGACACTGGAGATTGTTCCAGCAAAGCACAGGGCTTGTTTGGGTACATGGTTGCAGCACCTCCTGGCACTGCCTTTGCAAAACACCAACGCTGGCTCTGCTCCTGTTCTCTCCTCTGGGTGAACTTTTCCCTGAGCTGTTGAAGGTTCTTCTGGAAACCCCACAAAGCTGAGCTGGCCCAGGGCCAGAATCTGGAGTGAATCCTCACCAGACAGTCCCTGGGGGAAATGACCCTTGTGACACACTGCTGCTTTGTTTAAACCTTTCAAAAGTCTCTGCATCCACTGCTGTGCGAGGAGAACAGCAAGGTCCCTTTCCAGGGTGGATCATGGATGTGAGCTGGCTGTAGTGTCCATGCTGGGTGACAATTCTGCAGCAGAATTTTGTGCCAAATGAACTTGTTGTGGCCTGCTTTCTCCTCAGGGATGTGATGGACAGCACCACCACCCAGAAGTACTGGATTGACATCCAGCTGCGCTGGGGCGACTACGACTCGCACGACATTGAGCGCTACGCCAGGGCCAAGTTCCTGGACTACACCACAGACAACATGAGTATCTACCCCTCTCCCACTGGGGTGCTCATTGCCATTGATCTGGCCTACAACTTGCACAGGTCAGAGCTGCACCTTCTGTGGTTTCGTTCTAGGGTTGGCATTGGTGGTTTGTGGGTGTTTGTCTCAGTGCATCTCCAGACTGGGTTGTATTCTGGGCAGGAGGATGAGGGGAGAAGGCAGAAGATGGAGATGGGCAGTGAGTGGGATAAGGTATCTCAGGTTGCCCAGTTTTGCTCAGTACTGGTGGTTCAGTTTCCTCAGTTCATTAATAATTTGTTTCTTAGGATATTTCTGTCAGACTGTACTTGGAGCTGAAGGACAGGCTGTGTTTCAAAGCCCCTACAAGTGGGGACAGCTATTTCTCACTGGATACAAGGGGCAAAGTCAGAAATCAGTTCTCCAGTGTGTTTGTTAGAGAAGGTGCAGCTTTTCTGGGACTGCAGCACGTGTGTGCTGTGGCTTCCCACTGAGGGGGTGTATAAAAGCCACAGGTGCCCACCTCCCAGGGGCATTGCAGAAGTCACACTGCAGTACAAATCTGTATTTGCAGCAGTACAAAGGGGCCTGGCTGCTGCATGGAAAGACTTGAGTGGGGCTGTTGCCTCTTCAGGTGTAATGGTAATAACTTCTGTTTGTTTCCTTTTTCAGTGCTTATGGGAACTGGTTCCCTGGGAGCAAACCTCTGATCCAGCAGGCCATGGCCAAAATCATGAAAGCAAACCCTGCCCTGTATGTGTTGAGGGAACGGATCCGCAAAGGGCTGCAGCTCTACTCCTCAGAGCCCACGGAGCCCTACCTGTCCTCCCAGAACTATGGGGAGCTCTTCTCCAACCAGATCATCTGGTTTGTGGATGACACCAACGTGTACAGAGTCACCATCCACAAGGTGAGGCCTGAGGGTGTCTCAGGGAAAGGACTGAATGGGGTGGAGGTTTCCACGTGTGATGGAAATCTGGGAGTCAACACATGGACCCAGATTTTTGCAGAGTGCACAGAGCAGCTCTTGCATTTCCCACACAGCTCCTGCTCAAAGCACACAGAGAGTTGGCTCCTGTGTAAAGGTGGGGGTGGGATCCATTTATCTCCCTGCACTTCTCACTCTCACTTTTTCCCTCAGACTTTTGAAGGGAATTTGACCACAAAACCCATCAATGGAGCCATTTTCATCTTCAATCCCAGAACTGGGCAGCTCTTCCTGAAGATCATCCACACATCTGTGTGGGCAGGGCAGAAGCGTCTGGGACAGGTAGGGCCTGGCTGTGCCTTGGGTGTGAACTGGGGCTGGGTTCTGACTGCTTGGGACACTCCCCTGAGCAGACAATGTCACAAAGATCTTCATCTTCCTGGTTTTTAATGAGTTTAGGGCTCCAAAGTCCAAGTGATCAGGCAGGCAGGAGCATGGGATATAAAAGTGGAGGAACATAGACATTGCTGCTGCAAGGACTTTGAGGCTCTTAGGTGTAGAGATCCCACATCATCAAGCAGAGCTTGAACAGTGCTCTGCTCCTTGTTACAGAATTCACTCTGACTTGGCTGTACATCCAGTGCAGTGGGAAAGCTCAGGTGGCAAATCCAGGGAGGTGGAGTAGCCAGCTGTTGTTTTCTGAGCCACTCAGGAGTAACTGAGCTCCAGGAGTGGGAGCTGCCCTCTGTGATCAGTAAGGAGGAAATGCTGGGCCTTGTCACTGATCTGGAGCAAACCATAAATTCCAGTTGTATTTTTAGAATTTGGTTTGTGTCCCTATGGTTCCCAGAGACATGGAGGCTCTGCTGGAGGGCAGAGGGATACTTCTCTAACCCTGCTGTCTCTCTGTAGCTGGCCAAGTGGAAGACTGCTGAAGAAGTGGCTGCCTTGATCCGGTCCCTGCCCGTGGAGGAGCAGCCAAAGCAGATCATAGTGACACGGAAAGGCATGCTGGACCCTCTTGAGGTAAGGCTGCAGCTCCCTGAGGATGTGTAAAATCTGTGGGAGATAACAGTTCTGTGTCCTGTGATGTTCTGCAGTAGCTGTGAGCTAATTCCTCTTGATAAACTCCAGGTGCACTTGCTGGATTTCCCCAATATTGTGATCAAAGGCTCGGAGTTGCAGCTGCCCTTCCAGGCCTGTCTGAAAGTGGAGAAGTTTGGTGATCTCATCCTGAAGGCCACTGAACCCCAGATGGTTCTCTTCAATCTCTATGATGACTGGCTGAAAACCATCTCTTCCTACACAGTAAGCACAGATGTGTCTCCTGCATTTTGCTTTGCTGCTGATAAATGAGGCAAGGAACCAAGGCCTCAGACATCCCTGATGATTTGTTTGGCTCTGAACCTGCCTGGATTTTCCTTTAGATGGATTTCCCTGGCAACTCCCATGTGCTCAAACAAAGGAATGCTGTACTAGGGCCTTGTACATTTAATTTTCTTCTTTCTAACTCCATCTTCTTTTCATCTCCAAGGCATTCTCCCGTCTGATCCTGATTCTCCGGGCGCTGCACGTGAATAACGATCGAGCCAAAGTTATCCTGAAGCCAGACAAGACAACCATCACTGAGCCTCACCACATCTGGCCAACCCTGACAGATGAGGAGTGGATCAAGGTGGAGGTGCAGCTGAAGGATCTCATCCTTGCTGACTATGGCAAGAAGAACAAGTAAGGCATAATCCTGTCAGCCTTTCCTTCCTGCCCTAAAGGCCATGGTCAGGGGCCTTTGTCAATGCACTCTCAGCTTTGTAGGGGATCTGGTTAATTTTAATAACCTTCTGGTAAGGCAGATAAAAATGTCTGCACCAAGTCATTGATCTAAGCATCATGTGATCATGGCCCCACTTTTGTTTAAGAAGTTGTGGTTTAATTTTTTCATAGTGCCCAGAGTGGGTGTTCTGAGCTTGTGCCTGAAGGTGAGAAGGCTCCAGAATGTATTTTGAAATACCTGACTTGGGTGAATTTTCTCTTCCAGCGTGAACGTTGCATCCCTGACCCAGTCAGAGATCCGAGACATCATCCTGGGCATGGAGATCTCTGCCCCATCTCAGCAGAGGCAGCAGATTGCAGAAATTGAGAAGCAAACCAAGGAGCAGTCGCAGCTGACGGCCACGCAGACCCGCACGGTGAACAAACACGGGGATGAAATCATCACCTCCACCACCAGCAACTATGAAACCCAGACCTTCTCCTCCAAGACTGAGTGGAGGGTCAGGTAGGAAGGCAGGCAGGGGTGGTGGAAAGGGTTGGAATGCTCAGGGAGGATCTGTGCCCCCTCTGATCGCGGTCTCCTCCTCACAGAGCAATCTCTGCTGCCAACCTCCACCTGCGGACAAACCACATCTATGTCTCATCAGATGACATAAAGGAGACAGGTTACACCTACATTCTTCCCAAAAATGTGTTGAAGAAGTTCATCTGCATCTCAGACCTGCGGGCCCAGGTGAATGTGCAGGGAGTTTGTTACAGCTGTGCCCCACTCAAACACCCCAGGGGGGAAACTCTTGGTGAAGGGCTGGCAACCTGCCGTGGTTTGTCCACGTGAATCCTTCTAATGCTCTTCTCAGAAATTAAAGAGTTCCCACTCACAGCTACACAGAGGTCTCTTGTGGCCTTCTAAGGCAGGTGTGTGTGTTTTAGATTGCAGGTTACCTGTATGGAGTGAGCCCTCCAGACAACCCCCAGGTGAAGGAGATCCGGTGCATTGTGATGGTGCCCCAGTGGGGGACACACCAGACCGTGCACCTCCCAGGGCAGCTGCCCCAGCACGAGTATCTCAAGGTGGGTTGAGGTTCAGCTTCCAGGGTGGGTGGGAGGTCAGTGACAAGGACCTGAGGTGGTGGAGCAGTTTCCCTTGGTCTTCTGTAGTTGTAGGACTGAAAGGGCTCAGTCTGAAGTCAAACTTGATTGAGACTAAGTGAGGGGGAAGCCTGTGATCTCTGTGTCCTTTTTGCCAGGCTTGAAGTGGTCTCATTTTAAATGGTTTTGATTTTTCTCTAAACCACTCTCTTTTTGTCAGGAAATGGAACCTCTAGGATGGATTCACACCCAACCAAACGAGTCCCCTCAGCTGTCACCACAGGATGTCACCACCCACGCCAAGGTCATGGCTGACAACCCCTCCTGGGATGGGGAGAAGACCATCATCATCACCTGCAGGTGAGGGGCAGGGAGCCTTCTGCTGCAGAGCTGGGGAACTCAAAATAAAATTGTCAGAAAGGGAGTGTTGGCTCATTCCTGCTTTCCCTCCTCTGCCCCAGGTGAGTCTGACTTGCCCCATGTGTTGTCCCTTTCAGTTTCACCCCTGGCTCCTGCACGCTGACAGCCTACAAGCTGACCCCGAGCGGGTACGAGTGGGGCCGGCAGAACACGGACAAGGGCAACAACCCCAAGGGTTACCTGCCCTCCCACTACGAGAGGGTGCAGATGCTCCTGTCCGACCGCTTCCTCGGCTTCTTCATGGTTCCTGCACAGGGCTCCTGGAACTACAACTTCATGGGTGAGCTGGCCTGGGGAGGGGAAAGGAGGCAGTGTGAGGAGCTGGGGGAGGAGGGAATAGCTCCTTACCCACTCCAAAGCTTCCTCGGAGTGGCTGGCAGGGGTACCAGCACTGTGCCCTGAACTTTCCTTAGTACCTGCATTGGGGTATCAGTTCACTGATTTTTTTTTTTTTTTGGTGGCTCGAGAGGAAAAATGGATCCTATGTCTGTCAGGATTGTAGTGCATGGTCTATCGCCACTGAATAATTAATCCCTGTCAGGCAGAAGAGATAATGGAAAATGCAAGAGAGAAGCTGTTCCCAATAGGGAGGTCCTGGTATCATGAACACCACGGACAGCTGGAGAAGGGGTCAGGAAATGAGAGTGACAGAACACTCGACTAGCATAAAAGGATTGTAAATCTCTTGAGGGGGGAACCCAAAGAGGGATGATTTTGTGGGTTGGGAGAGTTTGGAACTCTCTCTCCTGGCAGGGAAAAATGGTTGTAGAGAAATGGAGGGCTTTGTTAGGCTCCTGAAGGGGGGAGGAGGCAGAAGGGGTGCTCAGGTGGGTGACACTCCCTCTTTTCCAGGTGTCCGCCACGACCCCAACATGAAGTACGAGCTGCAGCTCGCCAACCCCAAGGAGTTTTACCACGAGGTCCATCGCCCCTCTCACTTCCTCAACTTCGCGCTGCTGCAGGAGGGGGAGGTTTACTCTGCCGACCGCGAGGATCTCTACGCCTGACCCTGCCCGCGCCCCTCTTAGTACTGTTGATATTCAACAGCGTGTTCGTGTGCCCCGCTCGCCGCCCTCGCCCCGCGCGTTGTTGTTCTCGCCCTTTTCCGCTCAATAAATTTTGTACGAACGGGAGCCGCGGTCCCGCCTCGGGGGCGGGCCGGGCGCGCGGGGCGGGCCGGGCCGCGGCCATGGCGGAGCCGCTGTGGCGAACGCCGCCGGCGCGGCTGGGCCCGCCGCACGTCTACCGCATGGCGGGAGCGCTGGGCGCCGAGCTGCGCCGCCTCTCCGCCCGCTTCGGGCCCGACGCCGTGGCCGGGCTGGTGCCGCCCGTGGTGCGGCTGCTGGAGCTGCTCGAGGCGCTGGTGGCCGCGCCGGGCGCTGAGGGGGAGGCGGCGGCAGCGCCGGCCGGGCCGCAGGAGGCGGAGGTGAGCGGGGCGCCGGTGGCACCGAGCCGGCTCTTGGCTTTTCCCGGGGCGTGGGGCTGACACGGCTGGTCCGTGTTTTGTGGGACGGCTCCGACGCCGCTGTTCCCTTTTCCCAGGGGATGACTCTCTGCCCTGCATCCCCTGGGACGGCTGTGCTGTGGCTGCTCCGTTCTCCCAGGGGATGGCTGTCCCTGCTGTCCCGTGGGACGGCTCTGATCTCGCTATCCCTGTCTTCTGGTATGGGTCTGACCCGGCTGTCCCCCATCCCTTGGGATAGGTCTGACCTGTCTGACCCCCTGGGCTGGCTGTAACCCAGCTGTCCCCCTTTCCGGGGTGGTGGCACTGTCCCCTATCCCCTGGGACGGCTCTGATCTCGCTATCCCTGACCTCTGGCATGGGTCTGACCCAGCTGTAACCCAGCTGTCCCCCTTTCCAGGGTGGTGGCACTGACCCCACTGTCCCCTATCCCCTGGGACAGCTGTGCTGTGGCTGCTCCATTCTCCCAGGGGATGGCTGTCCCTGCTGTCCCGTGGGACCGCCCTGATCTCGCTATCCCTCACCTCTGGCATGGGTCTGACCCAGCTGTAACCCAGCTGTCCCCCTTTCCGGGGTGGTGGCAGTGACTCCACTGTCTCCCGTGCCCTGGGAAGCCTCTGAGGTGGCTGTCACCCTCCACTGGAACAGCGCTGGCCTGGCTGATACCTGGCCGAGCTGGCTGTCGCTGCCCCGGGGTGGCTCTGACCCGGTGTCCCCGGTGTCCCTGTCCCCCAGGACCCGGAGCGGAGGCTGTGGGAGGCCGAGCGCCGGGAGCGAGCCCTGCACGGCCGCCTGGCCTGCCTGGAGGAGCAGAACCGCCAGCTCCTGGGGCAGCTTGCCGAGAGCCAGTCCCAGGAAGGTGGGTGTCCCCGTGGGTTTGGGGTCCCCTGATGCCACAGGGTGTCCCTGTGGAGCGGCAGGCGGGGTGCAGGGCTGAACCTGTTCTTCTGGAGCCTGGAATGCTGCTCTCCTTTCGCTCACCTTGGAGACCTGTCCTAGCAGGGAGCACAGGCATTACCTTGTTTTGCAAGTCACAGGGATTCCAAACCTGCAGAGCACCTTGAAAGCCCCCAGGAGGGTGGTGGAGGCAGGCGCAGGGTTTGGGCTGCTGTGGCAGCACAAGGATGTTCCAGGAATGGTCTAAAACTCTCAGTTCCCTCTTTCACACTGTGAGATTACCAGGAACAAGTCAGATTTTGCAGAAGCACTGAGGAACTTCATAGCGTTGTGGGCTTGGGGGAGTCCCTGGGGACTCTCACTCCTGTCCCCCTGTCTGCTCTCAGACAGCACGGCACGGAAGGAGCGGGAGGTGATGCTGCGGCTGAAGGAGGTGGTGGACAGGCAGAGGGATGAGCTCCGTGCCCAGGCCCACGAGATCGTCTGCAAGAGCCGGGACACGGAGGCGGTGAGGGCGGGGAGCTCAGGGGTGTGGTGTGCCAAGGGCCCGGGGACCTGCTTTCATGTCACATCCCCCCCGGGCTGCCACAGCTGCTGAGCCTGCTGGGGCAGGTGGCACTGGTGTCCCTGGGTGGGGGCACTGCCTCACCTCTGGCTGCCCTGGGCCCTCCAGCTGCAGGAACAGCTCCATCGCTTCATGGCCATGAACGAGGAGCTGCGGCACAAGGTGGCCGTGGTGCAGGCCCAGCTCAAGAGTGCTCTGGAGCAGAAGTCAGACCTGGAGGCTGCAGTGCTGCAGAGCCAGAGGGAAACAAGCAGGAGGAGCAGGACAGCCTTGGAGAGCCGGCAGCCAGAGCCTGGCGTGGTGAGTGTGAGCTGTGACCCCACACCAGAGCCTGGCGTGGTGAGTGTGAGCTGTGACCCCACACCAGAGCCTGGCGTGGTGAGTGTGAGCTGTGACCCCACACCAGAGCCTGGTGACTCTGAGCTGTGGCCTTGCTGCTGCTGGGCATCACCAACACTGACTCCACATTCCCAGCCTTGTGTGGAGCTTTTGGCACACACAGACGTGGCTACCTAAGGAAACTCCACAGCTGAAAACTGAACAGTGTGGTGCCTGCAATGCCACTAAACCTTCTCTGTAGAAGCTATTATGGACGGAGCAAGATGAGGTGACAGGAGTTAAAAGTAGATGGGACACAGAGGATGAGGGGTTTACCATGTGTGGTGATGGACAGTGGTTGCTGGCTGAGATGGGGACATTTTTGTCTGTATGTGCACCCAGCCTCTGGGTGGACCCAGCCTCTGGGTGAGGGTTTTGAGGTCTCTGCTTGCCTGCTGACTCTTCCCATCCCCTCCAGGAGGGAGCCCAGTCACCCTCAGAGGAGCCGCAGCACCAGGATGAGGGCAGGAGCCCTGCTCACTGCTGCTTCTCCAAGGAAGAGCTGCAGCAGATCCTGCAAGAGAGGAATGAGCTCAAGACCAACCTGTTTTTGGTGCAGGAGGAGCTGGCCTATTACCAGAGGTGAGTCCTGTCCCTACAGCCACCCCTGGCCTGTCAGAGGCTGCTCCCATGACAGTCAGGGCAGAATCTTCCCCAGGCTCTTGGTTAACCAGCTGGCTGCTTTTTACCAGGGAGCTGCTGAACGAGGAGAGAATTCCCAGCTTCTTCTTGGACGCAATGAAGTCAAATATCAAAAAACAGAGGAAAAAAATCAGAGCCAAAATGCTGGGAACAACGGAGGAGTCGGCGAGCAGGTGAGTCAGGCTGGGTGCTGGGATCCTCCCGTGCAGGGTGGGTGCTGGCTGGCCTGCTCCAGGGTTTCCATGTGCTTCATGCCCTGGATTGGAGCCTCCCCAAGCCCGGAGCTGCCTCCTCCCTCCAGAGATCAAAGGTTTGATGTCTGCAGTTGATGTGTTGTTCTGGCATAGCTGTGCCACAGGGGCTGGGCTTTGTGCTGCAGCTCGTGTGTCCCTGTCACCAGTCAGGCATGGCCTGGCCAAATGCCACTTGTCCCTGTGTGCATGTGACAAAAGGGAGGCCTGTGCCACAGGGGCTGGGCTTTGTGCTGCAGCTCGTGTGTCCCTGTCACCAGTCAGGCATGGCCTGGCCAAATGCCACTTGTCCTGCATGCATGTGACAAAAGGGAGGTGAGGTGGTGGCACTGGACAAATTCCAGAGTGGCTCCAGCACTTGCTGCTGTGGCTCAGTGCAGGTTTACCCCCATTTCTTTGTGCAGTGATGAAGAGGAGGGCTCCTGGCTCCCAGGTCATGGCACAGACTGTGTGGATGCTCAGCCTCCAGAATCCAAAATCAGGAGCTTGTAAGTTTGCTCCTGTGCTGGTAGGGAAGGGAGGTTCTTCCAGTGGAGAGGTTTGGAGCTGCCAGGGCTGGCAGGGATCCTACCAAAGCAGGGGTTGCTGTTTTAGGGGGATCTGCCTTGTCCTGGGTGCCACACACTCCCAGGTCCCACAGCCAGGCTGTGTCCTGCTGCCACCACCACAAAGGGAGGTTGGGATTCTGCATCTTCCCTGGGGAGGTTCTTCTCCCCCACAGCCCTTATCTGCTCTCTCTGCAGTTTTGGGCTGTGGTATCAGGGCAGCAGCAAAGACCCCCCCACATCCAGCTGCTCTGGAACCTGGGAAATCATTGACTCACTGGACACACAGCTGGAGCTAGAGGGAGAGAGCAAGGCAGGGCCCAGCTGCCCTGACAGAGCCACAGCACCACTCTGACCCCACGGGAACGGGAGCAGGATCTGTCCTCGCAGCAGAACTTCCTGGATCCTCTTCCTCCAGTGGATTCAAGAGCAGCGCAGCAGCCCTGGCACTTCCCTGTGGTGGCAAAGTCCAGAGTGGGCAGGTTCCTGCAAACCCACTGGGACACTTGGGTGTGGGACAGCTGGCATAGGACAGCTCAGCACCTCTGGGCATCTCTGCCCACCAGCCACCCTTTCACTGTGCCCACAGTTTAGCTGCAGAGGGGCCCTCTCAGCTGTGCCCCCTCCCCACTGCTCCCTGCTTGCAGCTCAGCATGGTGGGGGTCTGCACCCTCTTCATTCTCCACACCCCAAAAGGGATCTTCCATCCCCTGGTGGCTCTTTGCAAACCCCTCTGCTCACAGCCCACGATTCCATTGCCCCATCCTGCTCTGTGGGGGTGTTTTACCTCACTCCTTTCTGTCTGTAGCTCTCCAATCCCTGCAATGTGAAGGTCCAGCTGGGGTGTCCCGGGGTCCCCACATGGCTGGGAGGGGCTGAGCACGCTGCACTGGGTGTCCAGGTGCTCCCGTGGCTGGGAGCCACCAGGATCAGCACCACCAGGGCCACTCCTGCACTTCTCAGGCATGGGGTGAATCAGTTTTGTGCTGGCACCTCTTCCTGCCACCTCTGGCACCTGGCAGACTGGAACAATCCTTGTGTTCATGGGGGCGAGTCAGTCCCCTCAGGTCGGGTACTTTCTACCTTTAATTTGGAAATAAATCAGTCTCTTGTTTTTCCTCTGAGGTTCTGGCTGCAGCCTCTGCTCTCTGCTTGGGGAGGGCTGGGTGATGCTCCCAGGTTTCCCTTACCCTTCTCCTAATGGCTGTGCCCCCTGAGCCCCTTCTGGTGGGTCAGCTGTGATGGGGAGGGGGCTCCAGAGGGGTGATCCCACAGTGCTGGGCATGGAGGAGTTAATTCCTGCATGGCCAGGGGGAGCACTTTGCTTCTAACCCGGAGCCCCCCCGGCTGAGCTGGCCTTGGGTAGGAAAAAGGTGTTTCCTGTGCATCTGCTGACACAAAGCTCCTGGGGACGTGGCGAGGTGGGACAGTGGCCAGCAGCCCTGCAAAGGCCAACATAGGTCAGGCTGTGTTGCCATGGGGGACATGGGGACCCCTCCTCTGAGCCCCTGCCAGGGGCTGGCAGTGCCATGGGGTGGCTCGTGGGGGTTGAGGCAGGGGGTGGCACTGGACACCTTGTTTGGGTTGGGGGGACATTGGCTAAAGCAGTTTTGGGGGCAGTGGAGGATGGCACAGGAGGAGTGGGGTGACACAGGTGAGGTGTTCAGGCAGGTGCCAGCCCCTTGTGGCTGTGTTGAGCCCCTGGGTGCCCCTTTCTGTGGCAGGGCCAGAAATAGCCCAGGCAGCAGCATTCCCTGCTCCTGACGTCTGGATCGGGGCGCCTCCTCCCGCGTTTCCTCAGGAAGAAACCCAAGGCTGGAGGGAGGAAGAGGCCGCCCCACGGGTGGGACGGGACAGACGGGACAGAGGGACACCAGCGTGGGGCTGGGGAGCCACCAGGACAGGGGCCCTGGTGCCCTGCTGGGATGGAGAGTGCCCGGCCCATCCTCTGCCTCCAGCTGTGGCTGTGGGTGCAGAGCTCTGCCCAGGAGCTCGACCCTGAGGGCAGGAACGTCTGCAGGTAGGTGCCACGGGGGTCCCCACCTGTGCCACTCCACCTCCTGGGGCCTCTCAGCAGCCCCAGAGGGCTGCTGTCCATCCCTCCTCCCACGGACAGAGATGTGGAGCCTGGCACGGGGTGGGTGCAGACTGGGGTGGTGCTGGGGAGCGTGGCTGGGGCATGGCTGGGCATTTGGGGCATCAGGTCCCTTCTCCAGGGTTTATTTCTCATTCACCTTCAGAGTGCAGGACAACGGGGCAGTATGGGACCTATGGCAAAACTCATCGTGGGGAAATGTCACTCTAGCAAACCCCAAAGAGCTTTGGGACTGGCGTCCCCTGAATTTGTTGCCACGTTGCCTCTCCCGTTGTCTCCCATGAGTGGTGACACCTTTAATGGCCTTCACTTTGGTGCCTCATTTCTGCACTGCTGGTGAAGCTTTGAGCCTCTCCCAGGGCATGGGACACCCGGCACGGCTCCATGGGGACATTCCCAGCACTTCGGGCAGCCCAGCCCAGCCCAGCCGCCCACCCGGGCTGCAGCCTCCTAAATTTCCTTCTATTTTTCTGGTTTCCTTCCGGAGCATTGCCCTGGGGGCCACGCCGCCTTCTCAGCACTGGGGCAAGGATCGCTTCGCCTTGGCCGGGGCCGTGGAGCCGCCCTGGTCCCCCGCCCTGGCTGACACCCCCGGTGTCTCCCGCAGGTTCCCGGCCGGCCCGGAGTGCTGTCCCGGCTGGAGGCAGGAGGGGAGGGCGTGCACAGTCGGTGAGTGATGGATGGGCTGAACCCCAAAGTGTGGTCCCCACGCTCATCCGGGCGGATTCTTCTGGGTGTTGGGGGAAACCCTGCAGCTCTCCGTGAGCGGTGCCAGTGGGGAGCTCCAGGTGCTGATGGTGCTGCGGCTGAGCCGGAGGGATGGAGCGGGAAGCAGGATGGTGCTTTCCCCGGGAATGCTGTCCCTGCGGGAGCTGGGTGGGTGGCAGCTGGGGTGTGAGCCCCGGCCAGAGAGAGCTGAGTGCCTTTCCTGCCACGACAGCCGTGTGCGAGGGGGAGGACGCCTGCAGAGAGGGCGAGGTGTGCGTGAAACCCGGGCTGTGCCGCTGCAAACCCGGCTTCTTCGGAGCAGACTGCAGCTCCCGTGAGTGCCCTCCCCGCGCTCAGCCCCTGCCATCATCCCCCTTTAAAGCCAGCTGGATGCTCGGGGGGCTGCCGGGCTTCTCCCCATCCTGCCTGTGTCCTTTCCCCTCGCAGGCTGCCCCGAGCAGTACTGGGGCCACGACTGCAAGCGGAGCTGCCCGTGCCACCCCAACGGGCGCTGCGACCCCGTCAGCGGCCACTGCACCTGCGACCCCAACCACTGGGGAGGGCTCTGCCAGTTCCCGTGCCAGTGCGGCCCGCACGGCCACTGCGACCCGCTGACCGGCGCCTGCCACTGCGAGCCGGGCTGGTGGGCACCGAGCTGCAGGAAGCAATGCCAGTGCAACCCCTCCACCTCCCACTGCGACCCCCTGACCGGGCTGTGCCGCTGCCTGCCGGGCTGGTGGGGCAGGAGGTGCAGCTTCAAGTGCTCCTGCAACGTCTCGCCCTGCGCGCAGGAGACGGGCAAGTGCGAGTGCCTGCCTGGCTATTGGGGACCGGCGTGCCAGCGGCGCTGCGACTGCGGGCACGGCTCCTGCAGTCCTGTCACCGGCCACTGCAGCTGCGAGCCCGGCTACCAGGGCAGGAGCTGCCGGGATCCCTGTCCGGCGGGGAAATATGGATCTCAGTGCGTGCACAGGTGAGATGGGGGAGCAGAGGGATGCAGCGGGCTGCAGTCAGATCTTGGGGGAAGGCACTGCACCTGTCTGTCCCTTTGGCTGGGCAGGGAGACCCATCCTGGGTTTGAGCATCCCAGGGTGGATGCAGCATCAGAGTTGCCCCAAAAGAAACATCTTGCTAATGCCAGCAGAAAGTGTCACCCTAAAATCTGGTCATCCTTAATCTTGCTCCCCATGGTGATAAAGCAGACCTCTCAACTCAGAACATTCTGTGATTCTGCTGCCCTCCTCTCCTCTTGCTACCACAGAGCATTTAGGCACTATTGTATATTTTCCCTCGGTCCAAAATGATGCTCAATGATTTTGTGGTGTGAAACCTGCTTTTTGTGGGGTGAAAGCAGCTTTTTAGGGGTACAAGGGTGGGCGTTGTGACCTCAGTGCCTCTCTGCCCACACAGCTGTGGGAGCTGCAAGCGCAGCCAGCCCTGCTCACCCGTGGATGGTTTCTGCCTGGCCTGCCAGCCCGGCTGGAACGGGACCCTCTGCAAGGATCCCTGTGCTCCTGGATTCCATGGGGATGGCTGCCTCCAGCCGTGTCCCCGCTGCCAGCACGGGGAGCCCTGTGACCCCCAGAGCGGGTCCTGCCTGCGCTGTGACCCCGGCTGGATGGGAGCCAGGTATGCCCAGGGTGAGGCCCCTGCTCCCTGGGGCTGTCCCTGCTCTGGGCTGCAGTCGCTGATGATTTGCTCTGTTTTGGCAGCTGCAACAGCTCCTGCCCCGTGGGCACCTTTGGTGATGGCTGCCAGTTCCTCTGCCCCGAGTGTGTTTCGGGGAGCTGTGACCCCGTGACAGGAGTTTGCATCTGCCAGGCAGGCTACTGGGGAGAGAGGTAATGCCAGGAAAGTGTTGGGATAAACTGGGAATGGGGCTGGGCGGGACCCTCGCTCTCTCTGGGGGCATTTCCCTCCTTTCCTCTCTCTTCCAGCTGCAACGACACCTGTCCTGAGGGCTATTTTGGAGTGAATTGTTCCTCACCCTGCCACTGCTCCCGGGGGACCTGTGACCCTGTGCAGGGTGACTGTGTGCTGAGTAAGACAAACTTCACATTTACTCCTTGGCACTGGGCAAGGGACGGTCACATCCTCATGGGGAAGGTGCTGGGGGGCTGGGATGCATCCTGGTGCCTCCTGGCCCCACTGGGAGTTGTCAGCTCCTGCTCTCTCCGTGCAGGGCTGTTCTGTAGGTGCCACAGCCACAGGACGTGCCATACTCAGCCCTTCTCCTCACACAGGTTTGAAGGACCACGGAGCCCTTGCAGCCTCCATCCTTGTCCCTCTCCTGCTGCTGCTGCTCTGTGTCGCCTGCTGCTGCTGTGGTGCCAGCTCAGCAGATGCCAGAGACAGGTATTTTTTCACATTTTTCAGCCTTTGACACAAATCCCCATCTCCCGTGTCCCTTGATGTCCATCTCTGCTCTGCAGGGCAGCTGTGCCAGATGATGATGTGGTGGCCAGGATGAAGCACCACGTGCAGGGGGTGCTGGCCAACCTCAGTGCTCTCATGCCCTGCTTTAACCTGGGTACCTCGAAACTTCCCAAAGTCACAGGTGAGCGAAGCAGAGCTGCCGACAGCACTTCCAAAAGTGCTGCACTCTCTGTGCTCTCTGCCTGGGGGGAAGTCTGAAACCCTGCTCCCCTGAGCACCCTGGGGTGCTCAAGTTCAGCTGGGTGTCTTCTCTTCCCCAGTTTCCCACCACGACATGGAAATCCCCTACAACCCCAGCTTCATCGAGCCCCCATCGTCTGCGTGGGTGTCAGACAGCTCCTTCTCCTCCTTCGACACCGACAACGAGGGACCCGAGTACTCCGTCCCTCCCAGAGAAGGTGACGCCCATGGCTGCTCCTCCTCCTCTCGGATCACCTCTGGGGTCAATCCTGGCCGTCCCAGGGAGCTGTGCTTGGCACAGACAGTGTTTATTTCCTTGTCCTTGTTTTCTTGTCTGCAGGGCTGTGTTTGGCTGCGTGCGATGGGACGTGCCCAGTGGGGCAACCCCATTTCACAACCTCCTCCCTGGGAAACGATCCCAGGGACAATCCTATTGCATCAGCTCCTGTCCCAGTGTCCCCAATTGTGTCCCTGGGTAGGGTGGCAGCTGCGGCAGCCGTAACACGTGTCCCCTTGTCCCACAGGCATCCCGCTGCTGGGCGGGGCTGAGCTGCAGGATGGGGCATCCCCCGCTGGCGAGGCGCTCCCGGACCCGTCCGCCTTCGACTCCGAGGATGTCTCGCAGCCCTTCGCCATCCCCCGCACCTCCAGCATCGCCAAGGCCAAGCGACCCTCTGTGTCCTTCGCCGAGGGGACAAAATTCGGGGCTGCCGAGACCCCCAGCCCCAGCCGCAAGCCCAAGGCCCCGTGGGGCCCGTCCAGGCTGACCCCACCGCCGGGGGACGCGGCGGCCGAGCCCCCCAGCGAGAACCCGGCCAGCGATGGCTACGAGAACCCCGAGCCCCTCAGCAAGGGGGAGGAAAGCCACCGGCCATCGCCTCGGGCCACCCCGGGGGGACGGCGCAGGGTGGTGTCCAGCACCAGGCATGTGGCCCAGAGAGTGGAGGCGCTGGAAGCAGCTGCGAGATGCGGCAGCTGGGAGGCGAAGGGGAAGGAGCCCAATGTCACCACCATCTACATGATGGTGGGCACGGCCGGGCAGGACCCCAAGGCGGAGGGGACTGGCGAGGGACCGGTCCAGGCTGTGCTGAAGCGTCTGGGCAGCTTGCAGAGGGGCAAGTGGGCTGCGAAGGAGGAGCCCAAGGTGAGGAGGAGCATGGAGGCCATCCAGAAACCTCCTCGCCGGGCCCTGGCGCAGCGCAGGGACTCGGAGAGCAGCTGCAGGCAGAGGGACAGTGTGCCGGGGGCTCCTGCCGAGTCAGCCCCTGGCAAGCAGCAGCATCCCGCTGCGAAGAGACTGTCCCTGCTCCTCGCATCTCTCTCGTCAAAAAACACCGGTGCCCAGGACGGGGCCAGCGAAACCGCAGGTGCCACAGAGAAGGGCAAAAGCCCGGAGTTAGTTGGCAGCCTCGAAAGGAAGGGGCAGGCTGGCGCGGAGGAAGAGCCGAAATACGAGAACGTGGCCAGCAGCGGTGCTGATTCGCCCTCCGGCCCCGGCAAAGAGCCGCCGGCCGCCCCTCCGGCCACCTGAGCCACCACCCCCGGGCTGGGGCCGCGGGAGCCACCGGGCTCCTCCAGCCCCAGCCTGGGCCCGCTCCGAGCTGTGAACTGCAGGAGCATCGAGCCTTCCTGGTGACCCCTGTGCTCTGGGGCCACAGAAGGGACAGCCTGCGGGGCTGTGTGCTGCTACTCCCTGCCCTACCAGCCCCGCTTGTGTCTGCACAGCCCCGGGGGACAGCGATGCTCTGGATGCTGTGGTGGCACCCTCGAGTCCCTGTCACCACTGGGGATGTAGCCAGTGCAGGGCTGCTGAGTGCTCAGCTGGGAAATGCATGCACAAAATCCAGTCTCACCCCATCGGTTTTCACCTTTCCCTGTCTCAATTCCTGTAATGCAGCTCAGAGCCTCTTGCTGGAAAGTTGTTTCTCACTGAAGGGGATTATTTTGTGGAGCTGGGCTGAGATGATGGGCTGTCACAAGCAGCTTCAGAAAAAAATATTCATTTTAGCTGCTTATCTCAAAGGGTATCTGGGTCTGCAGGGGTTTATCTGCGTGGCTCTGGCTTCTGTGGCAGGCCCTGGCTGCCTTTGCTTCCATGGGGAAAAGCTTGTGGCAGGACACAGGGTGTAGTAACAGGACACAGGGAGTAGTGACAGCCTTTTAAACTCCACACAGTTCCAAGCTGCAGTTGTGCAAATGTGGCAGCTGGGCAGTGACCATCAACCTGTGCACCTGGCGCCGTGCTGATAAGGAGGGAGGTTGCCAGGAAAATGGGATTTCCACGGGTGCCCTAAGCTCCTGCCACCTCCCACGCCTCATTCCTGCTGTGAAGGCAAGCTGAGATGCCAAAGAGGATTTGCAGAGTGATCTGGTTTTAGATGTATCTAAGTAGTAGAAGGGTTTTGTGTATTTTTTATGTTATTTCGCTTTGTGTGAAAGCCTTGGAATGAAAATTAAATGCCCTTCAGGAGATGGGTTTCCCAGCCACCCTTTGAGTCAAAGATACAACCAGGAATATTCTCCAGAGTGTGGAAACTGTCAGCAGCCTTAGGCTTTCTGTTTGGGAAATTTTTTTAGATTTTCTGTCTCTGTTGAATTCTGAATTCTCACTCACTGAGCTGAGCCCTGTGCAGAGCCCAAGACTGGAGTGCAGAAGGAATGTGAGTGGGCTGTGAGTGTCCAGAGTCCCTCTGCTGCAGCCTGCACCTCACACAGCAAGTGCAGAGCTCCACATGAATCCTTCTGGTCTGGCACTGCTCAGCTGGGCTTCAGGGTTTGGGGTGTTTCAGAAAACACAGTGGGTTTTGCTGCTTCCCTTTTGCTCCCCTTTTGCTCCACAGCACAAGGCACCAAATTCTCACAGTCTGACGTGGCTGAAGCTTCCAGTTTTGCAGCCAGCACAAAGCACCCTTTCCTGCAGTGGAATCATCTGCTGCTGTGATTATAACACCAAATATTCTGGCATCCAAATAAAACTGCTCATCCTGGCAGGACTGGAGCAGCAGTCTGTTCTGCACGGGCTTGCTTTTGTTTTGACACCATTTTATGACAGCGGCAGGGACAGTCCCACATTTGATTTATAAGCAGCCATTTTTTTTCCCCCTAATGGGATGGATATTTTGAGCCTGTGAGCTGAGCAGTGCTGTGCCAGAAGTGAACGTCACATGAGCCAGTTCACTCTGGGTGCAGCATGTAAATAGCTGACAACAACCTGACAGCCTCAAACCAGCGCCTGGTTTGAGAAAACCTTCCTTGTCCGTGGAGCCAGGATGGTTCCCCTGCTTGAAGATGAAGCATCTTGGCCGTGTCTGGGCAGTGAAAGGGGAACGAGCTGCGGATTTCCAGCGTGTGGCTGCCCATGCACGCTCCTGCAGCGTGGCTGCGCTGGTGTCTGCTTGCTGGGGATGCTTCCGTCGGCTGTGCCGGGGGTTTAGCTCTGGGTGTGGGAGGTCAGCAAGGCAGAGCTGGCAGGGGAATCTTCCCGTGCTGGATTTCTGACTTTCCAAAGCTGCTGCAGTGTTTGGAAGGCAGGCAGTGGGAAGGGATTCACGTGCAGGTGCTGTCTGTAAGCAGAGAGGTGTCTGTGTGCTCTGCTGGGGCAGGGGCAGAGGCTGGAGCTGTTCCTGGGCTCTGTCCCATGGTGGTCTGTCCTTGTCATCCTGTCAGCCTTGTCATCTCCTTTCCCAAACTGCCCAAGCCCTTGAAGAGCACCACATCATTTAGCCCAGTGCCTGTGCCAGAGCAGGAGCTGTCACCTCCCTCCCAGTTAAACTCATTCCCGGCCAGTTTCTAAAAACACGTCTCTGTGTCAGTGCTGTTCTTCGGCTTCACTTTGTTTTTTTTCTCCCCATGCTGTTTACTCAATCCCTGGGGTATTTATAGCTGGCCAGGGATCACCTGATAGCTTTTCTCCTTCTAGGATAGGAAAACTGAGCCCTCACTGCTCTTGCTGAGGCAAAGGGTTCCCGTGACCCCAAACAGCCTCTGGACCCTCCTCACGCTCCTCCTGTCACAGTTTGTGTCTCTCAGACACAGCAGCCAGGTCTGGGTGCTGAGGTCTCCTGGGTCTCGTGCTGCCTCAGCCTTCTTCTACCTCTGCTAAGCACCTGGCGCCGATCCAGGCTGCCTTGTTTTCTTTGGGTTTTTGTTTGTTTGTTTGCATTGGCTCAAATCCCCTTTCCAGCTGTTGAAACGTTTGATCCCTCTTCCACAGCCAAGGCCGAGGAGTTTCCTCTTCCCAGCCGCCACAGGGATGGAGTGGTGGGGACACGTCCGTCCGTCTGGGGCCCTCTGCTTCCTCTGGGGTGTTTACCTGCCACAAATGCTGTTTTCATCTCCTTTGGCTGAGAAAATATCCCCTGTAAAGATTCTAGGGATTTGTGGCCATGTCCTTTGACCCAGGACCTCCCTGTTGAGGGAAGGATTTATGGAAGGTATAGGAATACCTCAGAGGAATGCTCTGAAAAACAATTTAACAGAAAAAAAAAGAAGGCAGAGTTGTGGTGAAGTCAGATGTGAAGCTGGCTTGTAATGATATTGCTTTATTTCATGAAGCTGGGCTGTATCCCCAGCAGTGTGATCAACAGGTTTAGTGGCAGGATTTTCCCCCTTTACCCTGCCCACCTAAGACACCACCTGGAGTATTGTGTCCATTGTGAGGATTCCAACATAAAAAGGACAGGGATGTGTTGGAGCAAGGCCAGAGGAAGCAACAATGATGGTCAGAGGCTGGAGCAGCCTGCTATGGACAGGCTGATGGAGTGGGGGTGTTTAGCCTGGAGAAGAGTGCAGGGAAACCTTATAGCACTTCCAGTGCCTAAAGGGGATCCAAGAGAGCTGGAGAGGGACTTTGGATAAGGGATGGAGTGACAGGACAAGGGGGAACGGCTGACAGAGGGCAGGGTTAGATGGGATATTGGGAAGAAATTCTTGGCTGTGAGGTAACCCGTGCCAATCCTGGCACAGGTTGCCCACAGAAGCTGTGGCTGCCCCACCCCTGGAACTGCCCAAGGCCAGGATGGGGCTCGGACCAACCTGATCTAGTGGAAGGTGTCTGTGCCCATGCAAAGGGGTGGAATGAGACAATATTTTAGGTTCCTTCCAACCCAAACCTTTCTGCGACTCTTTGAATGAGCTGTGTCATAGGCTGGGGTGTCTCGGGGGTCATTGACCCTGTCCAGCTGTGCCATGACGGCGGTCAGCCCAGGGCTGCGTTGGATGCCTGTTCCCAAAATACCTTTTTAATGGGCTGGAGCAGTTTCTCAGGTCTCTCCTTGAGCAGGACAGGCAGACTTTGCAGGATGGTTCCGGTGCCCGTACCCACAGCAGACGAGCCATGCCGCGGTGCCGACCCGGCTCCCGGTGCTCCGCGGTGAGCGCGGTGCGGCTCCCGCGGCTGCCGCCCGGGGCCGGCGGAGACCGGCGGAGAGCGGCGGCGATCCCCGCGGGGCGGCCCCGCTGTCCCCGCGCCCGGCGGACCGGGCGGGGGAGCCGCGTCACCTCCCGCCGCCCAGCCCGGCTTTGTCGCTTTTCCCTGGAAGGCGGCGAGCCCGACCAGCGCTTGGGTGTGTGTGTGTGAGGGTCTGTGTGTGAGGGTCTCTGTGTGTGTGAGGGTGTGTGAGGGGCTGTGTGTGTGTGAGGGTCTGTGTGTGAGGGTCTCTGTGTGTGTGAGGGTGTGTGAGGGGCTGTGTGTGTGTGAGGGTCTGTGTGTGAGGGTCTCTGTGTGTGTGAGGGTGTGTGAGGGGCTGTGTGTGTGTGAGGGTCTGTGTGTGAGGGTCTCTGTGTGTGTGAGGGTGTGTGAGGGGCTGTGTGTGTGTGAGGGTCTGTGTGTGAGGGTCTCTGTGTGTGTGAGGGTGTGTGAGGGGCTGTGTGTGTGTGAGGGTCTGTGTGTGAGGGTCTCTGTGTGTGTGAGGGTGTGTGAGGGGCTGTGTGTGTGTGAGGGTCTGTGTGTGAGGGTCTCTGTGTGTGTGAGGGTGTGTGAGGGGGTCTCTGTGTGTGAGGGTGTGTGTGTCTGTGTGTCTGTGTGTGTGAGGGTCTCTGTGTGTGAGGGTGTGTGTGTCTGTGTGTCTGTGTGTGTGAGGGTCTCTGTGTGTGAGTAGGTCCGTGTGTGCATGTGTACGGGTCTGTGTGTGAGGGTACTGAGGGTACCTGCAGACCAGGAGGGTCCCGGGCGGTATCGAGAAGTACTACAGGAATACCGGAGGAGAAAAATATCAGCGGATACCTGGGGGTGGGAGGTACTTGGGGGAGACATCTGAGGATACCGGCGAGTAGATATCGGGGATTACCGGGGAAGAAATGGGGAGGTTATTGGGCGAAGATATCGAGGGGTACCGGTGGGAGAGAGTGAGGGATACTGTGGGATCCTAGGGGAAGATAGCGGGGGTCCCGGGAGGAGATATCGGGGATCCCGTGAGGGGATATCGGGAGTATCCCGGGGGAAGACACCGGGGGGATCCCGTGGTGGCAGGCGGCGGAGGGAGAGCGGATGGAGAGGGGCGCGTGGGTGGGGGGCTGGATGGCGAGCAGGGAGGGGATGCTGCGGGGCTCCGTGGGGCTGCGGGATGCTGCGGGGGTGATGTGCGGGGTGGGCTCTGCTGGGGGACGGCCGGCGGCGGGGACAGCGGGCAGCGGCTCTTGTCGCATAGAGGATCGCTGGGCTGGGCAAGGATAGCGGGGCTGGGAAGGGGGCTGTGCAGGGATGAGGAAGAGGAGGAGGAGGTGATGGAGGAAATGCGTTGTGGGCTGTGCTGGGGCCTGCGCTGTGGGTGGTGGTGGGGGGGCTCTGAACCGGCTTTTGTGGGTGGAAGGGGGCCCTGACCCCCAGGCATCACTGCTGGGTCAGACCCCCGTCGTGCCAAAGCACCGGTGCTGGGGTCTCTCCAGTAAGGGAAGTTGCCCTGGCCGGCTGTGTGGCCAGCTGCTTTCCCCACAGTGCGGCTTGAGGTGTGCCTGGGCTGGGAAAAGCCTCAGCTTGGCTCAAAAGGCCACCTGCCTCGTGACACTCAGGCTCCCCAGGGTCGGGTTGTCCCCTTGGACAGGTGTATTCCCCAATTTGCTTGCTCCCGTGGGCTCCAGGGACTGGCACAAGTAGAGCTGGATACAGTTAATGCAGCTCCAGCATCTGGGGCAGCCTGGAGATGCCACTGAGCTGTGGTGTCTCCCAGCTGGCTGGTCTGGCAGGCAGCAAAAAGTGCTCTTTGGTGATAAACTGTATTTATAGACCCCTCCCACACCTTCCAGAGCAGGTCTGTGCTTTTGCACGGGGCAGAGCAGACCTGGTGGGTCTCTGAAGCCACCTCTGGGCTGTGGGGCTGTGTCCCCCATCCCTGATGGCAGTGGGACATCAGGGTGCTGGCTGAGCCCCCCTGCCCTGGCATTGATTCCCTCAGTGCCCCGAGCAGGGGCAGAGGGCTCCAGGCTGTTTGCTGCCTTTCATACCTGCTGCTCGGGAAGTGGAACAGAGTCCTTGAGCAGCCCAGTGTCACTCGGAGTGAGCACCCCGGGGGCTCTTCCAAGGGCACCATGCCTCCCCCATCCCTGCAGGTCGCTTGGCAAGCTGGCACCTGCAAAAACCAGTTCTGCACAGTGCCTGACATCCAGCAGGCAGCTTTCCCTGGGTACCTGCTGAGGAGATCCCTTAAGCCACGGGGTTTTTTCATGCTCTTTGGGCAGCGTGGGCTCACTGGGTGTTGCTCCCTGCAGGTTGAGGCTCTGAAGAAGGAGGCCCCCACCCCAGGCAGCCATGGCCCCCACGCTGGCCACGGCGCACCGGCGGCGCTGGTGGATGGCGTTCACAGCCATCATCGAGAACCTGCTCTTCTCTGCTGTCCTGCTGGGCTGGGGGTCCCTGCTCATCATGCTGAAGGCAGAAGGGTTCTATTCCTACCTCTGCTACGGGTTAGGTAAGCATTTTTTGGGCTCGTGTGGGGATAAGTTGCTGCTGAGGTTTGCTGCTGGTGCAGGGTGGTGTGGAAGTGGTTGGAGGAGGGCTGAGCTCCACATCGATCCCAGGAGAGAAGGAAAGGATTTGTGCTCCTTCCTAAAGCATCCGTATGATGGTGCAGTGTGCCTGTAGGTGCTGTTGTTTTGTAGGGTGGTTGGAAAAAGGAGCTTTAATGATGGGGTAGAACTTTTCTGGATGGCCTTTTCTACATGGCCATGAGTTCTTGCTGTGCAAGGGAAGGCTGGATGGGCTCTGGAGGATGATGATTTGTGGGGAGGCTGTCCTGGGTTTATAAAAGGAACTTTGTCCTTGGTGGTGAGAAAACAAGGAGCATGGGTGGCAATAATACCAGGGCAGTCCAGTGCTGATGACAATTTGCAGAATTAAGTACTGCTGATTATTCCTCTCCTTCAAGCACTCAGGATGTGCTCAAACCAGGCTGTGCTTCTTGAGGGCTTGAGATTTACCCTCTGCCCCAGCCAGAAGTGGCTGTCCCTGATGCAGACCCAGCCTGGAAAGGGAGGGAGAAATTTGTGTTGTGGGAATGGTAATCCTGGTAAAACAGCCTGGAGGTGGACATCTGTCCCCAGCCTGGCCATGGTGAGAACTGTGCACCCCACAGTGTGTTTGGGTGGTCAGTGGGGTTAAAAGGAGCCCGAGGGTAAAGGTGTGGTGTGGGTTTGGAAAGCTGCTGTGGTGGCTGAGGGTTTGCATGTGCTCTGAGGAGGGAAGGGCAGAGTGAAGAGAGGCAGTTTGGGCTCTGTCCAGAGGTTTGTGATGGAGACTGAGGCTGGATCAGCCCATTGGGGCTGGTGGAGGAAGCAGTTTGTGAAAAGAGTTGGAAATCAGTGCATGGAGCCTCAGTTGAGTGATGGCTGAGAACAGTGGGGGAAAACTGAGGTGTGGGGGAAAACTGAGGTGTGGGGAAACAAAGTCCAGACAAAGGTACCTGTGAATGATGTGATGATTCTTTGGGTTTTGCTCATTCATCAGCTGCTTATCTCCCCTGCTTTGTGTACCAGGGTTGGTGCACCTGGCAAACCTGCACATGTTTGAGTCTTTTATCAGCTGCAGTTGGCAGCTCCATCTCCATCCTGTGCTCTGCTCTCAGGGCAGTGCTCCCAAGGTGTCCCTGTCACTCGGGTCCCCAGGAGCACTCCTGTGTGTGAGGGAGGCTCCCAGTGCCTGGAGACCCTGCAGGACTGCCGTTCAAGGCTGCTGTGTTCTCTCCACGTCCTGGAGACTTTGTCACAGCCAAGAGATCACATTAAACCCATCAGGTGGAGACTTTCTGCCACCCAGATAAAGCACACACAGGAGCTGATAAGCAAATGCTGACTGTCTCTGTGAGCAGGCGTTTGCTTGTCTGCTTCCTGAGATGTGCTCTGCTGACAAGAGCTTCACTTGGGGCCCACCTCCTGCTCTTTGCCTTGGCTGCTTTCAGTTTGTCCCAGATCAGTGCGGTTCACCTCGGTTTCTCGCTCCTGTTCACCAACCTGTGGCTTTTTTGGCTTCTCCCCATGAGAGTGCACATGCCCACAGACCACAGGGAAGATGCAAATGTTTGGACTGCTGTGGAATTGCTGCCCTGGGGGCAACTGCTCCCTCCCAGTGGCCAACCTGTGCCCCGAGGCAAGAAAGCTTAATCCCTGAGAAGAAATTTGTGCAGTCAAATGTTCTCATTGTCCTCAAATATCTGGCCATCACTTCTGAACTCGGTGATGGCTTGTGATGAGCTGTGGGGACTCTGTGCTGACTCACTTTCTTTTTTCTGGTTTTGTCCTCTCTGTAAGAGTTTTGTGGGGAAGACTCCTGGCTCCAAGTGTGTGGAGGCTCTCAATTACCAGCCCCAAACTGAGTTTTCTCTTTGGTGGCATTAGGGTGACCCAATGGTTGCCTTTTTCAGTGTAACCTATTGAATCCTGCAGCCAGCTTGGCTGGAAGGCTGGTGCAAACAAATCATGACTAGTAGCCTTTGGGCACTTGTTGTTCCTAATGCTGCTGTGGGCATGTAAGTATTGCAAAGAAAAAAAAAAAGTAGAGTTTTCCTAATGAGCCAAAGGTTCTTGGCAGAGCTTTCAGTTTGTCAGCATAAGCTCTTGCACTTTGTGATGCTTTCCAATGAAAGGCAAAACTAGACCTTGTCCCTTGTGCAGGCTCTTCTCTGAAGGTAACAGCAGCTGCCCAGAAAGTGCTGCAGTTCATGAAGGACTCCTTGTCTCCCTGTTGAATCCCTTGCTTGCCCTTGGCTCCTCGTGTTGGGTTTTACTCAGCCGTTGTACAAATGTGGGGTCCAGTGGTCTCTTAACTCAGTAACGTGAGGGTGGAGATGGACACCTGGGGGAAAAAAAATCCGAAATAACAAAATATTTTTAGAGCAGTTGTGCAACAGGGCTGGAGTGGGGGGTTGTACCCGTTGGGCCACCTCCTGAGGTATGTTTGAAATTCGCTGACAAGGAGCCTGGTAGTAGCACTTTGTTCCCATTTTAATTTTACTACACTACTACTTGGCCTTTAACCAACTGAAGCAGCATCTTTTATTCGGTGCAAGTGCTGACTCCACAGTCTTTATCACCGTTCTGGGCCTTATCAGCTCTTGGGGAATTTGATCAGTCCAGGGCCTTGCCTTGCTATGATGTTTCTGGGATTGGGAAGCTGAATGCTTGGGTCTGAAACATGCTTGAAAAAAGAAAAATGTCCTGAACTTGATAATCTGCTCACAGAGAGCAGAGATAAGGGGCACAGAGGGCTTTCCTCTAAGACAGGGCTGCAGAGTACCAAAGGGATGATAAGCTAATTCACTTACAGCGAGTTAACGAGCCCTGACGTGGTCAGAGGGGGAAGGTGCTGCCTTACAGCTCTTTTCCCTTATTTATCTGAGCTCTGGGTGGGGAACTTGCAGTCTGAAGGTCCCTCACAATCTGGGCAGATATGACAGCTAGGATTTGTGGAAGGGCTGCACGTGTGAAGCTGTAAACAGGAAAAGATGGTAAATATTCAGTTTGTACAGGAAACACACTGTGCTGATCAGCAGCTGTCGTGGGAAGGTGCTGGCTGACAGCAGCTGCAAAATGAAACCACAGCTGGGGTGAGAAGGGGAGTTTAACTGGGACTGTGCCTTTCAGGCACTCAGAGAGGGGGTCTTGGAAGTGCAAGTGGAAGGGCAGGGAAACCCGAATAAATTGCTTTTGCAGTGGTACAAAGCAAGAACATCTCCTCCCAGTTCCCAGAAGTATGACACCATCCTAAAAAGAGAAAACATGTTCTTATGTGGGCAGACTGCAGAATCAGTTGTTTGCACATGCCTTTCAGTGTGCTATTTTTTTAAACCAATACTCCCAGTTCTTGCCCTTGATTTCTGTCTTTTTTTTCCCCTCCATTTTTTTTTCTTCCTCTATAAAAAAGAGAGGAGGAAGATGAGGGTGTGCAGGCTGTGACAGAGCTATTGTCAGGGTGGCTGGGGGTGTCTTGCCTGTTTGACTCAGTCTGATCTATGAAATAAGATGAAAGGAGAGCTGCTCTCTGCCATCTGAGATGGCAGTCACTGCTGGAAAAGCCAGACTCGTTCCTCTGGTAATGTGGTGTGTGTGTGCCTGGGATTTGAAGAGGTCAGTAAAGAGCAGTTAATGATTGACCTGCTGCATGGAGAAAGGATGGCTTTAATGTTCCAGCCTGAACAAATCCCAGCAATGATCTTGACATAAATGATTACCTAGGCAGCCTTCTCCTTACCTAAGCTGTCATTCTTTAAATAGTAACTTGAACTACTAATTGGGCAGTAGAAATCCTGCTGCTTGTGTGGGTAGTGCTGTAAAAATAGGCAGCAATGTTCTTGTAATTGATGGTAAAGACGTGTAGCTTCTGCTGGCTTGTCAGTGAGGCAGCAGTGAGTGAGCACAGCCCTGTGCTGCTGCCTTGCCCAGGTGTGACACCTCGAGTGCTGCATGCAGGTGGACTTGGCAAGAGGATTTGGGGAGGGCACCACCGTGGGCACAGGGCCAGTCCTTCCCCAGAGCAGTTTTCCAGATGGAGCCAGGCACGTAGGAGATTTTCCCGGGAGTGTGGCACGCACCGATCTGGAACTGGATCTGAGCTGTGATTGAGGGGAAGCTGCTGTTTGCTGTAACCAGGTGCATTAGGTAGGTGAGTAGTTAGGCAGGTTCTCTGCCCATTAAACCCCTCCTAGCTGCATGTCCTGTGCTGCCACTCACTGTCCTGTGCCAGCGAGCTGCTGGCACCCGAATCCGTGCTCGCGGATGAGTCGGCTCTTGGCTGGACCTTGTGCCTGCAGCACACACCTGCAGCCCTTCCAAAATGTTCTATTTATGGAGGTGGCTCAAAGGATCAGGGGATGTCAGGGTGCCAAGGGCTGCTGGAATCGTTTCCATTACACCTCAGTGGATCTTCTCTTGTTGCTCAGGGGCTGCTTCTATTTTCACAAACAATTTGTATTTCCACATAGCGCTGTTGCCTGGCCCCTCCTTGGAGCTGGCACCCAGCAGCTGTAAACAAGGTGGTTGGTACAGGCAGGGAGTGAAGTTTGGTGTCCCGTTCCCAGCCTTCCAGTGTTCAGAGAGGGGCAAATTTCCTTGCTGTTTCTGAGCTGTGTCCTCACCTCGTGCACACTCATCATGGGAGGGCCAGCAGGTGTGTGCTGTGCGAGCTCCTTGGGGACACGCAGCAGTGAACACATCAAAACATGAACAGGAATTTGTATTCCCCAGCTTTAAAGGCTGAGTATTTCTGCTTGGAGATCTCTGTGTGGGGAGGGTTACTGAGGCTTTAACACGTGCAGAAATTATAAGGTCACTGCACTGTTCGTGTCCCTCCACCCTCCTTCCACTCATCAGCTGAGCTATCTCTGGAGAGTGCTGACACAGGGAAACTGCTACTATTTTGTCAATTCCCCCCCTCCTCCTTGTTTTCCCGAGTTTCACCTCTCACCCACATCTGTTTCCTATGAATTTATCTTTGTGGAGAGCCCAAAAGCCTTGATGCTGTGGGTGAAAACTGCAGAGAGCCTCCTGAACTCTGTCCAGGACTGATTTCTAAGGATGTGGCTCGGGTGCCTCAGGCTGCAGTGCTGCCTTCCGTGCAGAGCAGATGCTGCTGGTGACACACGTGACATTTTGGGGATATTTGTTTCTTACTCTTGCTATCCATGACTAACAGGACAAGAGAAGGGGCAGATTAAGTTATCACTCAGGAGCACATGGCAGTAGAAAGGAACACAGGCAGTTAGAAGCAATCTTAGCAAAGATGCTGATGAGAGCAATGCAAATGGGGAGAAATGCCCCAGCCTTCCCTGGAGTGCTGGGAGGGCTCAGAGGCAGCTCCAAGGCCTCAGATATCAGTGCCTGAATTCCTGCTGATACCTGATGGCAGGAAGGTGGAGCGAGGTTTGTTTGCAGTGGACACAAAGCTGGGAGGGTGGTTTAGGGCAGCTGGGAGAGCCAGGGTGAAACCAGTAACTGTGGAGGAGCTGGGGTTTGAGAAGAAGGGAGGGAGGTGCAAGGTGGGGCTGTGCCACCTCCAGAGCTAACACAGAGCTGCTCTCCCCCACCAGCCACAGCAAGCAGGGAATGGGAAGCCACTTGCACATGAGGGATTCCTGCTAATTAACTAAACCAACCAGGGCTCGCTGGGAATCTCCAGCCTCACTTCATGCTGCTGGTTATGTCGGTGACTTCTCTCTGTTCCTCCTTTACTACTGAACTTTGTCAGATCAATTATTAAATAAGAAGGAGAGTGTTTTATATCACTGGCTTGCAGCAGCAGCAAGAGAGCAAGTGCTTTGTCATAGCAGCAAAGGTTCCAGATAAGTGTTGGGAGGAGGAGAGCTGGAGTGCACTGGAGCTGTGAGTTAATGGAAGTCTGAAGGCACACAGCTCACTCGAGGAGTTGTAAGCAGCCTTGGGATAGGCATGTAACAGGAGAAGAGCTGACATGAGGCAGTAAAAGGGAACTTCTTTCCTTTTATTTTTTTTTTTGAACTGTCCTGTTTCTGTCTTGGTTACACAACGTGGGCTCTGTTCAGCGTGGGAGTTTGCATGCAGAGTTCCTCATGTAAGGGCAAGAACAGAAAGCTGGGGATATAATTGATCTGTGTGACCTAAACCCATTTTGAAATAATAGAAAATGCTAATTACAGGGTAGGACTTAAAGATGCATCAATCCTTTAGAAAAACTGAGAAGGCAGGTGAGCTGCCAGCCCCCCTGGGAACAGGGTAGTTAAATCCAGGAAGGATTTTTCAGAGCCAGGGCAGTCAAAGCAGGGTGGCTGCTGCAAAGCCATTCTTCATCCTGGTGCCTGCAGTGAGGGTAGGAAGCTTTTTATTTGAGCAGGCTGCTGCTCAGTGCCAGGCCTTGTCAGCCTGGTGTCTGGAACCAAAATAACTGATTTGGCTGTAGCTGTCGTTAGTTTTGTTAGGGAGAAGATCTCTGAGAACATGACAGCTGCAGATTAGGAGGACCTTATTTTTGTATCCCTTTGGGTTTAGCAGGGTTTAGTCTCCTGTAATTGCCAGGACATTGCTGTATAGTTGTTTTAATAAATTAAGGACTCTCCATCCCTAGGTTTTTACCCTGCTGCTTCATGGGATATGTGTCTCATGGCTGCTTTTTCCTGCTCAAAGCAGAGCTCATCAGGTTTCCCTCATCCTTCTGCTGCTCTGCTCTTCCATTTCTCACTGATTAGACTAAAAACTGAACTGTGGGGGGCATATGCCCAGCAGGACTTTTCCCTTCCCTCCTTCCTGCAGCATTTTAAATCCAATCCTAACACACTGTTCTCTCTCACCCCATGTAGAGACCACCACCAACAGCTCTGAGCTCGACAACAGCACAGCATCAGAGCACAAATGGCCTTCCTGCAACGCCCAGGATGAAATGCTGAACTTGGCCTTCACCATTGGCTCCTTCCTGCTCAGTGCCATCACGCTGCCCTTGGGAATTGTCATGGACAAGTACGGCCCCCGCAAGCTGCGGCTGCTGGGCAGGTGGGTGTGCAGGGCTCCAGGGGGCTGAGGGCTCACTTCCCACCCTGTCTGGGTGCTGTGGGCTCCCTGCAGCCTTGGGAAGTGTCTGAGGGATGGGGCTGGGATCTGCACAGGACAGCAGAGCAGCTCTGGGGTGATTTCAGGCAGCACAGTGAATTGCTCCATAAGGGAAGGGCCTGGGACTCCATGTCCACACTTCAGCTCTCCAGTGCTGCTCTGTGATCCCTGTCCAGATGGAGCCTGGAGGAAGAGCGGAGTCATTTGTGAGTCAGGGAGGGTAGCTTTCTCCTTGGGCTGGGAGCTATGTCCTGAGAGGCACAAAACCAAGATGTTACATCATTGTTTGCAGGCTGGGGAGTTAACTCAGGGATAAACATGTCCTGTTGCCTTTCCCAGGGCCCTTCTTTTCCATGTGGTGTGTTGCTTTCTGCCTCAAACAGCGAGGCTGTCAACTGCTTCTGTCATGGCACAGAGGGATCAGTGACTTTTGGGATCACGGTTTTAACTGTCACAATTTTAATGCAGTGAACTTGATTAGAAAAAACAAACTGGCCTGTGGGCAGAGTGGGAAAAACAGAGCAAGTCTCTGACTCAGACGCTACCAGAGAGGAGTTGAGTGCTGGGGCTCAGGACAAAGGCTGCTGCTGCTGCCTTTGGTCACCCTGAGGTGAGGGCTGGAAAAAACTGTGCTGGAAGACCAGTGGGAATTTGGGTCCAGACAGAGCTGTGTCGTTGCTGGGAGGAAATGTTCCTGCCCCAGCCCTTGTGCAAGGCTTGCCTGTAATACTTGTTTGCCAGTAATATTTGGGTATTTCCCAGGATTTTTCTTTCCAAATTGCCAGCTTCCCTCCCTCTTACAGAAAGTGCCTGTGAGGTGCTGAGGAGGTGGAAGCAGCTGTAATTGACTGTGGGTAAGGCTGTTTGTGAGAAACTGATGGCTCTGGTTCCCTTTCAGTGCCTGCTTTGCCGTGTCCTGTGTGCTGATTGCGTACGGTGCCAGTAACCCAGACTGTAAGTTGGCATCTTTCTGCTGAGCTGGGAGCATTGCAGGGCTCTGGTTTGGGGTTTTTGGGGAAGCAAAGTTCAAACTGTCACCCCCCCAGTGCTGTACTGGGGTCACAAGCCAAGCAATCTCTCAGGCTGAGGGAGCCAAGTGGCTCTGGGAAGGGCTGGTGTTTCACAACACCAAGTGGAGAGTGTAGCAAGGGCCAAAGATCTGAGATACCCTGGTCTCTTAGTTTTGTGTTTGGCCAGGGCCAGGTCCTCTAAAGGAGCAATTCCAAACGAGTTCCTGGCTCCTTCAGGGTTGGGAAATAGGTAATAGCACCCAATGTATAATTGATTTTTTTAGCAGAGGTAGATGGAGCTGGCTGCTCAAGAGCAGATAGTGAGATGACCCTTTGGATTGTTTGCTCAAGTAAATCTTCCTTTTGAGACCCACCAGACAAGCTGCATCAGCAAGTCTGTGCATTAGAGAAAAGGAACCCTTCCATCCCCTCCTGAGCTGCCTTGGAGAGCCCTGTCCCTGCCAGGCTGTGTGGCTGGGGACATGGGTGCTGGGTCAGGAGCAGCGTGGCATGTCCTGAGGGTGTTGATCCACAGAGGTTTCCACATGTCAGGGCCAAAGCCTTTAGGGCTCTGTCTCCTTTGCTTCTGCACCCCAGTGGGAGCTGAGGGCAGGTTTTTTATTGTTGCAGCTCTGTCTGTGCTGATATTCATTGCCCTGGCTCTGAATGGCTTTGGTGGGATGTGCATGACCTTCACATCGCTCACGGTAAGTGAAGAGTTACTACCTGACTGCTCTATCCCTCACTGGGGCTGTGAGCTGGGCTGGCAGGCAGCAACAAAGTGGATCTTCTGCCTGTGGCTTGAATAGCACGTGTTTGTGTTTGGTACAAAGGGTCAGTCACCCTTGGGAGCGAGTCCTTGGTTGTTATTCTGAAGCTTGTTTTCCCTAATCGTTTTTTTTTCACCTGCCCTTTGTATCTCAGGTGAAGGTGGGGGGAAAAAAGGAAGTGTTTTTGTCTAGGGCTCATAATGTGCCTGTACATGCAGTGCTCAGCTGCTTGGCACAGCCTGGACGTGTGTTTGCACTGGATTTAGCATTGACACAGTGCAGGAAGAATCAGCAGGGCACAAACCCTTGCAGCTGGGTATGACCAGCTTTCTGCAAGCACAGTGTGCATCTCGCCCCCACAGTTCTTCCTGATCACAAAAGGTTTTGCTTTTCAGAAGGGTGAGAGTCCCTCACAGGCTTCCTTAGAAATGCTGTGTTGTTGGGTGTGCACAGCCCCCTGGATATGTTCAGGATTGTATGGAAAGCTTTGGTCAACAACTGTCAGCTGGATGTCTACGTTTTGGGGTTCTTTCTGCCTGGAGGCAGAAGCAGTATCAGTCTCCAAATAACTGCTTTATTTTCTGCCTCATTACCCTGATTGTTGTCAGTGTGGCTCAAGCAGGGCTGGGTGGAAAGTCGCCCAGAAAACAAGCCTGGGAAGCACTCATTTTTTAATTTTTTTTTTTTTCCCTGAGCTGTAGTTGAAAACTTTCAGATTTGGACTGCACTACCTTGAACTTGCTGTTGAAGTAAAACTTCCTGTTAAAGTTACCTCTAAATTAACAGGGCTTAGACACTGGCTGAGGTCCTGAGACATAAATTTGGCAGAGGCTGGCTTTAGAGAGCACTCTGTGTACCATGATTTTGCTGCTGCTGTTGCTTTCAGATATTCAAAGCTTTCAGAACTCTGTGCAGGTGTTGCTCTCTCCTTCATATGTGGTGTTCTTCACGGAAGCTTTGGCTGTGACCCCAAGAAACTGTGGGGCAAATGTCATCCTGCTTCAAATAAAAGCAAGGAATAGAGGAGCAGTCATGTGGGAGAGGATTCCCATCCTGCTGCTGCCAGTATTGATTATTGTCTCTCTGGGTGATGATTAAGGGGTCACAGATATTTTAGAAGCACTGGTGATGATAGGAGTGAGGGCAGGATAGGGCAGGAATAGATTGGGTGTTCTGTGCTGTGGCTTTTAGCAGCAGAAGTAAGCAAAGCCACTTATTAGTGCCCTCATTAGTGAGCCAGTGCTGCAGTGCCAAGGAAGAGCAGCAGGAAGAAGGTCAGCTCTTCCAAAAAGAGATCCAAGCCTTGGGAGGTCTGAAGGAGGCAGTGATGTTGTGAGGCCACAGAAGCCTCAGGTGGAGCCCATCCCCTCAGCGTGTTCTGCAAAGAGCTGGGGTGGCTTCAGGCCTCACTTCTCCAATGCACAGGCAGGTGTAGCTGCTTGTGCAGCTGCACAGAGGCATTTTGGTACCTGAGGTGTGTGAATGTAATTAAAAATAGCCTCAAGTGGGAGGGAAGCACTCCTTTACCTGCACCACAGCCTAGCTGTGCTGCTGCCTGTTAGAACCAGCTGCATTTTGGTTGTTGGCAGCTTACAGCTTTACCATTCTGCCTGCAAGCTGCTCTTGGTGTGTCAAGAACCATCTTCTGCTGTCGCAGGGTGATGCCTTGTGGATTCCTTCCAGCTGTGGCCCCTGGGGACAGGCGAGGGAGGGACACAGGGACATGGGCTGTGGCCTGAGCACGCTGTGCTCCGCCTTGTGCCCGGGAGGGGACACTGAAAAGACCTTTGTAAGGCCGTTCATTACCGAGGAGATGATGAGCCCTGCTCCTCCCGGTGCCAGGGCAGCTCGGGCTGGCTGCCACAGGCGCTGGCTGCGTGCACAAGTCACAGCAAGGTGACTCTGCTCCTGCCAGCTGCAGGTGACCTGAGCTGCTCCAGGAAATGGGTCAGACCCACTGCTGCAATGGGCCTCGGCCACCCCAGGCAGGTTTTGGTTGCTGCTTCGTGGCAGGGTGTCCCCACCAGCTTGTGGGGTGTCAGGTGTTGACACCTCCTGGGACATGGTGGCAGGGACCCTCAGTCAGGGATAAACAGGATCTGAGAGGATTAGAGCCTGGGACAGTGTTCCACAAAGCTTTGCCTCTTGAGTTTAAAGCCTTTTCCAGCAACAAGTCCCCAGGGTATCATGAAAGCACATGGCAAGCTGTGGAGCCAAAACAAGCTGCTGCTCCTGGGTGCCTGGCCTGTGGCTTGGGGAGGAGGGGGCAGCCAGCAAAGGCTTCCCAGTTCTGGGAACAAGGTCAGGCTGTGCCTGTTGTTAAAATGCAGAGGGGAGATTCTGCCTCGTGACTTGGTCTTGGCCAATGTAAGTGAAGATTGGAAATGGAAACAGATCTGTGCTGGTGGCTCTGACAGCAACACGGGAATCTGGCGCTGGTTCTGCTCCGAAGCTATTTCATGCAAAGAAATAAACATGTGTGATAAATTACCACAAAGAGCCTTTTATAGATTGTTCTCTGTGCTGTTTTCCTTTCAAAGAATTACAGCTGCTTTGCTCTGATTTTCTGCTGAAAACAGCCCCCTTTAATCAGAGAAGGGGGGGACATTGCTGTATAGGGAATCTTTTTTGCTTGGAAATATTAGGAAAACTTAGGGCTCTGTGAGCTTTTGTTTGCTGGAGAATGGGAACAGGAGTTTCCATATGCTTTGGGCAAAGGGGGCAGTTTGAGGCTTTCCTGAAGAGCATATTTTTAGTGTCTGTGTAACTTCCAAATACACCCTCAATAGGGAAAACAAAGTTTAATTGAATAAAAATACCATTTTTCAGTAGTCTAGTTTTCAATGCCTTGATTTTTTTTTTTTTACTGTTCTTTCAAACAGTCCTTGCAAGAAGAGGGAAATAGGCTCTGGTAGCAATGCTGTGCTGTTTTCTGTATATGGAATGTCTCCAGGGAAAAGCTGGAAAACAATATAAATTATTATAAACTCACTGTAGGGAAGATGAGGAAAAAAAATCTGCAAGAGGAAATGATTTATCAGTTTAGGATTACAGACCTGCAATAAAGGACTCCAGTAAAAAACAGTTACGTGTGGCAACATTCACTGAGTGTCTTTGTGACAGGGCATAAAGTTAATATTGCATTGAGTGTTAGTGACCTTTAAACAAGAGGCTTAAGAGTTTCTGTCGTCATAGGTCTTGCAGAATTGGAGCTGTCATACCAGAATGGGCAGAAGTTAGTGGAGGAGTCACTTCTGGCCTGAGGGGATGAGATCAGAATGAGGATTAGATCCTTTTTGGTGGCAGAAAAACAGAGCTCACTTGCTCCGTGGCTTGTATTTTTTATTGCCTTTTTTTTTTTTTTCTCTGTGGTTCATTTTTTCCAATGCTTGCTAGTATAAAGACAGCATGAAAAATGACTTGGTAAATATTGCATGTTGTTTGTGTAGCTGGTCTTAATATGAGACCTGCAGAGGCCCTGCCAGTGCTGGCACAGCCTGAGAGGTATTCTGTTCTTGAAGGGACTTTTCCCCCTTCATTTCCCCTCTGCCCCTCCAGGTAGTCCCACATTTCTCTCCCTTCCAAGTGCTCAGTGTTTGCAGTTTCTGCTTTGATTGGGCTGGATAAGACATTAAACCTCTTCTGTCCAATTTTTTTAATCTAGCTGCTTGCTGGGCGCCAAATTGGATTTGAGGAAATCTTTAGCCTTTCTAGGACCTCTGTCCCAATCAGGGCAGAAGCAGCCTTGGGTTCTCCTGGTCGTGGCTTCCTGTTCTGTGTCTCCAGTAGCCCTCAGAGCAGGAGGATCCACCTGGAAGTTCCTTTCCTGCTGTATGAAAAAAGCTTTTTGTGGACTCTGGATCTCTGGGGAAAACCAGCCCGAGCCAAGAAGCAGCTGTGTTTGTGCAGCTCTTGCCCTGCCCTGAGCTCCCCAGCAGGAGCAGCAGCTTTGTTGTCATTTCTGGACATTATTTTAGTTTGGGGTGTTTGGGACAGAGCAAATGCCCATCCTGGTGACAGCGACCAGCCTTTTTTACAACCCTCAGCAATTCCACTCTGCAGATGCTGCTTTCTGGGAGTGTGTACATTGAGGCCAGTGCTTCCAAGAGGAGCTTTTTCAGTGCCTGCTAACAGACCTTTGGATCCTTGAGCCGTTTCCTGTCTGCAGCTCCCGGGAGCAGCCTGCTGGCAGCTCTCCCGCATGCGGCCTGATGGGTGTGGGGATGCTCTGCAGAGCAGCAGCCTCTCCTGCCTCCTCTCCTCCTCCTCCAGGGTTCAGGGGCAGCATCAGGCTCAGCACATCGCTGCTGCTGCTCCCCAGCCCGGGGTTATGTGAGGACCTGCAGCCTGCAGTGCATAGGAAGCTCTGCAGTGAGGCACGGGGATGATAAACAGCCAGATGGGTCCCGGAGTGCTCCTGCTCAGGAATATTTTTGCCTTGTAAACACGCCGTGACACAAGCCAGATTTGCTTGCCTTATATGCTGCTCCTGGGAGAGATGGATTTGTTTTTCAGCCGTGCAAGGGGAGTGTGATGGCAGCACTTGCTTGCTCAGGCTGATATTCTCTGAATCGTTTTGTTCAGCAGCCTCTTTGCACAGATGAAGGAAGGGCTGCTCCTGCTTTTGGTCCTAGAAGGCATCTGCAGTGTCCTGCTTTGAGGTCCTCTGAGGCTGACGTGGTAGTGATGCTCAAGTGAATTTGGGGAGTGAGTGACCCAAAAAAAAGGAGGTGGTCGGGAAATGTGCCAGCCTGCAGCAGAATCTCTGCCCATTGACCAGCTTCAGGAGGTGTCAGCCCAGCTCTCCATAGGCTGACAATTTCAATGCTCCTCCCTGTAGTTTCCAGTTTCCAGGCCAGCATTACTGAGTGATGGAAACTTGTTCACTTCTGGTTGTTTAGGAAAACAGGGGGTTCTTCCTTTCCCAGGAGAGTAGGAAGGTCTCTCAGCTGTTTCTGCCTTTGGGTTTTGAGTGGAAGCAGGGGCTGGTGAGCCATCCTGGGAGTGATTTTGCTGTTCAGGTGGCAGAAGTGGTTGCTGTGAACTGTGCTGGCTTACTGAAGCTCTGCTTTCCCAACAGCTCCTTGCAGAACCAGCCTGCTCTGCTCCCAGCAGTGCCAGCACACCTGATGGGAGGCCAGGCAGTGCAGTGGGGTGGGTGGCAGGAGTAGCAATGTCAGGTGTAGCCTGCTGCAGAGCTCAGTAGCTGTGCTGCAACAAATCCTTGGATATCTGGTGTTTGTGATTCCTTCCCTGCACCTAGCTCTGGGTTAGTGTGCTGAGGCATCTGAACCATCCCAGTGATGCAGAAATGATCAGCAGAGAGTCTGCTGCCACAGAAGGAGCTGTGGAGATGGCTAGAAATGGAAATGCAAACAGCAGCACTGCTTGTGCTTGTCTCTGTTCCTTCTTGTTGTAACAGGAACTTTCTGGTCTGCTGCAAAGGATTTGGGTGCTGACCCAAGGTGCATAAACAAAGCTGGCACTTGAAGGTGTTGCAGGGTGTGTTAAAGACTGCAGCCTGTGTCTAACAACCCCTGACTAAAAAGAGGGTGATAAACAGAATTTGGGCACATGTTTGTGGGAGAGGAAAAGTGGTGGCTAAAGGTTTGGGGTAAGGAACTTTTAAAGAAAGCACAAGAGCTGGAGCAAATGCTCCTGTGCTAAGGGTGAATGATGCAAAATATGCTGTCAGTCTGGAAAGAAGCAGAGTCAGTAAGCACATAAATCTTGGATTGTAGACATTCCCTGTCTCTGGAGACACCAGAGGAACCTGCACAGTAATATCTTGAAGAGCTAAGTCATGCCTAAGTAAAACTGGCTGCTTCACATTCTGGTATCCAGGAGAATGAATCCTAAATGCCAATATCTCCTCAAGAAAGCCTCATTCCCTTGGCAGCAAACTGCTTCAACTGATTTTCCTTTCTCTCCCCAGCTGCCCAACATGTTTGGGGACCTTCGTTCCACGTTCATTGCTCTGATGATTGGCTCCTATGCTTCCTCTGCTGTGACTTTTCCAGGAATCAAGGTGAGGCTGTGGGAACAAGGCTTGTGACTGCTGGGGTTGTGCTGGTGTCTTGCCCTGTTTAACAATAATGTGGCAAGAAAGAGAGATCATTTGCTAAAGCTCCCTTTTTAGGGATGTGCATTTGCAAGATTCAGTTCCTGTCTTTATTAGAGACTTTCTAAGTGACTGCCTCAAGCATGCAGCAGATAGAAAACTTTACAAGTGCTAAGTAGAAGTGAAAAACTAAAGGGTTTTTTTTAGAAAAGATTGCTTTGTTAATCTATAAGTTGTGTGTATATATATATTTAATATACATGTGTATTTTATCTGTGTGATTGTCACCAGTGGTTGGCTTTTAACATAGTTTATGGCTGGCAGATGGCACTGAAGGGACATAAAATGGTCACCTGGGCTGCCTGGATAGATCACCTGGTTCTGAACCAGGGATGTTTCATTGCAGTCTCAGGTGTGCAGGGAAATTCCTCCTGGTTTTCCAAGAACGTTCTTGTCACAAAATTGTTTTTTGTACCACTTGAGTTCAACCCATTTTAAGTGTATCATGATGTTCTTTCCCTGCTCCTCTCAGACCTCATTCCAAGAATACTGGAGCCTCTTTCTGCTCCTGTAGCCAAACCCATATTCCCTTGTGATTCCCAGGTTATATATGACTTTGGGGTCTCCTTCATCCTTATCCTGCTGGTCTGGGCAAGCTGTGCAGGACTCGTTTTCCTCAACTGCTTCTTTAACTGGCCCCTGGAGCCTTTCCCAGGACCAGAAGACATGGACTACTCGTAAGTCTCCAGGGCTAATCCCATTCCTAATCCTCTGGGAAAAGCTGGCACAAAAATTTAGAGGAGTAGACAGGGAACCCCTTGCATGTTGTTTATTGCTGCCACCTCTTAGGCTGAGCATTTCTGCCTGCCACTAGCATGTGATTACCTGTAGGACTTTCCAAACTGTGGGAATTACAAAGGAAAAATGATCTGTTCCTAGCCATAAGTATTTTTATATTGATTTATGCCACGTTGGCCCAGGGAAAGTATCTCAGTGTGCTCTGGATCAAAACCGTTTGTGGGTCTGTAATGGAAACCAGTGCCTTAAATCCACAAATAGCCTTTCTGACTCCTGCAACGTTGCTGCCTCTGACTCCTCACCCTGTGTTGCAGCTCTCACGCTCTTTGCAACCCAACAGGGTGAAAATAAAGTTCAGCTGGCTGGGATTTGACCACAAAATCACTGGGAAGCAGTTCTACAAGCAAGTGACGACCGTGGGGCGCCGTCTCAGTGTGGGGAGCTCCATGAAGGGCCCCAAGGAGCCAGCAGCTCTGCAGGAGAACAACAAGCTCTGTCTGTCTACAGTGGACCTGGAAGTGAAGTGCCAGCCTGACAGTGCAGGTGTGGTTCTGGGGTGCCCCAGGGTGCTGGCACAGCTCTTTGGCCTCCCTGCTCTGCTCCAGACCTGTTTGGAAGGGAGCAATGTGTGATCCAGGTGTTGCCAGGGCCTGGTGCCAGCCACCAGGACTGGAGCAGGAGTTATGTAAGGAATCCTGTCCTTGTGTTCTTCCCTGAATACAAATGGTGTAGCCAGTGGTGGGGACAGCACATGGTGTGGCTGCAGGGGGACAGGGCAGCTGGTCACTGCTGGCTCTTAGGTGGATTGTTGCCATCATGACCAAGCCTTCCTTACTCTGGGGCATCATAGGATGGTTTGACCTGGAAGGAACCTTAAAGATCATTTCATTCCACCCCTTCCACCAGAACACATTGCTCAAAACCCCATCCAGCCTGGCCTTGATGGTGAAAACAAATGGTTTGAGAGGCTTCTTTTTGTCCTAGTCCACCCAATCAGGGCAGCCTTCTTTCCTGCTGCCTTGCCCCAGTCACTGGTAGCCAAACTCCAAGCATCTGCAGCTGTTGATGATGGGAGTTTGTGAGGCACCAGGTGAGCTCCTTGGAGCTGCCACTGGCACTCCTAGCCAGGAGAGGCCCTACTAGGCCAGAGGGAAACTAAATGTTTGCCAGGGTGTGCTGCCTTCTTCAGAGGCTCTGTTATTCCTTCTGCAGCTACTCCCTCCTTCATGAAGAGTGTCTTCAGTCCCATCCTGCTGCTCAGCCTCATCACCATGTGTGTCACTCAGCTGAGGCTCATCTTCTACATGGGAGCCATGAACACCATCCTGGAGTTTCTGTCTGGAGATGAAAGTCAAGGTAGGGGAGCCTCTGAGCACCTTTACCTGTGAGGGCAGAGCAGCTGATTACTCAGCAGATACTCTGAGCAGGGCAATGCATGGTGTCCAAGTGCACTGACAGCTGCTGGGAGGGTCCAGGGAAGGGCTGGAAGCAGCCCAGCACAGAGGGGCAGTGAGGTAGGTGCTTGAATGTCAAGCTAATTTTAACCCTGTGTCTGTCAGATACTACCCCATGCTATTTCCCCACATGGGCTCCTGCAAGTAACCCCTGGGGGTGGGCTGCTAATTTTTATTTTAACTGGAAAACCTATTTCATCAGGTATTTGCTTGTTATCCCAAGCAAGCAGAGAATGCAGAGCAGCTGACTCTCATGAGTAATGCTTGGACTCTGTGCCTCAGCCCAGCACCCAGGGGGGGAGAAGTGAAGTCAGAGCTGGTTTTTTGTGCAGCTTGGTGGGTGCTGGGGAGGCTCAGGGCTGCTCCCTGTGCTGGACTCCCTGCATTTATAGTTTTGATGAAGTTCATGGAGCAAACAGGAAAAAGTACATTAGTTTACTGTCAAAAATACCCAGGATTGCAAAACAGGACTTAGCCTTTTTTTGGTTTTGTTTTTGTCCTTTGTAGTAAGATCCAGTTTGAACTTGTTAAATCTGGATTGCATGAAGCTGATAAATCAAGAGGCACTCCTCTGAAAACAGGAGTGAGCTTTGGGGGAGGGAAGGAAACTCAGGAAACTCCAAGTGCCCTGGCATTCCCTGAATTGCTTTGTTTTTTGAGCCTCTGACAGCCTGCAGCATTCAGCTCTTTATCTCCTGGCTCAGGAGCCAGCTTAGGCATTAAACAGCACAACAGGACAAACTTCACACTGCCTACTTTTCCCAACACTGCTTCCTTTTCTGCTTACCTTGTAACTCTGACACTGCTTTTTAAAAAATTATTATTTATTTTTACCCTGGCTTGCTGTACTAATTTAATTTTAATTTCTTTCCTTCTCCTCCCCTCCTTGGAATTTCAGAATTAACATTAACTACATAAGCTGCCAATTCTGCTTAGATCAAGCTCTCTGCTAAAACAGAGATTGTGCCCCTTGGGTATACTGCAATTTTTCTATGCCACCTTTAAGATTTCTTCTGATTTTTTTCCCTTCCTCCCCCTGAATGTAGCCTGGGCTCATTGCAGTGCAGTCTCTGTCTTGGTGTTTCCATGGCATCAGCAAAACAGTGGTATTGTCTGGTCTCAGCAGTGTCAGGCTCTGCTGCAAGAGCAGTTCCAAGGCATGTGCAGCTCTCCAGAAATGCAATCTGTGTGTGCATCAGGAGGGGATGGGATGCTGCTCCCTCACATTCCTCGTGATTCCTGCATTTATTCTCTTGGGTGGGGTTTGCTCGGAGAGCTCCCTCCACCTGCAGCTGCCCTTGGGGGCCCTGGGGGAGGGAAGAGGAGAGCTGAGTCAAACCCTGCAAGTGTTGTGCTCAAAAGTTAAATATTCCTGGGATTACAACAGGAGAGAAGGATGTGAGGGAAATCATGCAGATAAGTAGTGAAGTATTTAATTGCAGTGGGGCACAATGTCCTTGAAAGTTCTTTCTGTGTAGGTTTTGGTGACTTAGACCTGCCAGGAAACCAGAAGGTGGAGAGAGCAGTCAGCCTGTGGCTACTTATCTGCTGAAACCCCCCCCAAAAGATGAGGAAGAAGCTTAAGGGTTCATTCTGTAAATGACTCTGTAATTGTGTTGTAGGAAGGCAGGGGAGAGGAGACCTGTTATGCCTAAAACCTGAAATTTGTCTGCATCCTTCATAAATTGTCACCTTGCTCTCAAATGTGATACTGAGAGACCTTGGGGAGAATCAGAGCTGGAAAACTCAACAGTGTGAGGTGCTTGCTTGGGGTAGTTTTGAGTGGAAAAGCATCTAAAACAGGGAATGTAAAGGCTTGTGCCCACGTGTGCTTCCTTTGCTTGGTATTCTTGCTTTTCCTCCTTGGGAAAGAATGTTTTTTAAGATGACAGATAAGCTGAGAGTGCCTTGTTTTGTAGCAGCTACTGTCTTTCCTCCCCTTCCCTTGCTGACCCCATAAATTTCACTCCCTAATTCAAGCTGGCCTCTGCCCTTGCAGTTTAGAGCCTAAGATTAAGTGTTCAGGGTAGCATAAAGAGGCAAAACATGACAGCGTGGCTTGCTTCTTACCCTCTATTAAAAAATAACCAGACATCAGTAAATCAGCTCCTGCAGTGCTCACAGAGAGTGATGCCACCTGTTTCTCTTGGCTGCAGCAGTTGCTATAATGAGAGGGGATGTGGGGTCACTTCAGGGCTTGCCTTTGTGGGAGGAACGGGGCCATGAATGTGAGTTTGGAAGTTCCTCTCAGCTCCTTTGCCAGCAGCTGGAGCCAGGAAAAGATCACCAGGTGCCATGCTTGGGCACAGCAGAGCAGCCCTGCTGGGGTTTGCTGCAACTCTTTGGGAGAGAGAGGCTTGTTGGAAACGTTCTCTCCATTACCAAGTGGATTTTGGTGGAAATCCTGGCTTAAAAACAGGAGGGACAAATGAAAATTTCAGCTGCTTTGCTTACAGGGCTGTAACGTGTGCTCTGTGCTGAGATGGGCAGTTTCAGAGCTACATCCTTATTTCAGAGCTGTGGCACACCGTGACTCACCAGCCCTTCTGTGTGGTGCCTCAGTCACCACGTGGGCTGCGAGAGGAAGTGGAAAAAAGCCTTGCAGGGTGGGGGAACTGCTCAGTAACAGGAGGGGACAATTTCTTCTGAGTCTGCTGGCATCAGCTTTCCCTTAGCAAGCCATGGAGACACTTCTCTCATCGTTAGCACGAAATTTCATCGCTTTGAGCTTTTTAACAATTGCTCACAAATGCTGTTATTTTTAGGTGTTAATCTCCTGTCTCCTTTCTTCCAAACTTGTCCATTCAGCACAAACTGGGTTAGTCCTCACCTTCCCAGCCTGATTGTCCTCACTGGAGCATCCCAGCTGGAGAAGCTGTAGCTGCAGCTCCCAGCAAGCCAGGAGAGGAGATGACTAAAGCAGGCCTGGCTGTGCAGCACACAAAGCTTATAAAAACTTTTCCTGCTGGTCCTGCCCAGAATAAACCTCACTGACACTGAGTGGGTGCTGTGTCCCCATTTTTGGAGCCCTACCTGCTCCTGCCCAGAGAATTCCAGTGCAGGAATAGCTGAAGAAGGTGTGCCCAGCATGTCCATTCTAGTGTCTGGAAGGCTGATGAATGACTGGGCTTTTAATAAGAGAAGTGATCAATAGGAAGGCTTTTTTCATATTTTTTTCTATCTTTTGTACTGAAAACTATTTTTAATTTTTTTTTTTTCCCTGCAGTGGCTTTCTACACTTCCATTTTTGGGGTCCTGCAGCTGCTGTGCCTGCTGACAGCGCCTGTGATTGGATACATCATGGACTGGAGAATGAAAGAGTGTGATGATGGCTCAGAAGAGAATGAGGAGAGCAACGCTGAGCAGTGCGTAGTGAGCGCCACACGGGACATGCAGCCACCTGGCAGGCCCCCTCTGCTCTGCCTTGTGTGCTGTGGGATGAAAGACTGAAAAGAATATTGGCTCTTCAGTATAGAAAAGAAAGCCTGAAGGAAGACTTGATAATTGCAGAGGAAAGGAGCAGACTATCTTCCATGTCCACTAAGATCAGTCGAGAAGAGCAAATTTAAGTTGTAGCAGGAGAGGCTCAGACTTCCCTCCTAGCCTAAGAGTAAGAGTAACAGCACTGAAATAATTACCCAGATGTTCCTCAGCTTCCACTGGTGGAGATCCCAGCACCTCCATAGGCAGATCTGTAACCAAACTGGTGTAGATAGTTGATGTGATGTGTAGAGAATCTTGCTGTGAGTCCCAGCAGCTGCTGGAAGTGTTTGTAACCCAGGTTTTGCTGTCCTTCCAGAGGTGACAAGAAAAAGAAAAAGCGTGACCGTCAGATCCAGAAAATCACCAATGCCACCAATGCCTTTGTATTCACCAACTTCCTGCTGGTTGGATTTGGAATCACCTGTCTTATTCCTAATCTACCCTTGCAGGTGAGGAGGTGAAATGGGTGGGGTGCTGGCAGAGTGACAGCACAGTGCCAGGAAAACCTGCTGGTGGTGGCAGGAGGGCTGGGACTGGCACTGCTGGGAAACTTCCGTCCTGCTTTGCAAGCCCCACTTTTAGGCCAGAAACAAATATCACTGTGCAGTTTAGATCTCTTGGGAAAACCTGAACAAGCAGCTATAGTTAAAATGCCAGTTGATTCAGAATTTATTTGCACTTAAAAGTTTCTGCAGCTGACCTGTGTGACAACAAATTCTTGCCCACCAAGATCCTCTCAGCAGTGCCTGCACATTTAAACTGGACTTGATTTAAGCTGCTGAAGGTTGGAAAAACTTGCAGCAAGAAGCATAACACAGTGATGTGTACAGCAGCTTTTCCTGCGTCAAATGCTGTGCCCAATGGTACCTGTGGGATTATAAACCTGTTAAAATATTTATTCTGTGGCACCACCTATTTTTGGCAGAGGAGTTTAGTGATTTTATGCTATACTTAAACATGCCTTGATGATGTAGGCAAACAGCTGCAGTTTGCTCATACTTACGTGTTGTCTGCAATAACTTGTGGAAAATTAACTAAATTGGTGGCCATGGAAAAGCATTGTGATCCTGGCCAGGGGTTGCTGGGGACACGTCCTTGCAGCTGTGCCACCTACAAATGAGAGAGGTCTTGTGTGTGTGCAATGTAAGGAAAAGCAGTGCCTGGAGACAAGTGCAAATTTCTTCCCTCATGCTGATATTTCAGGTTTTGGGTCTGGGTTTCCCAATCCTACCTTAGAAGAACAGCTTTTTGGAATGGCTGGTGTTGGGGTCTGGCACACCTGAGTGGGTGTCTAGGGTGTGACATTATTCTGTTTGTTTTTTTTTTTTCAGATTCTGTCCTTCATTTTGCACACAATTGTGAGAGGATTCATCCACTCAGCTGTGGGAGGCCTCTATGCAGCTGTGTAAGTCTCTGGTTCCCTGTAAGATGTGGCTGGCCAGATAAACTGGTTTGGGATGATGGGCTGTCCAGGGGAGAGGGAGATCAGGAGTGAGGTCTTCATGGTCAGAGGGGAAAAATGATGCAACTTGTTTCCTCAGTCACCTCTAGACATGACAATAGCTGGACTGAAATCCCAGTGCTTTCCTTGTTTAGCAACAGAGACAGGAACAGTTATGTGTGAGACTAAACTATTGACATACAGGTTATATAGTAAAAACTCAAGGCTTTTTTTGTCTTGCAATGAGCAGATGTGCATGTGCCCAGGTAAAACATTAACGTGACTGAAAACATTGCTGCTGCTCTCCTCTGAAGTTGACATTGGTAAAACATTGCTCAAGATAGCATTAGTGATGCCTCCTCCCTTTCCCAGGACAGATCATCCATCCTGTTTCCAACTTAGCAAGTTATCAATAGCTGAATCTAAATACTCTCTTCCTCGTTAAGCAATGTTTTTGGTCTTGAAAACAGATCTGTCCCTCCATGCTGAGAGGTAGGACAGAGGAACAAAGGGGAGCTGTTCTCTTTCAGGGCATCAGATTTGTTGAGGTGGGAAGGGACCTCTCAAGATCAAGGCTAGCTAGTACAGGTGGTCCAGGAGTGCAACTGATGTTATTTGGATATCTCCATGGATGGAGAGTCCACAGCTCCACAGACTCTTTCTGTCAAAGACTTAGATCCCCATGTCTGGGGAATCCAGACTAGAGAACACATCTAAGGCTCTTCTTCAGAAATGTATAAACTTTTGGTTCCCTGGCAGCCAGAAGCAAAATATTTTTGTTTTGGGCAAGGTAAATAAATGTATGTTGCAGTACCTATCATCTTGTAAACTAATCCTATTTCACCATTGCAACTCTTCCTGGAGTTGAGGTGTTTTTGCTTTGAAAATTACTTTTTTGAATATTTGAAGGTTTTGATTTGCTTCTTTCTTTCCAAGTTTAGTTTAACCTGACTCTTAAATACTGCTCAGTCATGGAAAGACATGTTAGATGATTCCTGAAATTTATTTTTCCATTAATAATATCTGATACCAGCACTTGCCAGTCAACAGTGTTGTTTAGTTTGACATAGGATCAGACTTGTCCTCTAAAAAGGAAAACACTAACCTGTTGTACAGGTTTCACTCACCTCCAAAGGGAGAAAATTGTTATGACCAGATGAAGATGATTGCTCAGCCACCAGTGTTGTCATCTGGATAAAGAAGCCCTGCTTTTAAGTTGTAAATATCCACACTCTGCTCCCTGTGCAATAGAAACAGGAGCTGTATAAGCACTTCCACTTGCCCACAGCAGAGCTGCAAAACAAAACAAGTGCTGGAGCTGATATTACTAAAGTCTGAGAGCTCAGGATGAGAATAATCTGAAGAAGGCTCCAGCCTTGGCAGCAGTTCCATTCTGCTCTTGAGAGCAGTGTGACACCACAGGGTATTTGTAAATACCCTGTAAAAAGGGGCAGTTACACAGTGCAGGAGAGAGTTCTGCACATTATGCCTGTCTTGGGACTGTGCTCTCATGTTGGTCTTTGTTCTTACTGGACTGGGAATGTAATCTGACCTGGGTGATATGAACAGTCAAGGTGACACATAATAATGCTGTTGCTTTCTTTGTTGACAGATACCCCTCGACTCAGTTTGGCAGCTTGACAGGGCTGCAGTCGTTGATCAGTGCCCTCTTTGCCCTCCTGCAGCAGCCCCTCTTCATGGCACTGACAGGACCTTTGAAAGGAGACCCCCTCTGGGCAAGTTCTTCTCAGTTTTGATGTGAAAGCTTGGGGGTTAAGATGATTTTTGGCTCATTTAAGGACTCCTGTGCACGGACCAAGGTTAAAAATACCTGTAATTTCACATGTCCCTCAGTTTGCTGTTACCTTGGTGCTGTCCAGGAGACCTTTCCCTGTGTGAGTAATGACTCCCTGGGCAGGAAAGCCAGTAAACTTTGTAGTGAATGGAAAGGGATGAAGGGAATGCTTTCCACTAACAGTTTATGTGGTGAGTCAGAATCTGTCAGGTAAAAATGGGTGAGTGTGAGCAGACCTCAAAATTGAGGAAAAACACTGTGATGCTTGAGAGCTACAAGCTCCAATTACCAGTAAATTTTGGATTGCTGATGCTAATGTCCATAAAGCCAAATGGCTGTTGAGGGCAGGGCTAATGTGGTGTCTTGCTGAGAGTCTGGGCAGCTCAATAAAATCGTGACATGGGTAATGCTGGGGAGAATTCTGGTCTCTAGGCTACATGTGCCCATGCCTGTTGCTCTTCAATCAGCAAACTCGGTGTGAAACACCTGCAGCTCCAACAGCCCTTGCCTGTTCTGTGGAGCAAGACTCCCACAGCCATAATCCAGAGTGATAAACTCTTGCAGCATTTAGCTTGTACACACAAACAAGGTTCTCTGGGCACGGGAGTGTAAATATGAAAACAGTGGAGGACGTTGCCAGCACATGGAGCAGGGCGTCTCCTGGTTTGCCACAGCTGGGTGATGTGGGCTGGGCTCTGACACGGCTGCATGCGTGACTGGGTTGTTGTCCTCTCCTAACCAGCCTAATTTTGGTTTGCTTTCCTCCTGCAGGTGAATGTTGGCTTGCTTGGTCTGAGCCTCCTGGGTTTCTGCCTCCCAATCTACCTGGTCTGCTACAGGCGCAGGCTAGAGAGAGAAAAAAAGCAGAAGATGGAAGATGCCAAACTTTTCTTCAAAATCAATGGCACTCCCACTGAGGAAGCCTTTGTTTAAACTGGTGCTTCATGTACAACCTCCCCTTCATGTACAAGTTCCTACCACATCTGTGGGTTCTACCTGTGGTGTAAGCCAGGACTTTTCTCCCCTGGCTCTGCCAGTCTTTGCTCATCACTGGAGTGAGGGCTGGACATCATGACTGAGATTTCCTCAGATATATGGCAGGAGGAGACTTCCCACTCCTTATTCCAAAACACGGGACACTTTTCCTTTTTATAAAGGCCACACAGCTATTGTGTCTTAAATTATCCCCTGATCACACTCTCCAGCAGCAGAGAGTTTGCATGGGAAACTGGGGAGAGAAGGAATAGAGGGATGGGGGAAGAGGGAAGACAGACCATAATTTGAGTTTGCAAATGTAACACACTGCAGTCTGTTTTCTCCCCTTCTTCCCCCAAACTTGGCTGACACAGTCTCGGATGCAAGCTGCACTGTCCTCCCTCCCCAAGGCTTCATAATGGTCTTTCTGCTTGATGTTTAGCTGGAACCAGTGGTTTTACTGTCTCTCCAGACATATCCCTGTTTCTGAGGCAGGGAAGGGGTTTTTATTCCTATGTGTATGAGCACAGCTTCAGTGTTTTGCTAAATGTTGGCTGCTAGCACTGACAGCTCCCAAACCCTTTATTACTGCAAATGACACAGACTGTGAGCAATGGATCTGCCTTCCACACTGAAATGAGGAGCCTGTAGTGGACTGCTGGTCCTAGACCAAGCCTTGGGAGGCCTGGAATTCCTCTTCTTCCCGGTTCACAAACTCACCTGTACGTGTTTTAAACTGTCTGCAGACAGTCCTGGAGCCTCTGAGATAAGAATTGGATCTTGTTTACCGATGAAGTGCTTTGAGACTTTGTTGCCTTTTGCCTCTCCTTGCCCCCAGACATGCCCCTGGGAGGGGAGCAGCAATGTGTGTTCAGTAAAGTGGAGAAGCTTCTTGAGGCTGAGTTCTGGGGCTTCAGATACCTTGGTGTTCAAGTGCTGTGAGCTGACCTGCTGGTGGAAAGAACCAGGAGTGCAGAAAACTCCTTTGTGTCTGGAACTGGATCCTGTGGACATATGGCAGGTTGATGTGGTGATACCATTTTTCCTTTAGCCATAGCTTATTTACCTTGCTATGATAATGGTCACCAAGCTGCTGAACACCAGGTTACTGTGACTGACCAAAATGCTGCCAGTTTGGCTGTTCTAGGAGCCTTCTACAATGCTGATGCTCTGTCTGGACAGAGCACCTGGTGATTGTAAGGTGAAGCTGACTGTCAGAGCAATATGGTGGGTAAAGGTGCCCCAGGCCTGTTCACACCAGGGAGGGAATACAAAGGGAATTTTTAACCTGTTTATTTTTATAGAGGTTTTCCTTGTCTGAAGCAGATTTTTCTGCCCTTAACCTTCTTGTTGAGGTCGGTAGCTCAGGCTCTGTAGCCCTGTGTTAAGCTGCTGGGAGCAGGGCTGTGCAGGGGTGAGGATGAGCATCCCTGGTGGGTGCAGGCACGACTGCACTGGGCTGAGCTGGTGGCTGTGGGAAGGTTGGGGCAGAAATAAAACAATTAAGGAGACCTATGGTGGTGTTTTACTGCAAACCTGGCAGGGGATCAGACATTCAACTTTGGTTGGAAAAGTACAAAAACACCGTGCTGCGACCTTCCTGTGACAGATGACCTGGCAGCTGAGCCGGGTGTGAGCTCCTTGTGGGGTTTGGAGGGGGCAGATGCTCAGCCCGGGCAGGGTTGGGCTCTGCTGCGGAGCCCCGCGGTCCCGGTGCCGGCGGGGCCGCGCTCCGTGCGCCGCCAGCGCCCTCTCCAGTCGTGCTGCTCCGCACTCCCTGCTCCCTTCCAGCCTTCAGCCACTGTTTCAGAAGGATTCACCACTTGAGGACTTTACACATCTGTGATTTTTTTATTTTTTAATGTGTTGCCTTTATTAAATGTGTTTGTTTCAAGGCAGTTTTACTGCCTGTTGTCAACACTGTATTCTTCTGGAACTTTTTGTGTTTTGGTGATGATTTAGTGAGCTTTCCATCTTTTTTTGAGCAATAATTAAGAAGGCAGAGTTTTGATTCATTTTGCTGGTCACCTGTCTTGTCTCAAATACGTGTTCAGAGACACACCAGCAGTGGTACAACCAGAGGGCTTTCTGCAGATTTCTGCATTTTGTATTACAATACTTCTAAATGTTTTGAGAAGAGTCCTGTTCCTGCTCAGAGATACTCGTGACATGACAATGACAGATTAAGTATCAGGTGTGTGAGCCTCCATCCATAGTCTCAGTGTCCTAAAGCAGAGTTGGTGTTTTGTGTGCTAGCCAGCATTATTCCCACCTCAGTTTCAGAACTGAATGTGATTTTTTTTTTTCTTCCACTCTTACGTCACTTAAATGCCTGTTACAAATGTCTCAGCAAAATAGTGGAATAGAGAGTGGCATATTTTAATGAAGTCTTAGTGGAGATGATGCTGCCATTTAATTTACCTGCACATACTTCAAAGAACACAGTTTTATTTCTGCCATCTACCTCCCTACTGCAGTTCCCAGTTCCTGCCCTTTATTAGGGCTCTCTTCAAATCCAGTTTCATCTGCTAAACTGGTGAATGTGTGTGCTTAATGTCTCTGCTGATGTGCCAGGGTGGTCAGAAGCTGCTGGTCAGCTGCAAGGAGAGCTCATGTCCTGGTGGGTACAGAGTGAGCTTTTAGCTGTTCAGGGTTGAACAGACAAATGGGATCATGTTCTGGGGCCATGCAAAGTCAAACTGGAATTCTTTGCTGCAGAATGTAGTGGGGAACAGAAGTGTCCATGTTTTAAAAGAAGAGGCTGGTTAAACAATGGTCTGATGCATCCACTAACTCAGGGAGATTTTAAGTTGCTGTAAATAAGGAAGTTATGCCAAGGAAAGATTCTTGTCTGCATGTTCTGTCTTGTGAGAATTGGCCAAAGCGGGAGAAAACACGCTGGGCTAAAGTGAAACACTGGTCTGATCTAATGGGGTGAAATTTATTTTGACAGTTGTGAACCAAACTAATTTCAGTCTCATTTATCTATCAAAAACCTGCACCTGCATGCAAGATGTGCAACACTCTACTGATTGTGGCATAAACTGCTTCAGAGCTGCACCTCCTGCAGCAGTGGGGGCAGTGGAGGGCAATATTCTGCCTTCAGATTGTTCTGAACATTGTCTTGCACAGCAGAAACACAGCTGGGATGGTTTTGTCACGTGGGGTTGATCAGGGGCAGTTTGCCTTGTCCTCTGATGCTTAAGGAAATAAAATTGTGGACTATATACATTTGGAGTGGAAAACAGCACTGCTGCTTCCCAGCTGAGTGTTTCAGGACCAAGACGATGCCTGGTGCACTTCCTGTGTGCATGAGCCACCTTGTGGGAAAAATAAATGGGCTACCAAAGAGTAGAGAGTCACAGCAGTTAGCATCAATAATGCATTTAGAACTCAGATATAGGTCAATGTGTTGAACTGCTCTCATAAATCCTAAATGATGAATTTGTGGGACTTGGGGGTTTTTGTGTCCTTTGTACCTCCTTACCCTGATCCATATGGGAAGTGCAGGGAGGGTGGCCATGGGAAAGAGCTCCATGGAAGCAACCCCAGCTGAATGTAAGGAAGCAGAAACCTGATCTGTGAGTATCTCGGAGCCAAAGGTGTTGCTGTGTAAAGCAATTGCACCTTCTGGAGACACTGCTCCCAGGCTCTACAGCCTCTCACATGCATTTAATCTGCATTTGTATTAAAATGAAATTGAATTCACAGAGTGGGGAAGGGAGGGTGACAGCTTTTTGCTTTCACTAATCTGTCAGAACCTAAGCCCTGTTGACACAGCCCTTATAGCACTAATGCAATGACACAATGTCAGAAGTAGCAGAGAAAATCTGTGCTGTTCTGCTTAATAGGACACTTACACTATGACAGTCACTGAGTAAAGCTATATCTGGATCCTTGAGATGAAACTGGACACAGATGTCTGGGAAAAAAAGGGGGCAAATCTTGCTGAGACACCAACTTAACTGCAATGCTGCTACAGCAACTGAAATGTTCAACTCCCACAGCGAAGCCTGGCCTCTTCATGCTCTGTCTGCAAAGGAAAATTGCAGGATAATGAGATTTTAAATAAGTCCGTAAATCACGAAAATGTTTTCAAGTAGGAGATTTCCCTCTTGACAGGCTGATGAATTTGGAAAATATGCTACAAAATTCAAAGCAGATACTGTAGGGTAAAAGGAATAAAATCTCTAAACTACACGTATTTGCTACTCTTTTTTTTCACCTCTGATTTTTTTTTCTGCATCTGCAGAGCTTTTTGGTATTCTCTACACCCCAGTTTAAAAGTGCAAAGTGCTCATAATGGAAAATAGTATTACACTACAACAGATTCCTGTTGGGAATAGACTGGTTTGGTTTTGTTTTTTGGGTTTTTTAATTAAAAAAAAGGCCACTTCTGATTCACAATGTTATCTTCTCTGGAATAGCTGAAACAATGATGTGTTATGTAGCTGCAATCTTACATGTTAATTATAAAGCCCACAGGTCCTTGTTTTCCTCCGTGTGCTGCCAGCCTGTCTCTGTGCAATCTGTTTTTGCCAGGTGTCCTGTGCTCCACGTTGTCATCCTACTGCTGTTTGTCACTTCCTTTTGCCTGACCTCTGTCACCTGCTTTTTATTCTGGAGACAATCCCCTCTTTCAGAAAACCCACTCTTTAACCTGCCAGCATTACCTCTCCCACCTTTTCCTGTCCACACAATTTTTTTGTAGCGTTTGCCGAAGTGGAATTGTAAACTCTTCGGGGCAGGCCTGTGTCATCTTCTCTGTGTTTGTAAGGTGATATGCACTCTTGCAGTACTATCTCAAAATAAAGTGATAATAAGTTAATCATTAGTTTTCCTTCTGAGGGTGAACATAATAAAAGCATTGGTTGCTTCCTAATGAGGTTATGGAACCATGAATGCTTTTTAGGGTGGCATCTGCCAAAGGGCAGGACCCAGGTTGAATATTTCCTTGACTCTTCTCTAGGTTAGGAGCTAAGAGCCACTGCCAATTAATTTTTTCTTCTCTAAATGAGTTTAATCTCTGAGAAAAAACCCCAACCCCTGTAGGTGGCAGGTTGAGAATGAGATTGAGCTCAGCTGTACAGTGTGAACTGCTGTCAAACAGTGACAAATGAAGAGTGTGGCCTTAGAAGGGATCACAGGTGTCAACTGCACGTCTCGGTTATCCATGCCTTAGCTTGGTGATGCTAAATCTGTGGTGGTTTACTTTTCCAATCCAATAATGACAATCATTGAAAATGCCATAAATCATAATCATTGACCTAGTGGCAAGGTGAAGCCCATAACCTGAAGCCACTCACCCTGTCTGACTGTAGCACTGACTTATCCCCTGGCTATTTGCGTTAATACCCTGGGCACTCGTCATTCCCCTTCCCCACCCTCCCAAAAGAGGGGGGCCACAAAGTTGACAAACATACTGGAGCGTGTCCCCTGTTGAGACAGGCTGGGAAATTTGGGTCAGTTCAGCCTGGGGAAGAGAAGGTTGTGTGGAGACCACAGAGCACACACCAGTATCTGAAGGAGCTGCAAGCCAGAAAGGGACTCTTCATCAGGCACTGTAGTGATAGGACAAGGAGTAATGGGCTCAGACTGGAAGAAAGGAAATCTAGGTTAGATATTGGGAAGAAATTCTCTGTGAGGGTGGGGAGGCTCTTGCACAGGGAGCCCAGAGAAGCTGTGGCTGCCCCATCCCTGAAATGTCCAAGGCCGGGTTGGACAGGGCTTGCAGCAACCCGGGCTAGTGGAAGGGGTCCCTGCCCATGGCAGGGGGTGGAACAAGATTTTGGGTCTTTGGGGACTCTCCTAAACCAAACCATTCTGTGATTTATGGAGAACCTGCTGGTGGCAGGAGGGAGACTTCTGGGAGCACTGCAGGCGGACTGCTCGGGGACCCCAGTCCCGAGCTCAAACAAGTAACAACCATGCAGTTTACACCTCTTGACAGAACCTAAAGAAGCAGCTGTAGTTTAAAGTGAGTTGTTCAGTTGATCCAGAACAACCCGAGCGCTTGCCAGGAGAACCCTGCCAGCGGCACAGCTGGGAAGACTGCGGCACTGCTCTGGCAAGCCCAGCCTTGAAGCTGAAACAGCACCGCGCAGCTTACACGTCATGACAGAACCTAAAAAAAGAAAAAAACCCCAAACACCAAAAACCCAGGCGTTTTAATTTAAAACGTCAGCGCCGACCCAGGCAGAACCCCGTGAGGGAGGCGCGCGCTGCCTGAGGGGGCCGGGGGGCGGGAACAGCCGGGCGGGCCCCGCCCCTCGGCTCGGCTCGCTCCATCCCGCGCAGCGGCTCCGGGACGCGCCTCCTGTCACCTTCAGCGGCGCTGGCCCGGGCGGGAGGCGCGCGGCGGCGCCGCCATGGTGCTCATCAAGGAATAGTGAGTGCGGGGAGCTCCCCCATCCCTTGAGCCGGGCCGGTGCGCGCCCGGAGCCTGGCGCGGCGGCGGCCGCGGGTGGGCGGCCCGGCCTGGCCCCGCACTGCGGCCGCGGAGAGGGAGGGAGGGAAGGAGCGAGGAGCGCCGTGAGGGCCGCAGCGGCGGAGGGGGCGGCATGAAGGTCACGGCGGGGCGGGGGCCGCGGCTGCCGGCGCGCACCGGGGCCGCTCGGCCCCTCCGCGGCTCCGCGGCTGCCGCCGGAGCCCCCGCGGCCTCCGCACCGGGTGTTGCCGGTGCCCGGGTGCCGCGGGCCGGAGCCGGCTCAGCCCCGCTGAAGGAGCCCTGAAGGAGCTCTGAGGGAGCTCTGAGGGAGCTCGGGTGCCGCGGGCCGGAGCCAGCTCAGCCCCGCTGAAGGAGCCCTGAAGGAGCCCTGAGGGAGCTCTGATGGAGCTCTGAGGGAGCCCTGAGGGAGCTCTGAGAGGGCCCTGAGGGGGCCCTGAGGGAGCTCCCCCGCTCGTTGTTCCACAGCCAAGTGTCAAGACTGGCTTCGATCCCCTCCCGCCTATCGGCTGTGTGATCCCCAAGGAGGGGCTCCCGAGGATGTCAGAAGTGAGGTGGCTCCAAAATATTTGTTGTGTGTGGAAGCCTCGCCGTGGTGTTCTTCACTGACCCTGAGGCCGCTGCGGTTGTCCTGCCCGGTGATGGGGATGGAGGGGTGGGAAGCTGGCTGGGCGTGAGGGTGTGTAGCTGTTAGTCACGTTGCTTGTCACAGTCCTTGGTTCAGCAGCTCTGTGCTTGCTGGTGTGGAATATACTCTTGGACCGGTGCACTTTGGCTGGGTGTCTTCAAAGCTGTGTGCACTCTGCACACAGTTCTTTCCTGAATTCTTAAGGTTAGCTCAAGTGCATTCCCAAGTTAAGTGCATTCCATCATTTTAAACTTCTTTTGGCGGATGGAAGAGGCTTTCTGTTTATTTCTTCTTTCTCCCCTTCCAAAGGATACCTGTGATCCCAGTGATAAAGTGGGTTTTCAGGTCTTCTCTTAGACACATTTACCTACATGACTGTGTCCTCCTTACAGGAATTACTTTGCAAGATTATTGACCATGGTGTAGATTTAAATATTAAAACCATGTTGAGGGTTATACTGATCCTTGTAGTTGCCTTTAAACTTGATTAACTTTTTTTTTTTTTTCCCCAATCCTTAAACCCCTGCTATTTTTATCCAAATAGGAGTGTAGAATTTAGGATCAGCAGCAGAGCTGCTCTTTGTAACACAAAAATACCTTCTGTAGTGTTAAACTGGATGGCAGGCAGAAACCTGGCCTAAGTGCTTGAAAGTGCTAGTTTCAGGTGCATGAAAAGATAATTAATTCCTTTTACAACATCTGTTTTGTTGGTATTTTCCTGTGGATTTACTGCTTTCCCTCTTAGAGCACCTTAGCTGGGTTATCGTGTATCTTTTTCATGCCTCTGTTCACAATCCCTTACCCTGTACCACAGTAAAGCTCATTATCAGTGAGCTGTGCTTTAAAGGTGAGAACATATGTACTTTGAATCAGATTTCTGACACCACGAGCAGTTCATTTTCGTGACTATCACTTCCAAAAATCGTTCTACTCAACATTATTTACCTCACCACATCAGCATCCTACTGGTCTTTCACACTGCCTGCTTCAGAAACAAGGTGTGAAGTGTAAAGGTTAAAAGACCAGAATTACTACAGTGGTTTTCTTTTACAGTTTTCCATTTGTATTTTCAAAAGGGTCACTAAATCTTTTTAGTGTTGCCATTATACTGTTTGTTTTCTTCCCTCTGTTTTGCTCTTAGTAAGATATATGTGGCTGTAAGGACAGTCAAGGTTGCTGCTGGACTTTCCAAATGAACATTTATTTTTGACATTCTGAGATTCCCAGCCACCTCTGACAGTTGCACATTCAGAGTTGTGTCACTGTATTGGCTCATATTTAAATATTCTTGATGTTGTGCGTGCCCAATTTGCATCCTTTTTGAGAGGGTTTTTGATGAAATCTCATGTTCCAGGAAGCAGTTGTTTAAGGCATGTTGAAACCTCTGCCTTTGGTGTGAGCTGGCTGTTTGAAGTGCTTTGCTGTTGCTGTTTTGCTGTTACTTATGTTAGTTCTGTTTGCATGCAGGTAATTACTGCCTTCCTACCATAGGTGGTAAAAAGCTAAATGATCTGTAACTTCATCTCATCTGAGCAGATTATTCTTCCATCTCTGTGACCCCTTGTCACACTCTCCCTAGTAAATCAGATGGGTTTTATTATGCCTGTAAGTATTTTAGGAGCTGATGCAGAAATAGAGCAATATAACAAAACCTGATGTCACATTTTATTATCAGCCAAGTCTGTATCATCATTTCTCTACAGCTTCTTGTCCTGATGGTTGTGCAGTGATGCCTTTAACCCTTTCATCTGATGCCCTGTCAGACTTTGAGACTTATCTTGCATTTCTGTCCATCCGTGCTGCAGACCACCTGCATGGATTTTGCTCATTTGTTTGCATTTTTTGGGTGTCAGGGTTTGTAAATGGAGTCTTGCTTGCTGTGCTTATTTTGATTTAAACTGCCTTGGAAGACCTTGAGGAGAATCAGAGTGTGGAGACTCACTTCCCTTTCCTGTGAAGTGACGATAATGCCACTGACCTTCCCTGCAGCTGTACTTCCCTTTGCTGTCATTTGAGGCAGATTTTAATCTAACAGGGATCTTAAATGTTCCTCACCATTTTCAGGCTGATCACATAATATAATTTCTCATAAATTGAGCAAGTTCTGTCCTAAAGTTAGGAATCTTTGTTCCCATTGCTGCTCCTGCAAAGCTTTTCCTCCAGATCCTCTTGGGGAGTCTTCCCTCCTCCTGCTTTATCACTTGACTACCTGTAACTGGTTTTCACCCCCCCTCTCTTGGTTTGCTGGGCTGAACAAACTGTAAACCATTGATCTTGTTTGTATTTCTGTTTCTCCATTAACTCTAAGATGATAATTCAGATTTAGTGTCTTCCAGTTTCCTAAATGGAATTTCATTTGCTTACTGCAATGTTTTACACCAGTCTTTCTGAAGAAAAATGTTTTAACTCCATTCCAAAGAAATTGTTTCTTCCCTTTTTCTTGGTCTTTCACTTTAATTTATCATGCAGCCCCTCTTTTATTGCACTTTTATCCAGTTAACTAACCCAACGTCATGCTCGATGGCGAAGTCTACCTGTGAAAATCCCTTTCCTTTTTTTTTATCCTCCCTCACACCACACTGGTGTTGATCCTCTTCCCTCTTGCCTTTCTGCAGGTATTTTCAGTAAACAATATGTAACAGTGAATAAAACAATTACAGTTCAATGTATCCTACCAGCAAGTGGAAGATGGATTTCCATGAATTGATCAAATCCCATTTAAAAATTGCTTTTACTTCCTATGTTTGGCAAGGAATGCCATGTCTTCAGTAGATGTGACGTAAAGAAGCACATGTGATTTGGTCTAAAATTTGTTGCCTAATGATTTTTCTGTTGTAAAACAGTCACTGTTCCTTCTCCATTCACTTTTTTTGCATCATTTATGATGTCTAAAACTCTTCCATACCTGAGCCTTTTAGCTGGTTTTTGTCCCAAGTCTGAATTGCTTTCCTCTCCCACAGAAGCTTTTTCCCATCTCCAATAATATTTTTTAACTTCCTTCACTTGTTCTGTATCCTCTTTGAGATAAGGTGACCAGGACTATGGACAATATTCAAGAGATTGATATGTGGGAGAGTCTAGTGACATAATTGTCTTTTTTGTGTGTGTGTCTGTGTGCTGTTTCCATTTCTAATACTGGATTTACTTTTGAACTGCCACTGAGCTGGTGTTTCCTGCTGCTTTTCCATAAAGGCACAAGATAGTGGCAATAACTAACTTGGGGCTCATTAACCCCATGTGTTTGGTGAAAACGAGTGCCTGTAGTGCATTATTCTTTTTTTTTTTCATTGAGACTGAACTTGATTTGCAGTTCTCAGTAGTTCTTTCTGCAGTACTTTGCAGTCAGCATAAAGTCTTGCTGTCACAAGTAATCTTGCATAATCTGTAATCTTTTGCCCCTATTGCAGTTTGTTGTTTTGATAAAGTGTAAAAAAAGAATTCTATTTTCACTACTATTGCTTTTTCATAATCAGTTTATTAATACAGAGGGCTTTTTTCCTGATTGTGTCCTAGTTCCTTTGAGACTAATTCCCAAATAATTGGGAATTCTTCTGCCCATGGTAGCCATATCCATTTCCTGTGTGTCTCTTGCTTTGGTTCCTTGTTTGACATCATCCTTGCTGAAAGCAGAAGTCAATCACAGATCCAGTTTTGGAGAAGACCTTAACAAGCATCTATTTCTGTCAGCTTTAAATGGATCCTTTTCCCAAAAATCTGTATGACTTCAGGCAGTTTTTGCTGTGTTGTCCAGTCAGTTGATTCTCAGAAGCATTCAGGAAACACAATAATAACAAAAAAATACTCCTTTAAAGCAGTGGCAGCACCCAGCTTTGCAGTGAGCTCTGAGAAAGCCTTTCCTCTGCTGTTTGCTGCTGTTTGGGACATGTGAGCAAATCGTGCAGTGCCTTGTGGCTATTGCAGATCTCTGCAGAATTGCTGAGGCTCACAGAAACCTCCCCAGCAGCTTGATGAGGAATAAGATGGGATTGCTGAAAGGATGGAGTGAGAGGGATCACCACTGTGTTGGTGCTGTGTGGGTTTGAAGGCCAGTGAGGGATCACCAGTTGAATTACAGAGTTTTAACAGAGGGTTGCAATTATGCTCTATCATGTATTGTTCTCTTTGAGGTTGTTATATAAATAGTCTTTGGCCTAAGGAGTACTGGGTGGATGCTGGAATTCTGGGGGGAGAGGAGAGCTGTGCAGCCATTGCTGTGAGGAATGTGGGAATTTTGGGGCTGCAGGGATATTTGCTAATTTCTGTCTCTGTTTCCCTTCCAGCCGCGTTATCCTGCCCGTGTCTGTGGAGGAGGTAAGTTCTTTGCTTCTTGCTTCCTTGCTTTAGGACTGGAAACAAACCTGTGATCAAAGCATGAACAAAAACTGGAAAATGCAAGCTGTCTTCAGGAGCCCCTGTGAGCTGTTACTCATTCACCATCATTTTTGACCAAATAATTGTATTAAGTCTGAGGGTGCCAATCATCTCTCTTACAAAATACTTTCAGATATGCTGATTATAAATCTTGAGTTGTCAGGCTGTTTTCAAGTGCAGTTTCCTTTTCATTAGCACTATTGTTCTTTTCTATTTTTTTAACATGAGGGGAAGCTTTAGTACAGATTTAAGTCACCTTTTAAACTGTTTTGCTGGAGTTCTTTTGTTTTATACTCTTAGGCAAAGATCAAGAATAACTTAGGAGGCTCATGTAGCAAAAGGACTTTTTAACATCTGTGCTATTTAGCTCTTACATACAGCAGACTTTCTTTTTGTTTAGATGAAGGTGAATTGAGAGAAGAGATGTAGTTTCTGTTGGACAGGGTGATTTTCATCACCAAACCACCATGGAATAGCTGTGCAGACTCAGTGGCTGTTTCCCTCCTGTTTCCTCTGATTTTCAGTTTGCCTTTCCTTCCTCCCTCCTGCATTGAACATCTCTCTTGAAGAGAATCTAACCATATAAGTGTTTTGAATTTTTTAATCTTTATACTAACAAGGTAGAAATTGAAATGACTGAGTCTATAGCACTTCCACAGCAGGTTCCTTCTGGATGTGTTTTATTTTTTCCTTGTGATCCTTGGCTGTAAGCCTTGGGTTTGTGAACTCTGATCAAGGCCTTGTTCTACCTCTTAGGGAGAGCTGTGATAACAGCACTCTTGTTCATTTTTTTTCCTCTGAATATAGCAGCTACTGTGGCGTAGACAGTGGTGGGCTGGCTCATGGCAGCACTTTTTTAAGCACATCCCTTTTATAACTCTCACTCTTTTGACAGAACACAGTTTAGAACTTCATGTAGTGCATTCCTGCAGCCATCAGACTGGCTAGTAAAACAAAGGCAGTGTCTAAGCTGAGTTTCTTGTTCCTGTGGCTCAGTCTGCTGTGACAGGTATCAGGTGCTGACAGAAAGCCCAGAACTCTGATCAGGGAATAGGTTTAGATCTCTGTTCTGTGTTAGTGCAAGAACAAGGCTGTTCATGCCAGAAGTTGTGTCTGTTGCTTGTTCCTTCCCTGTAGCTTTTATGCTTTCTGCATGAATCTGTTTCCAGCAGTTTTAACAGAAGTCAGCCTGAAGCATGAGAGTAGGGAAGTTTGGATCTTTTATTGTCCCTGAGCACCACTCACAAGAGCAAGAGCTTGACAAAGGCAGGAGTAACATGATCAGCTTTATCAAGTAAGCACAGGATGCAAACTTGCAGGTTAGAGAAAGCTGTGGGTAAATGGCAGGTTGCTCGAGCTCAATGGACAGAAAGGACCTTCCTGAATAGCAGGAACCCTGCCTTGGAGTGATATGGCTCCTTGGTGTCAAGCTGTGTAAACAGAAAGCCAAGGCAGCAGCATACAGATTGTTTCTTTGAGGGGGTTAGACTGGATGGAGCCCAACACAGGGTTTTCCTAAGTTCTCTGATACTGGGATTAGCCTTCATCCAGTTAAAGCGAGTCCCTGGCTGTGCTCTTGTCCCTCCCTGCCTGTTCAGAGCCTTGTGTGCAAACTGCCTGTGTGGAAAACTGAGGGTTTGGGCTGTAGATGAACCTGTCAGTCTCTGGCAAACTCCTTGTGTGGGTGCCCTGGGATTATCTGTTTCAGGGCATGTATTGCTCTACTCTGGGTCCAGTGCTTGCCTTGTAGAGAAACCTGACCAAATCAAATTTCTCCCCAACTTGCACATTGTCACTGTGTCCCATGAGTGATGTCCCTTTCCAAGGTCTGCTGTTTTTCCTGTGATAGGGCAGACTTCAGGAGCAAATTCCCTGAGCAGAGAAGGTTCTAAAGTTCACTTAGTTTTGCCTATGTAGCTGGGTGTGCTTAAGAAAAAAGGTTATTTCCAGTGTTGACTCAGAGGATGATGCTGCTGTGTTTATTGCCTCATCCCCCTTCCTGTGTGCAAAGATGCTGACACATCTGTGCATCACTTGGTCACTGCACTGCTGTCTGTTCTACAAACCAGCTGTTAAACCTTCATTGCTTTCAAGGATTTCCTTGTGTACAAAACTCTTAAATAGGGCTCTGGAGACTTGTTTGCTTCTGACTGTGTAGCTGCTCATGAAACATCTCTGGCTAACAGGAGGTGTTCTGATTTCATTTTTATATGGCTGATTTTTGCTCAAAAGGCTTAAGAGTTCACACCTTCTGCATGCAAATTGTTGGCAAAAGTCTGATGCCAGCATGCAAGATAGGGAATGAAATTAATTCTAACTTTGAGACATCATGGAAGGGTTGAGGGAGGTTCTGTGATATACCAGGGATTCTGTGTTCAGTCTCCACCCTTAGCAAATGGATCTTAACCAATAATATGGAATTCAGGAGAAAACTGGTGATCAGGAAGGCACTGGGGAGCTGTGACTTAATCAACACAGAGCTCAGTGCTGCTTAGCTAGCCAAGCTGGGAACCAAACAGTGCAAGAGAAGCCCTGGCGATGACTAAAACTCCAGAGCTGGCATGTAGGAGTTAGACTGTAGCAGTCTGTCTTCTACATGGAAACCCTGCCAAAACACAGTCCTGCTCAAGTGCAGGCTGCAAGCTGCACTGCTGTGTTGGTTCATCCCCTGTCCCCCTGTGGGGAGCAAAGGGAATCTCCTTGTTGAGTGTTGGGTGCCAGGCTTTGCTCCCGTTCCCTGACCAGCATCAGGTGCCAGCTTGGGGAGCCTGGACTCGTGTGGGTGTCTGTGCCAGCTGCCACTGAAATGCTGGTATGGATTAGAGCTGTGTGTACACATTCTGTGCTGCCTCTTTGTTCCTTTCACATGGCAAGGAGCTTGCCAAACACACAGGAATCTTATTAATTGCGTTCAAAGCAGCTTTCAGGAAAACAACTGCTCTTGAAGATGGTTGTGTTGAGATCAGGCCTGCTGGAGGAGATTTGGTGCAATGAAGATATTCTCTCAGCTGTATAAGAGGTGTTTGGCACAGAGCAAGAGGGATGACTTCCTGCAGAAGAGAAAAGAGTTTTTTGGTGCTCTCAGGTCTCTCTGGAGTCCAGTTTCCTAGAGCCAAAATCTTTTTCTCTGTTTACCTTTGCAGGGAGAAGGATGTGGGATTTGCTCATTGGGACAGTTTTATTTGTGCCTTTTCCTCTCTTATCGATGCAATTAAAGGCTCAGAAATAACAGGGAAGTTTAAATAGTGAAGATGTTTAACCCAGGGGTTTATCTTCTTAGTGTCTGAACTTTGATCCAAGTATTTGAAAGGGAGAAGGAATGAATAAGAGGCTGTTACTAAGAGGAATTAGTTGGTGCTCCTTGAGCTCTGTCCTGGGACTTGCTGCAAAGCAGTCAAAGCCATTCAGTCCTCCCCTGTAATCCTGTGCTTACCAAACTCATAATAAACTCTGTTCTATGAGTATTTGTGTGGCTCTTACTCTGCTAAAGCAACTTTGCTTCTAAGGTTTCACAACTCTGATGTTTTGCTCTGGAGGGAGGTGAGTGTTCTGCTTTGTGTGGGTCATTTGTAGGGAGTCATAAGGAAGGCAGTGTGCTGGATGAAATGTCAGCAGGGAGAGACTTGTATTGCAGCCCAAAATGCAGACTGAAACCCAACCTGCTGTGACAGTGCAGGAACTGTCCAGCCAGGTGAGGGCTGCTCCTGTAACCTGGGCCAGGACCTTCTTGGAGAGATCCAGGGCTGCTGCTCTTAGCTTGAAAATGGTCTGATTTTTGTTCTGCCCCACATGAGCTGAGGCCAGGACCCCTAACCTTGTTACTCTGGCTTCCATCTATTCTTCCAGCAGGCCTTTGTTGGCACCAGATGGCACAAAATACCAGAGAGCTTTGGGTACTGTTGTTATTTTGGATGCTGTGACAACAAAATTTAACGACTGTAGAAATCTTCCTTCATTGCAGAAGATGTTCCAGCCCAGTGAAGTATTTCTGGGTTCTCAGCTCTGAGCAGTATTCCACTTTTCCAGGCAGCCTTTCAGAAGTGCTATTCCTGTTTCTGATGCAGAGCCTTATGCTGTGGAAAAGGAAGATGGCCTGAACAGTGGTGCATTGCTTTGTAGTTATGTTATGGAATTTTTGGAAGGTTTTGGTGGTTGATTTTTTTTTTTTTTAATCATTGCACTTCTGGTGCCAAACACTTTGTGGTTTACCCTTTCAGATTGTGTCCCTGTACTGTTGCCTTTGGCAACAGTTGTTGTTTTGCTCAATTAAGAGTTCTGAAGACTTAACTCTCCTAAGTTAGAACTCTTCCTTTTAAGTCAGTGGTTTAGCTTCTTCATCCTCAAACTTTGCTCATCTAACTTTGCCTCAGAGAGACCTGTGTGAATTTTCTTCATTTGATCATGTTTCTTTTGAGCTCTGCACCCCCTTTTTCAGCTACAAGAGGCAAGAGTGTATTCATCTTTACATCTTCTGCAGAGGAGAATGTTCTTTTTTGTTTATTTTTGGTTTTTCCTCTGTTCTGCCCTGGGAAACATTTGTGAATGCCTCTTATGAAATAAATGGTGTAGTATCAAGTACTTCAAGTGATTCCTGGGAAATAATGCTGCCAAGTGAATGTCTGTAGGAGACTGAGAAATTATTTTAGGGTAAGAATTTTACTGTATGTTGAAATTCTGTGCTCTCCCTGGGAGTGGTTTAAGCTTGTGCCTAAGAGGAAGTCTGATACAGAGGAAAAACAACACAACCCAAACCAAAGATAATAGGAAAAATATTAGTGGGAGCAGTGCATAGGTCAACTGGTCATTTGGAACATTGGCTCAATTATTTCATTAGATGAAGTTTTCAGAATGAAAATACCCTCTTTACTTCAGTTGTTTGAACTGCACATGGGGGATGCTCATCTTTGACCCTCAGGGCTCCTAAGCTGTGCATATTTAACAAGTTTGTTTCTTGGAGCACTTAAATCAGGTGGTGCAAGCACCCTTTATCTTCTGTCTCCCTTATGAAGTTTTTCCCTCCCTTCTCCCTTACCCTGCATTTTGTAAATAAGCTTGATGTGAATTTCTTTGGGACTCTTCTGGATGCAGCACTGCCTGCTTATTGATTCAGGACTGGCAGTGCCTTATTCTCAGTTTTGTGGGGACATCTGTGTGTCACTCAAAAAGAGTGAAACCCAGTGGATTTTGCTACAGCATCCCTGAGGTCATCTGTGTTTTCTTACTTTCTGATGCTCCTTTCATCTTTCATGCTTTCTCCTGATTCTGTGTTGGTTTGGAGCTTGAGATGGAAGGGTTAAAGATGTTTTATTGGCAGTGCTTTCCTCCTAACTACCACTCAAGCTTTCTATTTCAAATGAAATTAAATGAGCTGCTTATCTGCCCATACCAGTGGATGTCCTTTTCTCTGCCCTCTCCCTGGGTAATAAATTTGTCCTTGGCTTCTTCTGGCAAAGTTATTACTTCAGCTGAATTATAGCCATGGTAATAATGTGTCTTTAACTTCTCTAGTATCAAGTGGGGCAGCTGTATTCTGTGGCAGAAGCCAGTAAAAATGAAACTGGTGGAGGTGAAGGAGTGGAAGTCCTGGTGAACGAACCCTACGAGAGGGATGGAGAGCGTGGGCAGTACACACACAAGATCTACCACTTACAGAGGTATGGGAACCAGTTCATTCCCAGAGCTGGGCAACAGGAACCAGAGGGATTGCAGCAGCTGTAAATCCCAGATTATATAAAGGCTGAAAGATGCAGAAGGCAGGAGCATACAGCACCTGGCTGGGAGCATCACTGGGACACCCACCCTCCCCTGTAAACGTGGCTGTTGTCCCAAGAAAATCTGGCTTTGAGCTTTTCAGAGCAAGTCTGATCCTGCCACCCAGTATTTTCATACTTGAATTTGGCTAAAGAACAAAATATCTCCTAGATTTCAGCCTGCTTTCAGCCTCTTTTTTTATTTTTATTTGTTTTATCTTTCATTATGTAAAGAAGATTTATTTTAACATGTCTGATTTAGCATTTCTGGAAAACATCATAATGGGTTTGGGGAGAGCCCTACCAATTCCTGAACTGTGCAAAGTGTTTGCATGCCAGGTGATGTCCTGCCTGTCTCAGTTCTCATTCCATGTAGTCCTTATCAATGCTTTTCTTCCTATTTCTAAATTCTGCAGCAAAGTGCCAACATTTGTGAGAATGCTGGCCCCTGAAGGAGCTCTGAATATACATGAAAAAGCATGGAATGCCTATCCCTACTGCAGAACTGGTGAGTGCCTGAGGAAGGACTCTGGATTCTTCTTTTTTGTTTTCAGGGGGGACAAAAGGTGTGTGGGGGGGGTATAAGGAAAGATGCAACCAATAGAGAAACTGGTTCAGCTCTCAGATCTTGTATTTCTATTCTCTAAGCCCTTTGTGTGGTCAGGAAAAGCAAAATACAGTGCTGAGGAGTTAAAAGAACTGCCCCTGTCTGATGTGCTGCTAATGGGTGACTTTCCTTTATGAGAGGGAAAGAACAGACCAAGAAATATCTGTTAGTCTTCCTGACGGAATAGCTGTGTAACACAGATGAAATAAATACGTGAGGGGTGATTTTATGTGCTCCAGTGCAGCATAGCCAGGTGGGAAAAGGTGGAAGGTGCAAGAGGGGAACAGGGCAGATCTCAGGTGCCTCTTGCTTAGTGCAGGTGAGGGGAACAAGTGTTCAGTGATGGGTGTTTGCTCACTTGCAGGATCTGAGCTCAGTGAGGGTTGAACAGAGGGTGCTGCAGATGAAGTGAATCCATCTGTAAAGGCAGGGCTGGGGCTCTGGAGCTGTGTGAAGTGCTGGAATAATGTCAAACCTGTTTTCTACAGGAGTGGTTAGTATTTCCTTACTGAAGTTACCAGCAAGTGTTTAACCACTGCAGCTTCTCTGGTATTTACTGCTGTAAAATGAAAATTTGACTTTGCCTCCAAACTTATGTAGTGTTTTTGGCAGCATTTTGTGCTGTTTGTATCTCTGAAGGACATATTTGCTGCTAGTTGGTAGTGGTACAGTTGCTATGGGAACGAAACACTTAAAAATTCCAACTGTTCTTGAAACTCAATATATAAAACCCCCCTTTTTTACAATTTACTTAAGTGAATTTTAAATGAAGTGTTTTAAAAGAAGGAAAAAGCTCTGCAGTGGGAGAGGATAGTGTTACTTCAGTCTGTGAAATTACATGCAGCAGTCTAGTGGAATGGATATTTCAAACACAAAATTCAGATACTGCCATCAGCTTTAGAATAAATTTTTAATATCTCACAGAAGATGTGAAAACAAAGTTGTTCACAACCTTTCTAAGCTTTATGCACTTTTCTTTCTGCATGTTACTTAAATTAGTTAGTAAATGTCTAGTTTATTTCCATGTTAAGCCCACTGAGCTGATTTAAATGCCTGGCTGTATCCTCCACCTCCTCTTTCCCTTCTCCACCAATTTCTGAAACAAAGGTATGGAGTTACTTCTTTTGTTGTTCCTAAGCTGCTTATCCTTCAGTTACACACTAATAAAATTCCACTGAAGAACAGGATACTAAAATCAAGTACAAGACTTTTCAACACAATCAAAGAAATTTCAGATTTTGATATGCTAGTAATGATAAAAAGAAAAAAAAAGAACTCAACTGTAATAAACAGCAACATAATATGAGATAAAAAGTGCTTTGTTGTGGGGGTTGGAGCAGAAGGCAGTTTTGATGCGGAGGCTGATAAATCTGTTTAGAGAATCTGCCAGCCTGACATGAAGCAAGGGAGCTTGGAAAAGTTGCTGAAACCTTCCTTTGGCTGGGATTGGGCAGGAGGGGAGAGCCCTTGGATGTGAGAGCCTATGGATGTGGAAACCCTTGGATGTGAGAGGGAACTCTTGAATATGGGGACCCATGGATGTGTTGTGGGGCTGCATTTTGACCATTTTCCTTTGGGTGCTCTCGGGTGTTTTGGTCAGATGTGGGGAGACTTGGATGCCCTGCTGTGAATCCTTGGGCAGCAGAAGATGCTGTGCTGGCTCAGAGCAGCCAGGCTTTCAGCCCTCTCACTAGAATTCTCTCACTAGAATCTGCAATTTCAGAGCCAGGAACCCAGCAGGAGCTAAACCTGAGTGTAGGAGCTGCTGGTGCTTCTGCCCGTGCCCTCCTGTCTGAGATGGTGTTGCTGTGCTGTCCCTGGAGCACAGCTTGCTTGTTCACAGAGCCTTCTAAACTGGAATAAACCAGTGCTTTTACTTAATTGTGCCTTGTGGTATTTTTTTAATTATATGACTGCATCCTTCTTCCATTTCCCTATATGTCCTCTGAGAAGTTCAATTAATATACATATTATGGGCCATTATCAAAGTAGTGCTAGAGATTGAGGGAATTTAAATGCCTAGCTTATAACTTTCTGCAGTTCTGCACACTTCTTTGTGCTGTTATGTGTTGTTTTTATGTACTTTGAATGGAAGCCTTGCTTAGTTCCTTTGAGAGTATAAAAAGTAAGTGAGGTTGTTGTTATTGTATGGTTTCACAACTTCTGCAATAAAAATGAAGTGAGGATTGTCTAATAGTTGTACCTGTGGGCTGGTGCCAAGGGGAACAGTGTCCTTCTCTGCAGTCTGACTTAAATATTAATGTTGCTTAAATGTTTTTAGAAAAGCAATTTGATGTGTGTTCCACTCTGAGTGTAACCATGGCCTGTGGCCAAATGTCAAGAAACTGAGAAGTTATAACTGCACTTGAAACATGTAGGAGTTGCTGCTGTAATGCCTCAAGAAGCAGGTCCTAATTTGTAGCAAGCTGAGCATTGAAATTTCAGTGGACATTTCTGAAGAGATTAATTTGTTTCTTTACAAATGAGGAGTCCTCCCCACAGGGAAGAAGTTAAGGAGGTGAAGGAACTTGTTTTGAGGCAGCTGCAAAGTCACAGCACACAGTCATGGCAAAGTGGGAAGGCCCTGGTTTATAATTATTGCTGGTTTATTCAGTATTTTGTTGGACTAGCAGGAAAGAAACCCCACTTCCTTCTTGCAGAAATAATGAAATGTTCTTTGAGATGAAGTTCAGCATTTGAAAAATTAGCCTCAGCTCTGCTTTCTTGTTCTCTCCCTCCAGCCCAACATGCCAGTCTAAATAATTGGCTTTCTGTAAAATTGCTGTAAAAAGCAATTTTCACGTGCCAGGGGTTTGGAACAGTCCAAGCCCAGCAGTGGGTAATTAAGGCAGCTGGATGTGCATGATAGGTGATGTGGGGTGGAACTGTCTGCAGGATGCTGGCTTGGAAACTCAAAAATTGTTACAATACTTCTAAAACCAAATTGTTCCTTAATCAAGCCCTTATGTTAGACTTCAGAACAGACCAGAGAACTTCACCTCCAGCTTCAGACTTCCTCCTGCTTGAGTAGAATCACTCAGGTAGAGCAGATGCTGACTGTTACAGGATCTTTAATTGCTTTTCTGTGTTGAATAATTGAGTCTTGGTGTCCAGGGAGCTCAGTTACCACGAGCAGCACAGATGCAGAGGGTCTGGTTACTCCAGGCAGGGCTGCTCTGGCCTGAAATCCAGCATGGGTTTCCTTTGGAACTGTGGAGAGGCTCCTTATCTGCAAGCTGAGAGAGGATTGGTAAAAAGCTGTCAGCTGAACATACTTATTCCATCTTCTCATCCAGCTGGCTGCAGGCCAGGGAGCACAAGTGGCAGTGCATAATTAATTGCTGCTCCTCTGGGTTTCTCTGAGAATTTCCAGAGGAGAAGGGGGTGAAGTTAGCTGGGTTTTATCAACTTCCATGTCTTTTCCCTCAGAGGTACCTGGGAAGCTGGAGCTGTCCCTATTTGCTGAGAGTGGGAGGAGGGCAGTGGTTGCTGTACAGTCTTTCCTCACTAAAGTACTGTGTCTCTTTCTTTCCATGTGTTGATTTCTTGGACCAGTTATTACAGTAAGTATTGCTTTTACTGATAATCTGTGGAATAATGACTGAAATGAAGTGTTCTGGGTAGATTAACTGCCCTTACCAAGTGTGGTGTGTCCGTGTGACCATGGACAGAGATCTGTCTGTGCTCAGCAAAGCTCAGCTTTACAAATGGGAACAAGCCCTTGCTTGGCTAAACTGAGTAAAAGCCAGTCAGCTCCTGCCATGCTGTCTCCTTGATTAATCTCTTCTGAATTTGATATTTCCTTTCTACATGCTGAGTGTTTCACTGGCTTGTGCTTTTGTTTCTGCTGCCCTGAGGGAGGATAAGGTTACCTTTGGGAGTCCTTTGCCACTCACAGTAATAGTGAGAAATGGAAAGTTTTTTGCTTACTTGGCAGAACTGTACTTCTTGTCCCTTCCCTTTCAGCATCAAAAGCTCTCAGCACATCAGTTTAATATTGTTATTAATGTGAAAAGTTGAATCAAAATATGTACTCAGTGCTAGATCAATAATCTCTGTGGAAAGACAGTTTCTGCCTAGCTAACTTATGTTACCCCTTCTAAACTCTAAATAGAGTGGCAGATATTGTCCTTTCAAGAAAAAGCTGTTTATAAACTCCAAATGTTTCACTAAAACAATAGAATTTGTGATGTTTTTTTGTGAACAGCTTGTGGTTTATTTAATCCTAAGTAATTAATGATCAATCAATTTTGCTGAAAGCAATGATCTGGTTACAAATAATTCTGAAATTCCCTAAGTTGGACCCCAGTCAAATGGAAAGTTAATTCTTTGAATTACTCCGTTCTTTGAGTTGACTCTCCTAATGCTTATCTGCGTAATAAGAAGACAAATTATATATTTGTCTTATATAGTTATATATCCTAGAATAACAAGAAGCTTTATTTTGATGACAGAATGAGTATATGAAGGATGACTTCCTGATCAAAATTGAAACCTGGCATAAATCAGATCTTGGAACACAAGAGAATGTGAGTACTTGTGTCATGTGTTTTACTCATCTCTTTAATGTCACAGTGCTGCTTTTTGTGTTGGGTTAGAGAAGTGCTGTGTGGAGCTGTCTATTCACCATGTTCCTGCATTTCAAATGTTTGTCTCACTACCAAGGCAGACTCCCTTCTCTTGGCTTCTCACATGAACTGAATAAAATTGACCCCCAAACACTTGTTCTGTGTGAGCACCTTTGCTTCTTTAGAAACTCTCCCACTGTGTGTTTACCTCTCTGTGGGTGGGAAGGGGAGCACTGGCTGTCTGCATTTCCATCTGGCTTTATATTTTCTTAGGCTGGCAATGTTCTATCACTGAAGCAGCTCCTTGGGTGATGTTTTTTTTCCCTGCAGGTGCATAAACTGGAGCCAGAGGTATGGAAGAGTGTAGAAGCCATTTATATAGACATTGCTGACAGGAGCCAAGTACTCCCCAAGGTATGGTAGGTGGGTAGCAGCTCCCTGGGGGAGAGGCCTTGTGGTAAAAAGGGGGGGTCATGGACAAACTGCACTTCCAGGGATGGTCACAGGCAGCAGGACAAGTGGGAGGATGGACAGAGGAGGAAAGGCCTTCCTTAAAACTGCTCATGCAAGCCAGAGGAAAAGCTTTTAAAAACTGTCAGCACTGCCTGTAAAATGTGTTGCCTGTGCATGTAACAGTATTTCTCCAGCAGTGCAGCTGACTGAAGTGCTTGAATAGCAGGAAATGGCACTCCCCTTTCCATACAGGATCTCTCCTAAACTTCCCTCTTTTTGATGCTGACCTAAGGCTTCACAAGTGTATCTGGAAATGATGTAGCCAATACTTGGTTTTAAGGATCACTCCAGTTACTGTGAGAGAGAAAGGGGTGTTTCTTTACTGGGAAGAAAAATCAACTGTATAAAAATGGAATGTTGGTTGAGTTTCCTGACTCTCAAACAGTATTTGATACCATTTTCATGGTAGTGCAGTGAGTGTGACTGTATTTTTGTTCTAGTGAGCAACATGTGAGCATCACACTGATACAGTGCTGTGAAAAATCCTAGATAGCACAGCTGCTTTCTGTAACAGCAGTGTTTAGCTCCCAGAGAACAAGTGGTTACAGGAAACATATCCTACAGAACTTCTGATAGCCTTACAAAGGTCATATCAGTTCGTTACCACTTCTTCATAGGTCTAGGACACCACACAGTGGGGAGATACATTTCCTTGGAGAGTGTCTGACCTAAAGTTGAGGTCTGAAAACAGTAGCTCTTGATAAGGCAGAGGTCAGTCTTGGGCCAGGAAAATAAATCCTTTGTGTGAGAGAACAGCTGGAAAACAGTAGGATAATTTGTGTTTAATCTTTGTGTCTGTCCAACAGGATTACAAGGCAGAAGAAGATCCAGCAAGGTTTAAATCTGTCAAGACTGGACGTGGGCCTCTAGGTCCCAACTGGAAGGTTTGTACTGATGAATTCAGGAACTGTATTGGGACAGATACTAGGGTTTGGGGCCAAAGATACATCTGGAAAACACTGGAATCCCTTCTGCAGAAGGAAATGCAGAACTCAATCCTGAATCTGTTCTGATTTTAAAAGAAATTAAAAGAGCTTGGTACAAAGAGAATGATTTCCAGGAAATCTCTAGAGCTGTCTGGTGCTCAGCCCAAGGGTTCACCCAAGAGAATTCAAGAATGAGATAGCTGAGTAATGACCAGCAGTGTGTAACCTTTCACTGAAATTCTTGGAATCTGACGGCATTAAAGTGCAGATATAATCCCAGTCTTTAAAAGGGACCCTTTTAAAGTGTGTGGGATTTGGGGAGCTACTGGTGTGCAGGTCTGACTCCTAGCAGGCAAACTTGTCAGAAGCTGAGGTTGATATGATTCATTTGGGAAGAGTGGTTATGGCTCCTGTAATGGGAAATAGGAAACCTTGTGCTTTAAGAGTTTTCTTTAAGACTTTATAAGCATGACTCAGATGATATAATCTAATTCCAAAATGTTTTAGGTAGGGACTTTATCAAGAGACTTTTAAGGAAGCAAAGTAGCCGTGGTATAACAGTGAAGATGCTGAAAGACATAATTTTAATGGAAGAAAGAGTGGACAGCAGAGGAGAGGAAGGAATAGTCTGTTCTCAGAATGGAGGGAAAGCCACCTCTGAAGGAGACCAGGGTCTAGTTTCATCATGCCTTGAAAAAGGGTGAGCAAAGGTGTGACAAACCTTGTCAATAAAATAAAAGAAAGGTGTAACAATGTAAGAGGATTGTGGGGAATTGTGGGAAGACTTCATAGTTAGGACTGAAGGAGCTGCTTTCCTGGCTGCAGGCTTAATGTGAGTATCTTTGTGTCTTTGCAGAAGGACCTGGGGAAGCAGTCAGATTGTCCATACATGTGTGCTTACAAGCTGGTAACAGTCAAGTTCAAGTGGTGGGGTCTGCAAAATAAAGTGGAGAACTTTATACAGAAGGTGAGTTCTGTGTTGGGGAGAGATGTGGCAATGGGACACATTTCATCACCCACCTGCTGTACAGGCAATGCCTCTGCCTGAAATTCTGCACTCAGTTAAAGCTGTGTTCAGTTTGCTGCTGAGGATCTTTCTGCCAAGTCCTAGAGCTCTAGCCACACTTTCCTCTCCTAGTCTGCTGCTTGAAAAACCTGTGTTAAAAATAAGCAGATGATGGGAAACTTTATTAAATTAAAACATAAATGGTATCTTGAAAAGAGCTTTTTTGTGGCAGAGTCTATAACCCATGAGCTGCAGCAGGAAGCTACACCTGGGAATGGTTGTGTGTGGTTCCAGGCAGTGCTGTGTTCATAAAACTCCTATGCCTTCAGATCACAGAGACTTCTCAGTGCTTAATATTGATAAACCACAGAGCTGCTTCTGCAAAAGCAATTGTCTGGTGATACAATCTAAAGGCAGCTCCAAGGGGGAATGACCATGGTGCTGCAGGATTTCAAATACCTCTGAAAAAAGCTCTGAATAAAGCAGTGTCTTCAAACTCTTTCTATTTATGAGTATCTGCAGGTTTGCATCAAAGTATTCAAGCTGCTTTTGGTGAGATATCAAACCATAATTGGTAAAACTGAAGTGTCCTTAATGAGGTCTTTCCAAGAGGCATTATATATCCCTGTCTAATATAATGATTTTGCCTAGTTTATCTCTTATGAAATGGAAGTAAATTGCTCCAAACCTGGAGTAGTTTGTGCACATTAGTCACCTCAGCTGAAAGGTTTTCAGCTGTGAAAAACAAGTTTAGGCATTTTTTAGGTCACTTCAAAAGAAAAAAAAAATAAGATAGGTGCATGTCAGCCCTTTACATTTTCTAACTTCTAGTTTTTAGCAAGTTAAGGATTTAAAAAATACCTGTTTCTCCTTTTTTCTGCACTTCTAGACCAACTTTAGTGCTCTAAGTAAACCCAACTTGGAGCACTTTATTCAGTCAGAACAATACTGTCAAATCAAAGGAAATTCACTAATTCTTTCAGTGCAGCGTGCAGACTGCTGTCTAGGTTTGGAGGGAAAAAAAAAGCCATTTCTCTGGGGATTCAAGGCTCTAGATTAGATATTCTGATAAAAGAATAAAAATCAGCTATCTCCAGTTTCCAATTGTGGCAGCTAGATGGAAAGGTGGGCGAGGGAGCCGATTCCACACATCTCTGAAAATTGTTACAATGCTGTGAGCTCCATGGTAATTGCCCTGTGACTAAGCTGGTTTGTGTTTTATTCCTCCTTTTGCAGCAAGAAAAGAGGCTCTTCACAAACTTCCACCGGCAGCTCTTTTGCTGGCTTGATAAGTGGGTTGATCTGACTATGGAGGACATCCGTAGGATGGAGGAGGAGACCAAGAGACAGCTGGATGAGGTCAGTGGCAAAGCAGGGCAGGTGTGGGATGTGTGAGAAACTGCTTCTCTTCAGGGAGGAAAGGCTGCTGCACTGTCAGGGCATGGTGTGAATTGTGCTCCTGCTATTTAGGTCATGCTGTGTGTGCTTGGAATGATTGGCCATGAGTCCATCGTGCTGGCATCTCCTCCTAATCATTATGGAATTCTGCTTCTGTTTGTTGTTGAGCCAATAAATGTATTGAACCACAGGTAATGAGGGGCTGAGTGGCAATGATTCATTTACTGCCTCAATATCTTCTGTTTGCTTTTACTCAAAGCTGAATGGTCGATTTTGTCCTCATTAGTTACCAGAAACCTGTTGAGTAAAAGGGTTTTTAGCTCTTAAATACCATAAGCAGGTAGTGGGGGTATGTAACAAATTCTTGCTCTGAGAAACACAAGTTTGGTAATAATGAGAACCTTGTTCTGTGCTTTGTGTCCTGCCCTGCACCCTTCTCTCCCTTCATGCCTCAGGATATTTCATTATGGTTTCATGTACACTCTTGCCCTTTGGATAATGGTTCCAAATCTGCTGCCAACCCACAGCTTAACCAGAAATGATGCTGCATGTGCATTTCACAACCACTGATTTGAGGTGCTGAGATACAATCGATGTCTTACACACAGGGGGTGTTCCATACTGATAAACTTTGAGATAACACATGTACTTGAACACTTCTTTCCTCTTTCAGATGAGAGAAAAAGATCCAGTGAAAGGAATGTCGGCTGCAGATGACTAATGTGACTCCTTCCTTGTGCACTGTAGGTATCAAGAGATTTGACAAAAATCTGTATTGCTCTATTTGGTTTAAAACCCCCAACATTTGTGTGAGAAATGATCCCCTTCATAGCTTCTGACAGGCAAATCTGTGCTATTGATTGGTTTATAGTGAACCCATTTCACTGACAGGTTGATGAGCGAGGTTTACTGCCTCATTTCAGAACTATTCTAAAGAAAAGGCTGAGTGAAAAGTGTAAGAAAAATGTGTTAGAATATTCTGTAGTTTACTGCTATTATTTCTGTAATGCATATGTTACTTTCCATGACTTGCAGAGAAACTTTTGTCAGTCTCAAAAAAGTAAGTTAGACATGCAGATACTTAGAATACAGTTGGAAATTGAGCATTCCAAGCATTTTGTGAGGAATTTATTTTTTCCATTGCTTGTTAGTAGTATCTACTAATGGGCCAAGGCTTGGAGTAACACTTGGGCATTGCAGGAGAAGCAGCAATGAAGAAGAAACCATTTTAAAGTTCTTGACTTGTTTTCTTTCTGTTCTGTTAAATATGTCATCAGTTTGGGGGCTGGTTTTGTCAAATTTTTCTTAGACACTGCAAAAATGTTGTACAGTATTAGAGAGGTAAGAAAGCAAGGAGAAAGAAGGGATTGTCCATTTATGGTGGGAAGAACAGATTATTAGGGCAGTAAAATGCCATCCCAGTTATCCTTGGAAGGAACAGGGTGGGGCAGAACCACATCCTCCTGGAGGACTCACTGTTTACTGCTGTTTGCCCTCTGTTATCTGCTGGTTGTTTGGTGGTAAGTGGGGAGTGTCTTTTGATAGAAATACTTCAGTTTTTGAATGCCACTTGAAAATCAACCACTTGATTTTCCTCTGTCCCGTTTCCTGCGGATCAGTGCTGCAGTGTCACCGTGCATTGTCTGCCTGGTGACAGAGTGACTCACATTTGCTCTCTCAAGGTTGTCTGACACCTCCCTTGGCACACTGCTCTCCCAAAGCCATCCTGAAACATTTCCCTGTTGTCTCTTTGTTTCAGTTTGCAAGACAGTCATCAGGAAGGCCCAGGGAATCCACACCCTTGACTGACGGACCATCTCTGGATCAAGCCTTTCTCTGTCCAACTGGCAGGCGATTTTAAACCTCCCATAGCTAATTCTAGATGCCCCTTAATATTGTGAGCAAATAGACAGTCTGGTACTAAGCACTCCAATGTTAGCACGTGCATCCCAAGGAGTTCCCTCCTCCTCGGGGCCGTGTGACTTAGAGATCACTGTATTTACAACTCCTCCCTCCTCTTTTTTTCATTGTGTTCAGACCAATTTCCATGTGGCCCTGTTTGATTTCCAAGTGACATTTTTAGCTCAAATAGTCTTGTGATGTGGTGACTTAGAATTTTTTTGTTTTGTTTTTTTTTTTCCAAGTGGGATAAACTGCCACCTTTGTTTCTGCCCAGCCCTTCACCATTCTTTGAATGTCTGCTTGGAGAGGGAAGTAGTCCATATTTAAAAGTGCAAAACTCTTCCATGAAATGTTCTGCTCTCACCCTTGCTCCCAGAGGGAGATATTTAATGGCAGGTAACCTGAGTACAACACGAGGAGCAGCCAGAGAGTTCTTGGTTTGTGATGAGTTGAGGTTTGTGGCTTCTGTAGGGCATAACTTTGTTCTGTCTTAACAAACATGAATTAAAGACTGTCCAGAAGCTGCAGTCAGGCCCTGTGCTGGGGCATTCAGCACTTACCTGTTGGTTTTCCATTGTAGGGGTCTCTGGCCCATGTAGCTCTGTTGTCCTCCAGCTGTGCGTGTCAGGCTTACAGAATCTTTCTTGACACATGTTGCAACTTCCTGGTTCTTTAATTAAGACTTCCCTTTATAACTTATAAAGCTGGAATGCTTTTGACTAATAATAACAGTGTGATTCTCCCTGGACAAATTGGGATGTTGCAAAGGCTGGTGTGCAAGGGAGGTGTTGGCATCTGGTTACAGGCAGGTGCCTGGGGCCGTGGTTCTGCTCAGCAATAATATTCTTCCCATTGCAAGACTGAAATATCTCCTTTTGTGCTGTAAGAAAAGCTACTTATAAAGACCTGCAGTTTGCTAGGATATCTGTTGGTTATTATAAATCATAGAGGATACTGTTAATGTAAAGAGCTCTCGTTATTTAATGAACTTAGATATTTACTGTAATTATCCTTATGTTGATATCAGCTTTAGACAATCAACTCAGCAGAACAGAATCAAGGAAATGCTGCTTTCTTCAATACATATGAGGGAAAAAAATCCTACTACTTTGCTTATCCCTAAGGCCCAATGTTTGATTTTTTTTCCCTCCCCTAGTAGTAATAACTTTATTTTCCACTTCTGTGTTTGGCAGCACTAACATGAAACCCTGAATGCCAAACAGTCGTGGGTGTATCACCACTTTTGAGGAGTCTTTTCAGCATTCTGTAATACTCTGACTCCTCCAGCCCTTCCCACTCCTGCAAGCAGGAGATCCTGAAATGATCCCATGCCCTGCTGAACGAGGCTGTGCTGGGATCAGAGCTGTTTTCAGTGTGAGGGAAGATGGGAATGCTCTGCAGGGAGAGGATGGCATTGGTTTCTGGGGAGGGGGCAGTTTATCCCTTTATTTTTAGTTTGTTATTTTGCCTTACTCATGTCTAAGTGCAATAAGCTCTGAATTGTACCAGTAACTCTGGCAGGCTCTTCTCAGTGACCTCAGACAGTTCTGCGGGGTTGGGGTGGGGTTTGAGGGGTTTTAGCAATCTCACCAGGCAGAAGTAAAACACGTTTATTGTAAAATAGCTAAAGAAACTAAATTTTAATCTTTGAGGCTATTTGGGACCAGGATGTTTCGTGACATGTTGTACAGCTGTTCCTGAAGTATTCTAGGAGTGTAGGCCCCAGTTAGAGTTCTTTCAGTTTGAAGTATTTTTAACAGAGAATTTATGCACTGACTTCAGTTCATGTTTGTTGGTAACGTTTTGAGGGATTCTTACACTTGAGGGCAACCTGAGAATACACATAGCACACTTGTTCTTTCAGTCTGTGTTATCCAAGAGGCTTTTTCCATCTGATGACACTAATCGCCGTGGAAGCAGATTGTAACATTCCACCATTGCAATCCTTTTTTGATCCTCTGATTTCAGAGTAAGAGCTTTTACACAAAGCTTTCCTGATTAGTGGAAAAACTTGGAGGGAGGGGGGGGTGAAACTACAGGACCTTCAGCCTGAATACTCCCCCTCTCCTCCCTGCCCTTTGTTTTCTGTCCTTCCGATTTGATCCGAAGTGAAAGCATCCCTCAGCCTTTGGATAGACAAATCCTGTAAAGACCCTTCAGTCTCGACGCTTGGTTCCTGCTAGTGAGCATAGCAAAGATCTCGCAGCGTTCCCGTGCCGTATCTTCCATCAGCTTGGCCGAGAGCCCCGGGACGTGGCGGCTCCCGGCGGGATCGGCTCCCCCGAGGGGCTGGATGCGCTGGGATCGCCACTCCCATCCACGCCGGGTGGCTTTGGGGGTCCAGGGGCAGCCCCCTCGCCCCAGCCTGCCTCAGGCTGGTTTGCTGACAGGGCTGCTCGCCCCTCGTATCCCTCTGGGTTCCCCGCCACGTCCCCACGGGTTCTCCGCGCTCTTTCCTTTGGCGACACACACACACACACTTTGTAGAATGGGTTAGATTATCTCGTCGTTTCTTTAAATGTGAGTTTGTGCCTTTTTTGTCTCCTAAATCTTCCAATACAGGCATATTGGAAACGAAATCTAATAAAATACTAGACATAGCCTCTCGCCTCCGCCTCCTTTGTTTTGGGGATTTTGGGGTTTTGGGGATTTTTGGAGGGGCGGGGAGGTCTCGGTGCTGCTGTGGGTCCTCCCGGCCGCCAGGGGGCGGCGCGGCGCGTGCCCGCCCCCGTCACGCGCGGCGATGGGCGCGGAGCGCTGAGGGCGGCGCGGAGGCCGCGGCCGGGCCGGGCTGCGTGAGGGGAGCGCCGGGGGCTCCGCCGGCCCCTTCCCCGTCCTTCGGGCAGCGCTTCGCTGCGAGAACCCCGGGCATGGAGACCGCGGGCCTTCCCACCAAGGAGCTGAGGTGAGTGGTGGGCGCGAGGCGCGGGGCTGAGGGCGGCTCCGAAAAGTGGCCCCGAGCGGTTACGTAAATGGGGGAGAATCAGCGAAACTTGTGTGTGCGTGCTTGTTAGCGCAGAATTACACAGGTTGGCGGCGTTGCGTAGTCACATGAAACAGAGGAGAAAAGCTGATTTTCTGCTTTGGAAGGTCGGTGCTGGAGTGGTTCAGGGAGGCTTATGGGGCATTTTTGGGATTTCCCGGAGCTCTGTGAGGGCACGAGCATCTGCGCTTCTGTAATGGACCGGTGTCTCCAACTTGTCACTTTGCGTGAGGAAGGAGAAGCTTGAGTAAACACAGAGCTTCTGCTTTTACGGTGTTTTTACAATGTGTCTTCTCTCTGTGTCGGTGTCCCGTCTGGGCTGGGTTCCTACAGAAACCTGCTTAGGTGGGATTTGGGTAACAGCCTGTGACAGGAACACTTAAACAGCCCAACTAACAGCTGACAAGAGCTCAAATATCCTAAAAATCCTTTGAAGGCTTTATTATGAGCACTGTGACCCTGAGAAATTCTCCGCTGTTGAGTCATTTGAGGCTTAGCAGCGGTGATGCTAAATAATGACTTTAGTAGTTGCTTGTATTTAGGACAGTGTTTGTTTCTACCTCTGAGATCTGTTTTTAGCAGTGCTGTGGTCACTGGGCACCTTGAGGAATTGAATTTCTGTCTGTAATGACTGATGGCTTCAACATTATTTCAGTTTTGTTTAATCAGGTAATTGTCTTACAAAATTAGTAATTGGAGAGCATTCCCAAGTGATACATTTCCGGTGGCAAAATTAGATCTGCAGCCTACCTTCATTTTTTTCCCCCTAGAGATTTGTTTTGGAGTAGCTTTTGTGTGACTTCAGCTGTGTTACAAAGATACTCTATTAGTGAGGGAAATTATGTATCATTTTAATCTATTGTGCAAGGTTGTTTTCCAGCTTTTCTGTATACATTTCTCTTGATTGTGGGATAAAAACACAGCCTTAATAATGGGTGTATTGATGGGATTCAGTAATTATCAGTGTTCATAAGGCCATTCTGGAACTCTAAGATGAGGGAAAATTAACAATTTATTATTTTTAAGCCTGTCTGTCATGTAACAAGACTGACAATAAAGTGAATCTGTTTTTAGAAGCTCTGTTACTGAAATAACCATTTTGTAAAAAAACAACAGTGCTGTGATGTGAATGTTGAGAGTCAGTGGCTTTGCCTGGTTCTGCTCAGAACTCTGAATGTTGGGAGCTGGAGATTACCTTTCTCCTTGCCTGCAGACAGGCACATGATCGATTCAAATCAACAATAAATTCTTTTAAACCCTGAGCTCGTCGAATTAACCACATTAAATCTATTATGAAAAAAACAATTCACTGTGTGTGGTAGGACGTGGCTGCAGCTTTTGTAACAACCCAGCCAGTGTGGTGGGAACACCACAGGTTGTTTTTTTTCCAGCATTGCTGCACCTACATTTGCCCTTTTGCCTTGGAAGCAATGCTGAATCCCACAAGATCTGAAAAAACCCTTACCAATCTCTTGATTTGAATGGGCCGGTCCTTCAGGGCATAGCTTCACCCCGGAGCAGATGGCGTCGCTGAGCAGCGAGGATGCATTTGAGCACTGCCAGGGGCTCTCCCTGGCCGACGTGGAGAGCGCGCCCAGCCTGCGCAGCCGCTCCGCCAGCCTCAGCAGCGCCGGCTCCAGCGGCCGCCTGCAGCTCCGGCACAGGGTGGCCCAGCTGATGGCCTGCGTGGAGGACATCAGCTCGGATGACGAGATCCACGAAGAAGTGTCTCGCACTCTGGATGAAGCTTTCCTCATCTGGGGGAGAAAGCTGAAGGATAAGTGGCAAGAGTTCAGGTTTTGCTCCCTCCAGTTGGTTGTTTTCGTGTTGGCGTCTAGATTTCTGGTTGATGGAAAGTGGCAGAAATTCACTTAGAAATTAGGACGTTCTTAGAGTTGGTTGCCTGTCCGCATTTCAATTTTAGCATTGGTTTTGTGTGGTTTCTGTTTGTTTTTAGATTGCATTTAGTTACCTGGAATGTGGGCACAGCTTCTCCCCCTCCCGATGTCACAAGTTTACTCCAGCTCAACTCGCTGGGCCCCACCACGGACATGTACGTGATAGGGTGAGTGATATTAAAGACTTGCTTTGTGAATTTACTGCAAATCTGCTGGGTCTCAGCATGGTGTGTGTGAGAGGACTGTGTGATGTGAATCACTGCCTGGGAGATGGTTTAACACCACTGCTACCAGAGGGTGAAAACTAACTTAGTCTAGCAGGGAACAGAGAGGATTTATAGCAGCTGGCTGCTGCTGTGTAGTGGCAGAATGCAGAATATCTTTTGTAAACACACAAAAAGTTTGGGCTGCTGTTTATATTTTTGATAGCATGTTCATTTTGATATGAAAGTTATTGGAAATTCAGTATGTTTTAAGGGAATTAGTGCAAGCATGTTAGGCACAATCTGCCACTGTGTTTTCCAAACTACGTTGAAATTCTGAAGTCCTGACAGTGGGCTGCTGTTTATATTTTTGATAGCATGTTCATTTTGATATGAAAGTTATTGGAAATTCAGCATGTTTTAAGGGAATTTGTTCCTAACAAGCTTGCACTATCTGCCACTGTGTTTTCCAAACTATGTTGAAATTCTGACAGACAGGTTTTTATAACACATCTTGAGTCTGGCATTGTCTTAAACTCTATCTTCAGGTGTATATAACCTCCTTTAATTTTGTTTTACTGTGTCAGATGTGTTAGATCTGTGTGTGTGTTAAACTGCTTGAATGAAAAATGAGCAGCAAGAAATTTCTGGGGTCTGTGTTCTGCAAAATTCCTGTGAATTCTGTCCAAGCCAGCTGGTGCAATGTGAGTAATTGTGATGTATTCAGCTTACAGGAGGTGAATTCAAAAATCACCAATTTTCTGTCTGACTTGGCATTTGATGATCCATGGAGCATTTTTTTCATGACTGTCCTGTCTCCCTTGGGATATATCAAGGTAATTATTTACACCACTCTTACATGTCACAGCACTGAAGTAAAAGTCTTAATTTTTTTCCCTCAGATTATCCATAAAAGAGAAGTTGATGGTGTTTTTGCAGGTGTCTGTCACTTCCATAGGTATACATGTGTTACAAGTGATTCTTCATCACACCTGTGTTTTCCTGTTTTTCATGTGATGTGAACTCATACTGAACAGCATTATTTCTTGTGGCCACAATATCTTTATCTCTCTCTTGTTTGTAGAAAAGTTTTTTGCTCTGTGCAATATTGGGGAACTGTATTGTGATGCTTCTAATGTAGTCTTGCACTATAAATATCCCAAGCAATGGCAGTGATTTTCGTTAACATTGGTAAGGCTCCTTTATCTTGTTTTGGTTTTTTTTTTTCTTTTTCCAATTTGTTTGCAGGTGAAAATAAATTGCATATGTGTAAAATAGGATTTTAGTGGGTGTATATATTTATGTGAGGACTTGATTTTTAGTTGAAGACCTATAACATTATATTGGAATTTAAATGATAAGATTTTGGGGTAATATCAGGGACATAAGAGCAGCTGAAGTACTGGCTATTTTAATAATGCCAACAATAAATGTAGGAAGATATCCTGAATTTCTCTATAAAGAGAAATTCATAGCCTTTTGTAGTGGTTTTCTAAACCAAGCACTATTTCTGGCTGATTTTGCTGAGGTGATTGCATTATCTGCACGCTAATCAGACTCAGTAGTTGTGCTGTTCTTTTAATTGTAATTAAACAAAACAAAGGACCCATTGGGAGTTACAAAAAGAAAAAAACCCACATTGTTCACTCTGGCCTAAGTCATTGCTGATAAAAATTCAGAATCTGGCCGTGGGCTGACATTCAGGCCCTGTATACACACAGTTAAAAGAATCCCTGCTGGTATGCCTGGCTGATTTTGAATTCTAATTTATAACAGAGGCACTTTGGAGCACACTAATGAATGGATGCTGCCACCTAATGGCTTTCAGCAGGACTTGATTAGCTCTAGTAATAAGGGGGAGCTGTCAGGCCGGGTCAAAATCAAACCAGGCAGAAGGAAAGGTTATCCCAGGACTTAGCCAGGAATTTGGCTGAGCAGGAGAGGAGCACTTACCCCTTGGCTGACCTGTGACGAGGTTGGGTGTGGAGGGAGAGGTGTCATCCTTGGGACATTCTGTCCCCTCGGTAGCTGGGTCTGTTTTCAGAGTGTTCAGTTGGTCACAGTCCATTCTTCCAGCATCCACAGGATCGTGTTCCCTCTGTGCAAGGGCTTTGCTTGATTTGGCTCTGGGGGCTGGTGGGACTGCTGCTGGCTCCAGCAGGGGAGGGGTCAGTGCCTGCTTGTGCTCAGATCCTGTAGATCTTGAGAAACCTCTGCCACAGCAGAGTGAAGTAAAGCAAATAACTAATAAAAGGACTGGAAGATCTTGGTGCTTCATGAATGTAATTATGGAAAGGAGAATGCTGACTACTAAAATATTTATGCATCGTTGCAGTAATTGCAGTCCATTGTTTCAGTATTCTGTGTGGTATTTTCTTGGGTTCAAGGACAATGCAAACATTAAAATATATTCTGAAATAATTTAATTGTGTAGATAGGGAGACAAAGAAGGAATTCTGCTTTAAATTTTGGGCTGAATTTTTTGTGCTTCTCTAGCAGTTGTATAGTCAGTTTTATTCTAATGTAGTCTTTTTCTAAATTAATCCAGCATAAAATTGAGCTACAGTTAATGCATTTCAATGCCTGTATTTTAAATTGAATCATGATCTTAAAACACAATGAATTTTGCATCTCATGCCAGGATCATTGTAAAGTCCATAAATGTTCAATGAAGGACATCTTTATTAGACTATTTCCACACACAAACCAAAAAAACCCCAAACCACAAAACCCCCTTGTCTTATATGCCCTCTAAGTGTTTGGTAAATCAGTTTTTACAGGCTCTGCAAGGCAGGAGTTTCTGCTGTTTGCAGCTCATTGTTTTTGCAGATGCCTGGAATTGACTGCTGTGCTTTTGAAGGCATCTAGAATATTTAATGATCTGCTCAAGGATGCTTCAGTTTGAAAAAGCTGCTGCTGTTGGAGGACTTGTAGGTGTGAGTTATAAAGCTTTTAGTGAAAAATGAAGGATTTGGTCCTTCATGAACAGGATTCTTAAAGACAGAAAGAAACAAGAGGCTGGTGAGGCAGAAGAAAAGTCTTTAAAGAGGTTTGGCCAGGTGCATATTTTGAGGGTGACTTCTAATTGAAATATAATGTTGGAATTGTGTTAATTAGATGAGGAATTGATCACATTTCTTTATAAAAATATGTTTTTCACAGCACTGAAATGAATCTGCATTTACTGTCACAGTATTGAGGCCAGGCTTGGCAAGGGAATTGCATAACTTCTTCTATGGTCTTCTTCACCTAAAAGCTCCTGTGAAGTAAACCCAAGGAGCTCCTGGAAATGACCTTTCCTTCTTTTCTCTCTCCCCAGCTCTCCTCCGTTCGCATGCAGGGGTTGCTGCTTCTGATCTTTGTGAAGCACGCGCACCTTCCCTTCATCCGCGACATCCACACCCACTACACCCGCACAGGCCTCTATGGCTACTGGGTAAGGCCTGCCTCTGGTCACTGCTGGTGCTCCCTGCTGGGACAGAGAGGATGTGCTCTAATTAAAAATTAATAACCTGACAAGCAGACTCGTTTGTTTGAACCTCGTGGGCAGCACAGACCGTAATTTCAGATTTCAGTTTGTTTGCTGATACGCAACAAGTTGTGTGAAGGAAATTGTACTGATTTAAATCTTAATTGCAAGAATTAAAAGGTTGTAGGTGGTGTTAGTTCCATTTGCAGGCACTGACTGCAGTTTCAGGGAAAGTTGTTCATCTTCCTTGCCAGGGGAACAAAGGAGGAGTCAGCGTCCGCATGTCCCTCTTTGGGCACACGATCTGTTTCATGAACTGCCACTTGCCAGCTCACATAGAGAACACAGAGCAGCGACTGGATGACTTTGAGAAAATTCTGGAAATGCAGTTTGAAGGAGAGGGTATTCCAAGTCCCTTGGATCACGAGTGAGTTGTTCACTCAGTTCTATGTTATTTTTATCTGTTATAGGGTGAACTCTTGCACTGAAGAGTTTTGGGTTTGGATTTTTCATCCATCATTTTATTTTAAATGTCCCTTCAGCCTGACCCTGAACTCTGGGAGAAAAAAAGACAAATGTCTGTTTTACAAGACTGTTCTCTTCCAGTCTCTAATTACATTGATTTGTTAGCATATAGATTGTACATGTCATGCAGGAAAGCTTTAGAAGCTGAAGCGTGTTTGTACCAAAAATCCTTTAGGTTGCTGTTAAATGTTCAGAGATGCAAGATGCAGGAGCAGTTAATATTCAGGCAGCAATATGCAAGCAGCAGGAATGCAAGGGACTTACTGTTTCAATTACTTTTTTTTGTCGTTGTTTAGCAGCAGGTCCCTGCGTAAGCTTATCTATAGCTACTTAATGTTTGTGTTAAAGCTGTTTGCATTAAGTAATAAAAGTGATTAGAGCACCTAATTAGTGTAATGGCTAACATTCTGTCAAATTCTTCCTTTGAGTTAATAGATTCATATAAATCTTCCTTGTTTGATGCATCTTGGTTTGGTTTTCAGGCTTCTCTTCTGGTTTGGAGACCTGAACTTCCGGATAGCAGATTATGGGATACACTTTGTCAGAGAATCTATCAATAACAAGCGTTTCAGTCTGCTCTGGGAAAAGGACCAGGTGGGTTGGCTCAGTCCCTCTGGGGGTTTGGTTTTGGTTTTAATGCACACAAACACAATGTGGGAGTTAAATTACACCCCGAGCTTCTAATTTCTGTTAAAGAACAAAAACTCAGAGCTGTCATGATGTGGAACATGAAGTGGTCATAAGCCCCAGCTAATTGCAAACTTTTTCTGCTTTTGTGCAGTTTCTTACTCATTTACAATGCTCCTGTTTGACTGGAGATTTCTTTGAACTTCTTGTCTTGTCAGTTGTTCCTCACCTTTATCTCTCCTCCCAGTAATTCTTTTTAAGACAACATTTTTCTGGATGTTTTGGGTAGAATTGCCTCTAAACTTTTAGATGGATTGTGTCAAGAGTTCTGGCTATAACAAAGAGACCCTTCTGAATTTACCTTTCCAATGCTGTAGTTAGTCTGGATGTTTTGGGTAGAATTGCCTCTAAACTTTTAGATGGATTGTGTCAAGAGTTCTGGCTATAACAAAGGGGCCCTTTCCAATGTTGTACTGACTGCAATGTTGAATTCTTGGAAGATGCTCTCCCAATCATCCCTTAAGCTCTGATTTTTTGAACATAATCTTTAAAAGTTACTTTTTATTTCTGCAGTTAAATATGGCAAAAAAGAAGGAAGCATTTCTGAAGGAATTCAAAGAGGGTCCTCTGCAGTTTAAGCCCACCTACAAGTTTGACCTTGACTCGGAAGTCTATGACACAAGGTAAAAGATAAAATGAGTTTAGATGTGGAATATGAGAGTGAGTGTGGTGCTTGGTTAAATATCACTTCAGTAATCAGCAAACTTGAATTTCCTGTGTACTGGGGCTGTTGAGCTTTCTGTTGGGCTTGGATTGATCAAATCTGAATAAATTAATATTTTTGGCTGAAGAAGCTGGGGTCTGCTGATTGTATGAGGGAAGAAATGAAACAACGCAGCTGCCTTTTTGGAAAGACCAGATTAACAAAGTAAATGAGCACTAGTTTAAGCTGCTTCTGTTTTGTTCTTTCCTACTAAAAGTGCTCATTGGTTGTCAAAAAGGAGCAAAAGAATAATTGTCTGTCATTTTTTCTTCCCTTCTCTGTTTAAGCATTTTATTTGATATGCTGGTATTTGAAAATTAATGTATATTTGTCTTTATTGATTGCTTTAAGTTGAAGATGGGGTATCTTAAATTTTCTGTGATACTAAAGTCTGTTTGTTAAGTGTTAGTGTTATGTTTCCACAGAAGGATAAGTTCCTGTCCAAACAGGGTTTTGTACTGATCTTTTTCTTTATTTCCAGAGAACAGAAGTCCCTGTTTTGGTTTAAGTAAGAAGAGAACTTTCTGAATTTTGTAGTTATTTTTAACATTTCAGAATCAAAGCAAGGCTCCATCTGAGCTTTTGCTTTGATTTTTGTGAAATATTTGAAAATCAGATGGCAGCTGATTTTCTTTAGGGATTTTCTCTAACCTGTCTGAAAGCTGCAATGTTATCTACTCTGCTGTTGCACTGAATATTGGAAGTTATTCATGTGGACCCAAAGACATTTTGCTTCCCAATTTAATATAAAGAGATGTAATGGGACCAGCAGTAAATCCATCTTAAAAAAATACTTAAAATAATCCAAACCTGGACATTTTACAAATGATTCATAGCCTGGTTGTCTGTATTGGCTGATTTAGAGAGCAAACAGTGTGGTTACACATTCTGTGTGCATCCTGCTGCTGTTCAAGCTACCAGAGAGACTTTGCTCAGATGGGGGAAACCAGCAAGACCTCGAGGCAAGCACCCTGCAACGGTTGCTTTTACTGAAGCTCAGAGAATTTTATTTTTGGTACTCCTTCAGTGTGAATTCTGAGGGTTTCTTTCCCATCTAATACTCCATTTTCTCTAAAACAGAGAGTGTTTTACCTTAAGTTGTTCTTTTGGTATTTCCTGCACAGCAGAGCAGACATCTGGCATCTCCTAAAGATTTCTGTTGGTTTATGGAATTACTGCAGTAAGTGGGATAAGGCCCTTAGTAATTTCAAATCTTTCCACTTTATTAAAGGTAGGAAGGGGTAAAACAAAATTATGTGAATATTGAACCAAATGGCCTTGGTTTTGATATTTAAACTGACAGTTTTCCTTACACATCCTGCTTTTAACTTTCACAATCCAATCCAGTCCGTTCTAATTCCTCTTCCATAGGGTATGATCTTTTCTCCATTTCAATTTGAAGTGATCCACCCATCCAGAGAGTTGCTGTTAAGCCTTCCTCCCACTACAGAGACAGCCACAGAGGGCTCTTGTCTTCTGGTGTAATTGATATGGTATAAAAGGAAACTCTGCACTGTGATAACAGTTTGATGTATAGTACAGTTGCAGGCACAACTTCCTTGATTATGGAATTTTGAAAGCCTGTTGTTATGAGACAGCAGTAGCTTGCAAACCTGAAATGCAGGCTGGTACAACTCAGAAGAACTTCTAAACAGAGCATTGCTGTGGCACCTGTGATGGCCATAAGCTACCCAAGTTTGTCCTGTCTTGTGTTGTTAAAAGAAACTTGCTCTCAAATATTTTGAATAATTTCAAATCATTCAGACTCTTCCTACATATTCCTTATGTTTAGACCCTCATTTCTCAGAATATTGTACGTTTGGAGCCTGGGGCAGTTGTTGTATTATCTCTAAATTCATGCATGTTTTTACAGGGTTTTAGGAGAAAGTATCATTTCCTGTATGAAGCCAACTAACCCACTGAAATGTCCTTCTCCCCTTCATTTTACTCCTCTTTCAGAATGCCATGATCTGTGCTGAATGGAGTTCAAATTAAGGAAATGTTGCTTGTAAAACACATTAATCAGAGCTGTAAAATTAAGCTTGGATATGATTGCCTCCTTTTATTAATATGTAGCTCACAGTCTTTGAACTCTGAGTAGATTTTACACAGCATTCTTAGCTTTTGGCAACTTGTTTCTCTGCTCATTTTACTTTTTATTTACATTTTTGCAGTGAGAAGAAAAGAAAGCCAGCCTGGACTGATAGAATTCTATGGAAAGTGAAAAATCTCAGCGAGGCTGCATCAAAAGAAGGCGAATTCCCTGAAGAAGAGAATCCAGTTTCTGTTACTCTGATTAACTATGTCAGTCACATGAGCTATGGCATCAGTGATCACAAACCTGTCACAGGAACTTTCAAGCTTGAGGTGCTGTCCCAGTTATGAAAAAGTTTGTTTTACTCAGTATTGCCTTACAGCTGCTGATCTCCTAAACCATAATCTCTGTTTCATCTCTGACCATAGTAAAGGCAGCAAATTGCTTTCAGGTTATTTCCAGTCAGTTAAAGAGTCCCACAGGTGGCAGTTGTGGCTGAGAAGAATAACTGAAGGAATGACAGGCTTGACTGAGTTTAAACTTTGTTTTTTGGTGTAGATGAAGCCTCTTGTCTCAGATCCCTTGGTGGTGCTGAATCCTGAGGGTGACTGGAGTGCAGAGCACGATGTTGTCATCAGCTACTCCGCGGCGCCTGAACTCCCCAGCAGTGCTTGGGACTGGATTGGGCTCTTCCAGGTAATGTCACCTCATCGTGGCTCTTCAGCAAAGTTGGGGAATGCGACTGCAGGAGCTCCTGGAGAGTTTTAGAGCACTGATTCTTGCGAGGGCAGAGTTCTGTGAAATAGTTGTGTGCTTGATTGCTGTTAGTTTCTGTGTGCTGACAGTTTAGTTCTACAGCACGTGAGTCCTTCCACACCCTTTAAGTCCTCTGCTAAGGTAATCTGGTTGTTTATTGAAGTAAAATGTTGCAGAAGCTGTGGAAAGGAGCTGACGCAACAAAAATAAAAGTCAGTGGAAGGGTGATGTGTGCATGTCCCCAAAATGTTTTGATCCTAAGAGTGTTTTAATTACTTCAGTGAAACAGTAAACATCTCTGCAACTTTGTTTTTCATGTAGTATGGCTTTTGTTTCCATCAGGAAGCTGATAGTTTGTATCTTTCTCTGCAGGTGACTTTCAGGCATGTGAAGGATTATATTACTTACGCTTGGGTGGAAGATGATGAAATTTCTTCCAGCAGAAACAGCAAACAAGTAAGTCAGTTGTATTTCTTTCTAATGTAGCTTTTCATAGAGTGGCATTTGAGGTCTCTTCCATATCCCCTTCCCCTCAGGGGTTCTGTATCCTCTTCCTAGTTGAAGCTAATTGGGAACAATATTATTGTTTAAAATCCCTCTTCCTAATTCTTCCTATTGAATGTTTTGGTCCCTCTTTAAAAACTGCTGTCAGCTACAGAGCCTTGTAGTCATGATTATTTAAAGTGATTTAAACAAACAAACAAAACAAAAAAAAAAAAAAACCAAAACACCTTATTTTGATGCCTTGTAGTCATGATTATTTAAAGTGATTTAAACAAACAAACAAAAAAAAAAAAAAAAAAAAAACACCTTATTTTGAGGCAAATGATAAATATCCAGAGATACTTATCTGAACAAACAGAAGTTGAAATTGGGAACAGAGGCTCCTTGGGACAGGAGCAAGCCACGCTTGTGGATTGCTCTGCTGTTGCCACCAGGAGGCAGCTCCACTCCCTCTGCTGCTCTCTGGCTTTGGCCCTTCCCTTCCAGCCACTCTGGGTCTCTTCTCCCTTGTCACTGAACCAGGCCAGCCTGCTGACATGGTGAAGGATATTCCTTCTCCTCCCTGATTTAATTTTCAGATGGTTTCCTGAGTTATTTTCATCCCCATCCGTTTTAGCTTACGTTTTAAAATGGGCTTATAAATAGCAAATACTAATTTTGATGGTGGCCTGAAGGGCTTTTTTGTAAACTTCTTTTGCTGTGGAAGTTGCTCATTGCCTGTTCTTATTCTTGCCAGGTTTACATGAGTGCTTCAGAAATACCCAAGATGGGAGGAGAATTTTTGCTTTGTTATTTTAGCAATAACTTGCAGTCAATAGTTGGCATCAGTGAACCTTTTCAGGTAATACATTAGGAAGCATTGATTAATGTTGATGTGATTTTTTTATTACTCCATTTGTTTTCATATGCCTCTGGACATAACTGTTTTAGTCCTTGGGAAGGTGGCAGCAGAAGGAATTTTTAAAAGGATATGTCCTGGCTAAAAAGGATTTCCTGATGTGCTGAAAGACTCTGAGTAACTGTTAGAGAATTTTTATATAATGATGTGGGTAATACAGAGCAACACAGTGCTTTTGAATTGTTAATTTGGTTTTTATCCTTTTTTTCTCCTAGATTCAGCGTAGCCAAACACCAGTTGCAAAGGGTGTGCCAGAGGAAGAGAGCAGTTGGCTGCACAAACCTGACAATCCAGAATCAGCTGGTGGTTCTGAAAATAGAAAAGGCATTTAATGGTCCTGGTTCAGCAGTCAGATGATTCTTTATGTCTTAGTGATTGTAAGCTTTTGCTCTTAGAAGATGGAGTAAGACAGGTAGGAATGTTCAGAAACTTTGGAAGCTTGTAGAAGATAATTTATTGTGGAAATGGTTTTTTTTATTCTGGGGAGAGTAACTCTCTTGCACTGGATGAGAACTGTAAAATAGCACTTAAGGAATGCTGTATGTTTTAAGGTGATAGGCATTTCTGATGCAATGATTTAACCTAAGGAGGTTGCAATGTTTAATAGGTTTTTAGGCTTGTTCCTTTTTTGTAGAGGGTATTTTATTTACAATGCAATATTTACTATGCTGTAACCACTTAATAATTGATTTCCAAATTTTGAGTTTAAATGAAGTTATTTAAAAATTATTTATTAGATACAGCTAGTTAGCTTGTTTTGAAATTTTATTTGACTTTCAGATGTAAGCTAATTACCTTTTGGGAAACACCAGTGACAACAGGTCACATGAAAAACAAAATCTTTGGAGTGTGTGAAGTCTCCTTTGGTAGATCCTTCTCTTCATGCCTTACTGAAGAACTCTTGTAAGATTTTCAATTTTTGATTCTTCCAAATTGAAATACATTTATCAAAATGCACTATTCCTGATTTCTGAAATTCTTATTTTATAAAACAATTAAGCAATTTGCCTGTTGCCTTTACCTCCCTCATTAAAAAAAACATAAAATAAACCCATTTTTATACCAGTCCCTGGCTTGGAGTGAGCCAGGATCCCACAACTTCTGAGGGAAATTGCAGAAGTTGAGAAATGCTTTAGCACAGATGAGCAGCCCATGGTTGATGATTTGGCATAAACTTTGAAAACTGTAAATATCCTCAATTTATAGCAGTCTGTCTGCAAACTTTCTGTTTTTCTAGAGGTGCTCAGACCTTTCTGTATCCTGTGCACTTGAGGGTGGAGATGGAAGAGAAATTTCCTGTACCTGAAAGGTAGTTAGCTTCTGAAAGGCTCTTGTTTCTTGATGGGGAAATAGAGATCTTTGGAAGGGGTAGGAAAGGGCACCAACATTCCACAGAATCTCAGGCTGCAGTGCTGGGACAGAGCACTTTGAGTGCCATGCTCTGCAGCCACTGCTCCCTGCCAGGTGTGGTGGGCAGAGTCAGTCACTCCTCACTGGCACAGGGATGGAGAAGAGCAGGTTTGGGTCAGGAGCAAGAGCAGGGGGTGTTGGGATGCTCATCCTGGAATTCTGCTTCACAACTGAGTGGATTCCTTTTTGCTCTTTTTCTCAAAGCCTTATTTTTTTCAGGGTTGTTTTGAGATAGAAAGTTAACAGCTTGATAGGATATTTGTTTTGGTTTTATCATTCACTGTACAAAACCTTTTGAGGTCCAGGTGTCTTTGTGTCCTGTTGGAGCTCTGACATAGGTTTCTGGTTAGGTAGTTGCAGTGGGCTTTAGGAACACTTGGCCTCTGTAGGTTTTAGCTGTATCTCAGCTTGATGCTTGGTGTTGGGAATACTTGGTGAGTAGTGAGGGCAGGTTCAGAGGATACTGTGTTCATTGCATGGATTTACACTGCCTTGAGGTTTACAGTTTGTACATTCCTGTTACACTTTGGAACCATATTAGAAACAGTTTGCCCATTTATACTGGTCTCCCAAGAATTTGTTTTGCACTGAATCTTCCAGATACGTGACTTCTCTTGCAATTAGGGCATCAGACAAACCCCTGCTTTGAACTGCAGTCCCTTCTGCAGTCCCTGAGTTGTGCTCTGTCTCTGGTTTCACTGGTGTAACTCTGACCATTCTCCATGCAAGGAGATTCTGTGGAGAGCCCCAAGAGCAGTGGGCTTTGAATTCCAGACCACAGCTGGCAATTTACTGTGGACCAAGATCCAGTTTCTTCTAAGCAGGGTGCATCTGCTGGGCAGGAGCAGCTCAGAGGGAGCCATGCAGCCTCTTTGCAGGGGCAAGACACTCGAGATCCTTTGTGTTTGTGGGAGCTGAGAACCCTCTGTCACTGGACACAGAAGCTGCATTTTGTAAACTGATCCTTTGAACCACGGGACTTCCCGGAAAATGCCCCCAGCAGCTGGGATTGGAGCTGCTTGTGTGTAAGGAGGATGCTGCACAGAACTCTGCTCTTCTTTCTTCAGTATTATGCACACAGAGGCACTTTTGTTTACTACTGTTACCTATGGTAGCTTTTCAAACTATTCCATGACCTGTAATGATGCAATTTCTGATGAAATTTATCTTTTCTTAAAACACCTTTAATTGGATGTTATAATCACTGGAAATGTTTTTATACTCATGTGTTTTTCTTTTCATGTACCTCTAAAATAAATCCTGGCAGTGAAGTGTTGTGCATGGCCTCTGTTAATTGAGAAGGAACAGACTGGTTTGGGTGGGGAGGATTCATTTGTAACCTTTCTCCAAAGCACTTGTTTTGGTCATGTTTGATGCACGGATACAAAGTATTTTAGAAGGAAATAAGTAACAACCTGTGGAGGACTTGGGCTGCAACAGAAGAGCAAGGATAAATGCTGTTTTTCCTTTGGACAGAGCAGATTAATTTTTCCCCCTCTTTCATTTAATCCAGTATTAAATGCTCTTGTGGTTTTGCAGTTTCTGTCCCTCTTCCCCATTGAGGTTTTGACATTTTCCTTGTAAAAATGCCCAGACCACTTGACATTGTTTCTTGATTTTTGAGGTTCTTCTAATTTCACTTTTTCACAGTGAACTTTTCCCAGTGTGATTTGAGGTGTCTCTTTTGTCTTTGTGAAAGATCTGCTAAGTTCTGCATCATATTTTAAGTGTTATGTATTTTAATATAAATTTGCACTCGTTTCTATCTAAGGATAGCTTTTCATAACTCCCTGCTGTTGAAGAATTAATTTTCAAATGGGAGCTATATATCCCAAGGGATGTTATCCAGTCTAGCCTCGTTTAACTCCCCTGTATTTCTGATTGCTGGCTAACCTCAGGATGTGCAGTGTATCATTGCACACAGATAGGACAGCTCTGTGTAAACAGGAAATATTTCTAAGATGTCTTGCGTGTTTGTGAGACCCTAAAAATACTTTCTGATAAAGACCATTGTTTCTACTACCACTGCTTCCTTCTCTGCTCTTGGACACTGAGTGACACTCAGATGAACTTGTCTGAATTAATATACTGCAGTGGAAAGGCCAGTTGAACAAAGCTGGAGTTAGGTTTTCCTTGAGAGAGGAAATGATACCTTTTTTGAGAGCTCTGTGTTGCTAACAGGAAACTTCCTGTGGCCCTTTCTGCCCCTGGATTTAGGAATTGCTGTTTGCACGTGATTGACACAAAGCAATTTCTGTTTAATATACAGTTACTCTGGAAAATTATCTGCTCAGGAACTGCCCTGAATTGTTTAATTGCTTCAGTTTGAGGAACATCATGGATCTGTGTGTGTACATCCCACCTCCCTCCATTACAGTAGAACTGTCATCTTCCACTTACAGGGTGTCTGCAATTAGGGAGAACTTGGGGCAGCCTAGAAAGCAGCAGGAGAAATCTGTGTGGGAACAGCTGAACACAGCTTGGGAGAATCACTGGAGTCAAACAGGGAAGTGGGAGATCTGGGCTGCAAACTGGCAAGAGGAAATGCAGAGGTGCAGGAAAAATGCAGAAAATATGAAGATAGGCACTACAGAAGGATGAAAAATAGAATAGCAAATGTTTTAACCTGCTAACCATGCTTTGAAACTGGCAGTTCTCAAGTACAGACGTCAGCTCTGGTAGGGAATGCTTCAGCATCATTTGTCAAGTTCTAATTGCAGTGTAACTGTGGTTTTACACCTCAGGCTCATCAGAGACCACACTGCTCCTCTCTGCCCTTTTTATTTTTTTTCTTTTACATTTTTTTCTCCATCTTTTTTCTGCTGTCTTCACTTTTTTTTTTCCTCTTACCACTCACTTGTAGTCCATTTTCAGGTTTCTTTGCACATAATTCTGGTATCTTCACCACGAGAGCCATTCCACTAACACAGCTTTGGTGTTCTGACTGTTGTGATTTCTCTCCATAGAAAGGGGAGGTAAATCAGGCTGGGTATTGCTCCTTATTACTGAATTTTACATTTTTTTCTCCATCTTTTTTCTGCTGTCTTCACTTTTTTTTTTCCTCTTACCACTCACTTGTAGTCCATTTTCAGGTTTCTTTGCACATAATTCTGGTATCTTCACCACGAGAGCCATTCCACTAACACAGCTTTGGTGTTCTGACTGTTGTGATTTCTCTCCATAGAAAGGGGAGGTAAATCAGGCTGGGTATTGCTCCTTACTGAGAATAGGGTGGGCTTGTTTGGGGAAGTGACAGTGTTGGGTTTTAAAACGTGACAAAATCTAATTTTTTTTAGTAGAACTCTGTATTGGGAAGTAAGTGCTCAAGGAAACAATTGCTGGACTGGAACAATCTTGTGTATAGCAGCTAAGGAAGCATAAGAATAATTCCAGATATGAAACACAGAACCTTTCTTTGCAGTTACTGAACAGAATTGTGTTACCTGTATCCACTCTGGAGTAGTCAGTGCTTGTTAATCTTATTAATTAATCTTGTCAATGCTTTCTTGGCAAGCATTATCAACTGCAGTTGGTTTGTAGTAGAGCTGAAAATTCAAATTTGGCTCTTCCAAGAAGATAGAAAGAGTTATCTCCTTAGGAAATCTTAAAATACGTGAAATTTAGATTGATTTTTTTTTTCCCTCAGTCACAGGCAAGATATGTGATATCTTTTTTTGGAGGTCTGGCCACTCCATTAAGGGATAGCATGATCATTGTAAAGCTCTGTAATTGCACTCAAACCAGTGTTCACCAGATTATTTTTCTCCTATTTGTAGGAATTTTCATGCAGTAACGTGCCAATTAATTTCCTTTGCCATGATTAGTGAGCTACTCAAGGACTCAATTAATAATGATTCTGTTCTGCAGCAGTTTGCAGAACTTCCTGTACTTACCATGGGAGCAGTCAGGGTTTTTTATTGCTTGCTCTTGGAGGCAAAGATGAAGGATTTTTTCTGCACAAAATCTCTTGGTAGATTTTTGAAGTCCACCATGGGATTGTTCCATGCCAACACCTCTGAAACAGCATCCGCAGCGACCTGACTTTCCTGAGCCCAGTGGGACAGAAATGGAACAGCAACAAAGCTGGAGGCAATAAACACAAACATAAATTTAGGCTTCTTGGAACTGTCGTGGCACATTGGAATGAGTGGAAACCAGTCTTGAACTTCATTGTTTCAGCTCACACCTAACACTTGGTATAAATACAGAGGTTCATCTTTTCCTCTCACAACAGGGCTTTGAACCAAAGGCTGCACTTAGTCCAGGTTGGCTGCTGCTGCTGCACACTGAAACCAGAACTGTCCATAAAGAATAGAGGGATTTACTGACTTTCCTTGGGAAAATGGAGCTGCAGATTGAACGTGTTCCTACAGGAGAAATCATCCGCGTGGTCGGCCGCAAGGCAGAGCGCAGGACTGTAAGCCTGGCTGTTCTTGTTCTGTCCCCTTCTGGTGCTGTGGGTTACACAATAACCAACTTAGATCTGACCTGAGCCACTCCAGGGGAAGAGTGGAAGGGTTTGCAGGGCTGGCTGGTCATTGGAGTGGCTGGAGCTGTGTTGTGAATGCTTTTTTCTCTCTGGGATGGAATTAGTAGCAGTGAAATGAGTGGGAGTTTAGAAAATGGTTAAGATTTCCTGTAGAAATACTGCAGTGAACCAAGGCTGATGTTTGGCCTGGTGTATGAATTCTGTCAGAATTCTGGGAGCACTTTCAGTCTGCAGAGGAAGGGAAAGAGCTTTGAAACAGTTGTTTTGTTCCTCTTGTGTTGGTTGTGCTGTCACAGGGATCATGCCCTGAATGTTACAAAAAGATTCACATATGGAAAACTCAGTGGTACAGGCACAAACAAACTTATAAGATCTCAAGAAACTGACTATTCTGTTAACTTGGCACTTTCTTGACTTGTGTTCAGGGTTTGTATCTAAGCAAATAGAAATCTATGAGCTGATCTTTTCTGTTTGATGCAAATAGTTGAGAAGGATGGTACTTTTCTAAGAATAATTTCAGTTTTCTTGGAATGGCTGTTCTATGTGTTTTGTTTTCTATCTGCATTTGTATAATTTTTAATTAAAGAAGTCAAAGAAACTGTGTAAAATTTAAAATGTTTGGAAGTACCTAAGTGCAACTGAATTTCTCTCTCTCTGCCATAGCTATTTAAAACCTGTTTAACAGATCTTCATCTTGTACTGAAGAGCACATCTGTGCATGTTGCTGCTGTTTCCTAGCATTGTCTTTCTAGTGACTAATCTGAAACTTAATCAGAAAATGAGCTGAGACATTTACTGTGTGGTTACACAATTGTCAGGTAGAGTCATTTTACTTCAGAAAAAGCCAAGAGCTCCCTCTGCCTTGCTGGGAGAGGAGACTGTGGCAGTTCTGGTGTTCCTTGGTGTGCAGGAGTGTTACTGACTTATTTACAGTGATAGCAGGGGACACTGGCAGGACTGAAGTGTTGTTCCCAGGGGCAAATGTTCCTTTAAACCTTAGCGTGTGCCGGGGTCCTGGGGAAGACATCAGAGAGAAGAAGTACGGGTTCAACTTTCTAAAAAGTTTTAAACACTTATTAACATTCCATGAAACGATAACTTGCTACTTTGTGTCAAGCGCAGTGTTGGTGTTGCATGAATGGCCACAGAGGGGTGGTTTAAGAGAAACTTTAGGATACTTTAAACTGCTGCAGGAGTGCCAAGGGCAGAGCTTTTTTGCTCTTTTGGCTCAGAGCGGTTCAGGCTGTCGGAGTTCAGTGTGTAGAATTTCCTGTAGATCCTGACGAGACTGCCTCGGGTATTTCACACCTGTGTGGGATGAGCCAATGTGCTGCTCACAGCGGATGGTTACCCGAGCTCGCTGCAGTCACTCCGGAGCGAACTCCACCTGCGTCCTTCCCAGGAACGTGCACTTCTGATGACTCCCACAGCCAGGAGGGGCCGGTAGAATTACCGTCAGCGTTCCTGCTTTATCTTGTCCGTCTGCAGCAGGCAGGTGCGTCCGCCCTCGGAGGCAACAGCAGCAGCCGCTCAGCAGGATGCTGCTGCCGCGGGCAGCGTGAGCGGCGGGGCCGGGCCGGGGGCGCGGCGGGGCCGGTGCAGGTGAGGGCGGAGGCAGCGGCCCGCAGCCCGCATGCCCGGCGCTCGGACATGCTCACTAGCGCGGCGCTCGGGCACATGGCCGCGGGCTGCGGGGCGGCGCGGGGGCAGCGCCCCGGGCGGCCGCGGCTCGGCCGTTCTCCCGCAGCCGCCGACCTTCCCGGAAACTCGGAACATTCTCCGCGGAAAAGACGCAGATGAGCGGGGTAGAGCAGCCGGCATCCCGGCGCGGCGCGGCTCCGGCTGCCCGCAGCAGTTGCTCGCTGCCCGGCTCCCGGGCGGTCGGTGGCTCCGGTAACGCTTCCGTGCGCGCATCCCCGCCCGGCGCGGGGCGAGCGCTGCTCGCGGGGAGCCCGAGCGCAGCCGGGCAGGGTGTGGCGGGGCTGCTCCCGCCTCAGACGTGGCCGTGACACGGCCGGGGCTCCAGGCGGCTCGGCTTGCCCTTGTCAAGACAGGCTTCCTGTACATCCCGAACTTGCGTTACAGCTCCGAGCGCTGCCGGGTGTGATCCGCCCTGCTGTGCGCAGCGCTGACGGCCGCCTTGGAGGAATTCTTCCTTCTCTGCCGCTGCTTGCACAGGTGCCTCAAAGCACTTCATGGAGAAAGCTCGGTGTATTTAGCCCTCTCTCACGGGTGGACATGGTCAAACTCCTTAACTTCTCCAATTTAGACCCCGAGTCTGCGTCCCCACTGAGGCTCAGGGGTCCCTGGCTCCAGTCTTGCTTTCCGTGCCGGTTTTCCCCAGTTCTAACACACCCGGAGTTAATTGTTTTAAGTGACAGTGACTCATGGCAGGAATCTGACTCTGCCTGAATGAGCAACTCATTCTAGTAACTTGAATTTTCCAAGTAAGCTGGCTTGAGCTGCATTCTTGTCGTTGGGAGGATTGCAGAGGAAAAGTGGTTCTGAGATACAATACAGAGATTATTCTGGTATTTAATCTCTCTCTGACAGTTGCTTGGGGCCGAAGGCTCCTCCAGAACTACTTGTGGATGGCAGCTGCTTAGTTTTTAAAAGCGACAAACGAGAAAATGTGCTTGGTTGGTGGGACAAGCCATGAAAACAGAACCACATCTTAGAGTACTTGGGAAGAAAGGCATTTTTCTTTCATCCCCTTTTGGAGCAATAGACAATTGCCAGTTGTCAGCACCTTTTCAAAACTTTTAGAAACTGCCTAAGGCTTATGGAGCTGATGAGTTCTTAATTTTCACAGTAGGCCCTGATATGGCAACCGCTGTCATAACACTTCAGGGGTTTTAGTTTTGATAGTGGATATAATCCTGTGTGTAGGGAGGGGCTGTGTAAATATGAATTTTGTGTTCTGCCTGGCAGGGACCAATGGAGTGCTACACTGAACACGTGTTCTAATTTATCGTGGTATAAAGGATAGATTTATTTTTAAAGAGAGAGAAAAAAAGGTGTGAATAATAACACTTAATGAGTGAGAGATCCCGTGTGAGTCGATATCCACAGTGTGTAATTTCTGTTCTCTTCTGCATAATTAATGGTGAAGAAACTTGTGATTTACAGTACATCTTCAGGATTTATAATAACTAAGAGAACTTACATAGATCCCGACAAAATGAGTCAAGCCATTTTTATTTTTTTATTTTATCTAACCCCACTGGAGGAAGGCCAGTACAAAACTGGGGTGTAAGAATGCTTTATAACATTAAATGTAGTGTTTCTTTCTGTGAATAAGCTCAAGCTCTGTGGATGTCTTTATGCAAAGCTAAGATAATCTTAGTCTTGTTCAGATATTTGGGATTTTTCTGTTTGTAGTGTCATGTTGCTTATTACTGCATTAGGAACCACATGCTTTCTAGGAACAGGACAAATTCCTCTAGCCCTGTCCAAAGGAACAGTCTGCTCCAAATGCAGGAAAAACAAAGTGCAGCAGCTGCCACAGTCCCAGGGCAGTGCATAAAACCCAGCTCCCAGTGCCCCTTCCCTTGGCTCTTACCTGGCAGCTGTGAATGGTTCCAGCATGGAAAATATTGAGGAGCACTGGGCTGCAGCACTTTGCCTCCCAGTTCAAAGGACTGATGAGTGAGCACTATTCCCAGATAACCAGCAGTGCCTTCTGGAGGACAGGTGTGTGTTTGGGGAAAGCTGGAGTGTTACAGGTGCTGCAGAAAGGAGGTGGAGGGAACTCAAAGTACAGATTTCCCCAGGCTGCTCTGTCCCACAGCCCTTTGTAAGAGATGTAACCCAATCTCTGGTCCTTTCACACAGGCTAAAGAACCGTTTAGAAAGGCTGATTTGTGTGTTTCCGAAGTGTTACCGTGGGGAAACCATCTGTGTTGTGCTTTGGCTTACCTCAGTGGCAGCCAGAGGTGGTTAGCTGGTGAGAACTGATCCAGATCAGAAGTGAGCAGGCCAAACAAACAGGGATTTGTGAGGAGCAGCTTCCCAGCCCAGCCCTCTGTGTGAGCACAGCAACATCTGCACAGAGGCAGGGATCAGGTGGGTCCTTTGTGCTGGCATAAAGTGATTGCAATTATGGCATGTGTCTGTCTCCTGTCAGGGCTTTTCCTGTCCTAAATGCTGCTTTACTGCTGTGGAACCAGCTCCTGAGTGATGTGGTTGGCTCTGCCCAGGATTGCTATCCCTGGCTTCTCCAGAAACCATCCATCCACCCTGCTGTCAGCTCTAGTGGGTGAGGTTTGCATGCCTTGTCTTCCTCTGAGATTGTAGCACAGTTCTTTTTCTGCCCGGAGGGAGCCACTTGTGCTGTGCCTCTCCGTGCCTGGATTCAGGGATCTCTCTGCTGGAAAATATCCTGCTCTGGATTTTGTGCACTCCTCTGCATATTTCTTGTTGATCTATTAGTGGGGTGGGTGACCAGCTCTTTCCAGAAAATATTAATAAAGGTGTAAGCAGGCAGCACAAGTCAATGTGAAAGGATAACAAGGCTTGTTATGGCAGAAGGTTTGGAGTGGACAAATCTCAAGTAATTTGTTGTAACTGAGTCATGTTCTGTGGGGGTGGAAGTGTTCCTTACAGCCCTGCCCTGCCTTATTTAAATATTTAAACATTTAAATACAGCAAGGAGCAGCAGGGCCAGTACCTTTTCTGTTGCTATATATCTCCAGTGTAGTCTGTTCTGTATTAAATTCCTGTACTGGAAGGCAGTGAAGGTTAGTATTTAGAACTCCTGTGGCATTCATGCATGCATGGATAGCTCTCCCTGGCAGCTTTTTTTCTTTAGGAAAGCATTTGGTCAGGTGCCAATGTCCAGCTTTCCTGAGACACTCTCAGCCCTTTAACCAGTACAGTGACCTTGGGCCAGCCTGGCCACCACCCTTCCTGTGATTCAGTTCAGCAGCTGATAATAAATGGACGTAGAATTTGACATTTTGGCAGTACCTTTGGAGTGTTTGCCCTCTGAGCACAGAGGTCCCAGGGCTGGGAGGTGCAGCAGGCTGCAGTCACTGAAAGCTCTGCCACTGAATGGGCAGTGTCATTGTTGGTGGTGAAGAATGTCGTGTCAAAATGTGTTGTGATATTTGCCAGGAAATGGAGAGTCCATGAATGACTAAGAAGTCCTCTGTGACACAGCTGTGATGGCACTCAGCCTGCAGGCTGGGCTCTGTAAGCTAGAGCAGTGCCTTGAAATTTATGTTGGTAATTTCTTTTGAAGGCACTTTTCTAGTAAAATTTCACCACGGAGTTTGCTATGAAGATGATGAAAGGTCTAGAGGGGAAGTCCTGTAAAGAGCAGCTGAGGTCACTTGGTTTGTTCATCCTGGAGAAGAGGAGACTGAGGTCAGACCTCACTGGGGGCTGCAGCTTCCTCCTGAGGGGCAGCACCAACCTCTGCCTGGGACAGGAGGAGGGAACAGCTGGAGCTGTGCCAGGGCAGGTTTAGGTTGGATTTTAGGGAAAGTTTCTTCCCAGAGGGTGCTGGGCACTGCCCAGGCTTCCCAGGGAATGGGCATGGCCCTAGAGCTGCCAGAGCAGAGAATTTGGACAGCACTGCCAGGGATGCTCAGGGTGGGGTTGTTGGGTGTCTGTGCAGGGCCAGGAGTTGATCCTTGTGGGTCCCTCCTGCTCAGGATATTCTGTGATCTGACTCTGTATTTCCTTTTACTGTTCTGGTGCCTGACCAGAGATTTCCCCCTTAGGAAAGGTAACCCAGAGATGTGCTCCTACCCTGGGACAGTGCACACTGGAACAGGAAAACAGCCTTTGGAGGGGCTTGGAGGCTGCAGGGAAACCTTGGTGCTTAGCAGCTCAGTTTCATTAGGCAGAGTGATCTGGTGCCTTCTGCCAGCTGACAATCACCAGGTGTGTTTGGCCATTTTGCTAATGAAGAGGGGGATTATGGAAGGAGCTGTAATTCAACTAGGGAGCAGTGTTTGTCAGAGGATTTTATTGAACTTGCAATTGCATTTTTCTTCATTACTATATCCTCAATATTTTATGGTTGTCTTTATGTCTGTTTTCATTGTCACCTGATGCCTGGTCTAGATGGGCTATTCCTATCCAGGAAAGAATCAGCTTTACTTCAGCATTATAATGACAAACTGAGAACAGAAAAAAGGGTAAACTCAGCTTTCACACTGCACATATTGTTCATGGCTGAAGGGTCCAGTTAAGTCAACGTCCAATTATATAATGAAGAGATAGTGATCTGTTTAGCTTTTTAGAAAATTAAATTCCACTGAAACAATATAACTGGGACTATAGAAGTAGGAGGAAAACTATTTTCCATTCTGAAGCAGGCCTTTGTATAGAGTTGAGTTTTTTTAAACTCACTAACAGTAACTAATAACTTGTACATTATACAGCCCACACTGAGTCATTGTTTACTCAGGGAAATGACTTTCAACAGCCAGACTTGTTTGTGAAGTTTAATAACTAAAATATGCAGTTCTGTGCTTTACAAGGCTGCACACTATAACCAACATTTTGGAAAAAACAAGACCTGGTGCATATTTGCAACACCACACAGCACTGCATTACAAATGTTGCTGCTGCAGCTCAGGGTTTGATCTGCAGTAAAAGCTGGTGAGTCCAATGGTGTGGTTTGGAGACAGGGAAGATTATTGCAAAATTAGTGTTGGGCTTTTCTAGAGTTTTATTGAACCTTCCAAATTAGAGACCAGGAAGCCTTGTTCTGTGTCCACACCTCTTGTTGTTTTAAATAACAGGTTGTCCTCCACTCTTAGGACTTTTGGAGTCTGTTTGAAATTGCCTCTTGTTCTTCTTGGGAGGGAAAGCCACACCTTTGCACCAGGAAGCCAGGAATTCTTTCTGACAGAACTGGAACTCAGACAGAAAAGCAGATGTTTCTTGTACCTCCTTTGAGTGAGCACTGGAGTTCAGTTGTGAGCTTTTCTGCCTTTTCCTGACTCATGATCTGCTGTTCTGTGTTAGCATGGGATTTTCTCACGGATGTTACAGGAAACTTCCCTCCCCACCCATTACTCCTGTAAAGGTTTTAACAACAGCCAGGGTTTGTGTCCTTGGTTGGTTTTGGGGTTCTGCATAAACAACCAGCAGAGCACCCATCACATTTCTCAAGTAAACCAAGTGCTTAATTTTAAATAGTGTATTCAAAAAGTTTATTTTTGATTTTTCCCAAAATTACAAGCTTCTTTGGACGCAATTTTTTTGGAAAACAGAAAGGAAAACTTCATCTGGTAATGAAGGCAAATACAAAATATGTGACTTGCAAAATCCTCATTTTATTTGTGCATGGATTTGTTTGCTCTTATAAGTGGGGGATGGGATCAAAAGCAAGTTCTGCAGAAAAGTACAGAGTGTGTTTTTGTGTGCCCAACCATAGCACTCTGAGGGAACCAGATTCTTTTTAATTTTGCTGATCTTCTGTCCAGGAATCTGGTGGATAGAACCTGGGAACAGCAGTTGATGGAGCTGTCAGCAAAGCTTAGAGCATCAACTTTTACCATCCCAGAAATTCTCATATTTTGCTTTTAAAATTCCATTAAAACAGCTGTACAGTGCTGTGATAATCCTAGCAGGATTGGAATTACTGAGAGAAGCAGCAGGTTTCCTTGGGCATAAACCCAAGTTCTGACTGCGAGGTGTCAGCATGGACATGGGTTATTTCTGGTCTGCTGGGTGTAGAAAAAGGGTGGATGGACATATCAAGGTGAAACGTGGTTGTTTGGGAAGGGAATTTAAAAATTCATAACCTTCAGGGGTTTGAATATTCTGTGCTGGTCTGAGAGAAAACCAGAGGCTGAAAACCCAGAAGGAAAAGTGGAGGCCAAGAAAGGGTGGGAGACCAATAGAAAAAGCAGAAACTGAAAAGGAGTGGGAGGCCAAAATGGTGTGGGAGGTCAGCAAGGAAAGCAGAGGCCAAAAAGTGGAGGCTGGAAAAGTTAGATGGAGATAAAGATGTGTGGGAGGCAGAAAAGGTGGTGAGACCAAAATAAGCCCATATCAGAGATCTGATCAATCTCCTTTTGCTCTGTTGGCCTCCACATCCTCCTGAAGAAGGGGACTCTCAGACTATTCAGCTGAAGAAAATTCAAGCTCAGCTTTATGGAATAACTTGGGGACAAATGCCCATTGTCTTGGCTCTTGTATTACTTCAGTTGGAGCTTAGTTTCAGCACTTAAAAATTTGGTTTCCAGCAGAAAGCAGTTCTGTAAATTGTTTGAGTCTTGATTGTAAAAGTAGTGCAGATGAGCTGTAGTGCTGTCAGTTCAATACCTTAAAATATTGTCATTTAAGATCACCAAAGAGGTGTCCCCTAAACCCACAGAAGAAGCAGCACTCTCATGACTGCTTTTGCAGGGATTGGAGAAAGCCAGGAGGAATTTGGGATCATTTATGCAAGAGGTATTTCCACACCAGCTGTATTAAAGTCCCTTAGAACTTTTAAGAAAAACAACATAATGAAGAAGCACAGTGTCTTTTTTCTTTGCCTGATATAATTAAAGAATACAAGGGCTGCTGCTTATGAGCCATTTACATATTGGGGTAAAGCTTTCAGACATTATTTGACTCAAATATAAACTAATCTGATTTGAGGTGTTTGTGTCTTGTTACAAGGAAGAAGCAGAAAGAAAAGGAGAGTAAAAAAAAAAAAAAAAAGAGATGAGCTGCACTTCCTGGAGAGAAAAGCAGGGCATGGCTGGTGCTGGCAGCCTGGCAGGTGGTGAGTGCTGGGAGGGACTGAGGACTTCCCTGCTGCTCTGGCAGGCTGGTCATGAGGGCTCCATGTGAAGAGGAAATGTTGCAAGAGATGTGGTGTTCTCTATGCAAAAAACCCTTGTGTTGTGCAGGAGGCTGTTTGATCTCTCTCTTCAAACTGAAACCTGAGTGGTTGCCAAGTGTCTGCTCTGAAGTTTCCGGATCTAGGTGGGGACAGGGGAGTTCCAACTGTAACCTGAATGTGTTGAACTGGCAGCTGCTGGTGTCCAACCACTTGCACTGGGAGGAAAATTGCACAAAGTGGCTCCGTGTAGGATGAGAATGTGAGCTATGTCCAGGCTCACGGCCATGGAACTCAAAGCTGCTCTCCTGTCACTGTTTATTTTTCTCTGGAGGCTTCAGTGAAGTTGGCTGTTTGTCACTGAGTGCAGCTTTGCTGGAATGCTGCCTGCCTGCCATTGGAATAAGGGAGCACCTGTGACAGGACTGTGGTGTCACCTGAGAGGAAGGAAATCAGTGTTGCTGCAGGGTGAGTGTGCACATCTGGGAAGAAATCTTTGTACCAGTCAGTTATTGCCTTCCAAGGAAAAATTAGGTTGTGACAAAACTTTTTGTTTTGGAAAGGTAAATTCTAGTGTTGCTGTTAGCTTGGTACCTGGTTGTCTGTTTTGAGCAGTGAATTTCTCTGTGCTGAACTCTTGAAAGTGCTTTTCAGGCCACACTCGTACTGGTCTCAAATTATCTTAATTGCAAACCACTTATCTGAACTGATGAGTAGTTAACACAAATGTGACACGGTGCTCGTTAGAGTAGAAAATCAATCAGTGTTTAGTGTGGGCTGGATTGACATTTCTGGATTGATAGGGGATGGGAGGTTCATTTGGCTCAATAAATGGCTCAGTGATGAGTGTGTGGAGGGAGCTGCTCCTCTCCTGTGTGCTGGCAACCAAAACCCACCAGCATCAGCCTGTGGCCAAAAAGTGTCAGGTTTTGCATTTTTTGGGAGTAGCAGAGCAGTGCTGGGACAGGACCCCCACGTGTCAGTTTAGGTGATTTCTGGTGCTGCTCCCCTGCTCCTGGAGCACTGCAGCTGACAGGCTGCACCCCTGGTGGCATTCCTGGGCTTGTCCCCAGGGCTGCTGGGGTGACACTGTCCTTGTGTCACTCCTCCAGGATTTAAGTGCTCAAGGCATGAGGGTGTGCAGAGGGGAGGAGATGAACAAGCAGCCAGAGAGTCTTGGAGCTTCATCCATGTCACTTCCATGAAATGCCCTTTCTTTTGTGTTCCCCCAGTATCTAAGATAAGCTTATCCTGATATCAGTTCTGTTTAGAATCATAGAATGGTCTGGGTTGGAAGAGACCTCAAGATCATCTTGTTTCACCTTTCACTGAACCAATTTTAATTGGTTCACTGTAGTTCTCCACTCCCTGCCTTGTGCTTGATCCATCTGACCCTTTGATTAACCCTTTGAAACAAAGCTGGGAGAGCAGTGATGACAAAACCAACATTTTCTATTTGTTTCAGTTCCCTGAACTGCCTGCTCAGAGCTGAATGGATCTTAGGGGGACAGGGCCAGGACAGGCACAGCTGGGACAGAGGCTGTGTCACAGTAACATCAGCTGACAGCAGCCTGGGACTGCCCTCTGGCACCTCAGAGGACATTTTCTGTGCCCTTTTCACCTTGGACAAGTGTCTGTAGTGTAATGATGTGGGAACGATGGCTTGTGTGCCTGTTCTGTTCTTACACTGCTGTGTTTTGATCCTTGAAGCCAGTGCTAGTGAGAAGTTTGTTTGCTAGAAGGTTCTGCAGTCACACTGGGGGACTTTTGTGCTCTGATGTGTGGGCTGATTGGCACCAAAACCTCCCAGCATGTGGATGTGGAGCTAGGCCAGCTGTTTGGGACACAAATGGTAATTAGTTGTTTTCTAAATGTTGGCTTTATCAAGGTTCACAAACAGAACAGGCCATCTCCACTGCTCCTAATGAACATTCCCAAGCTCCAGCAGTCCCAGCTCCTGAGCAGTGCAGGAGCACCTGCCCCTGAGTCCTGCACTGCTGGTGCCCTGTGATGTGCTGTCAGATCAGAGAGAGGCACTGATAAATCCTTCCAGGCTGCACACACGTGGACATGGAGCCAGGAATGGCTGCTGTCTGTGCCTCCTCTTGCCAAAGCATCCTTACAGTGGCTGCCACCCAAAACAGGGAGAAGAGCCTGAGAAACAGGGGTCCAGTTGGGCACTGGTGTCTGGAATATTTTGCTCCCCTCCCCTTCCCAGAGCAATGTTTTCCATGGATGGAGTTTGGGAGAGCCAGTGCACTGAGGGTCAGGATGGGGGATACCTCACCCACGTGAGGATGCAGAGATTCCCACTTTTGCCCTGCTTTTCACCTGGTGTAAAGATCCAAGGAACCTTTGAGCCCAGTGGGACTCTAACAAGGCATTTGTGGTGGGTATCTGAGCATGCCATGAGACACAGAAAGGGTAAGGGAGAAGGAATTAATTCTGCTGCCAGAACCTTCCGTGCCAGAGGTCGGATGTGGCTCCGTGCCCACTCTGGGCATACGTGCAGGTTCCTGCAATTTGTTGCTGTCACCACCAGCAGTGGCACACAAGGAAACAAAATTTAAGAACACCATCCTGCAACAGAGACCTCAGGAGGCCATTTCTAGATGGGATTGGAGCTCTGTGTGGAGTGGTGGGCTGTAGGCTCATTGTGAGGGTAGAAAACAACCAAAAGTGGTTTGCTCTGGAATTCTTTATGCTGTAGTAGGCAGCTGGATTAAAATGTTGTGGAGTTTTGCTCCTTTTTGATGCACTGTGGGTGAAGAGGTTTCACAATCAGCTGTGTCCCAGAGGGTGAGCTGGAGTGGGTTAGCACTTGGAAAAGTGAATTTTGGAATAGTGGGGTTTAACCCTGCAGGCACCTGCACGCAGCTACTCCTGAGAGCCATCAGCTGTTGTGGAATTTGTCAGCTCACCAGACAAGTGTGTGCTGCCTCTCACACACCCCAGCAATTCTGAGAATGTGAAGGACTCTCAGATTCCAGTCTTCCCCTCCAGCTCTAGGGGCTGCTGGAAGCAGGAAAGGAGGTCAGGCTTGAAATCCACAGTCGGAGGGGAGGAATTTGTGGATGCAGAGCAGATAACGCCCATCACTCTCTGCACTGGCCACTCCCACTCCCCTGCTTTGTGGAAAGTCTGATTAAAGGCAGCCCTGCCTGTCTGAGCCATACATCCATGCACAAATGCCAGATTCTCTTCATTCCAGCCTGCTGACTTCAAGAAGGACTTGCTCTGACAAGCTGGAAATGAGGCCTGGCAGCTTCATCTGCAGCTCAAAGGCTTTATCTCTCTTAGACACTCTTCCTAACATTTCCCACAAACACTGCTCTGCTGGTAGGAGCTGTTGCACACACAGGATCCATCAGGCACTCATGAATAAAGCCTTACCTTGTGTAACTCTCCTCAGAACAGGCAAGGAGCACTTCACAAAGCACTTGGCACCAGGCCTGTGGCAGAGCTGGCTCTCCTTGTGCCTCAGCCTCATTATCTGGGGAGCAGTAGGAAGAGCCAGCTCAGCCTTTGATTCTCCTGTCCCCCTACCAAGCACTGATGTTCTTTCCTCCACAAAAATCCTCCAGCCCAGCCTCCATCTCCCACTTGGACTGTTTCCATCAGCTGAAATCTGGCAGCTTTCCATCACTTCCAGCTTCCACACCATATTCTGACAATTCACCTCAGCCTCTCTTTCCTGTCTGAGCTCCCACCTTCGCTCCTGCCCCTCTGCTCCATGATGAGTTCTTTGACTTCCAGGATTGTTCTGCCCCAGCAGCAGCTGCTGTTGCCCTGGTGTTGCCTCACTGCTCCATGAGGGATGCCAGCTGTGTCCACCTGTTAGGTTGTTTTGCATGTGCCTTTAAGGCAGCTGCTTCTGCTGCATTTGCAGCCTTAAACCTGGAATATTCATATTCCCTGGCCTATCTGAATCAGTGGATGAACTCAGCCTTCACTAAATGCTTTCCCAGGGTGAAATCTATTTGAGATGTAATAATGGTTCTAGAGAACCTGTGCCAGGAACTGCAAGATAGCCAAGCTCTTCTTTGATTGCTGTTTCTGTTTCAAAATCACTATTAGAGCAAGTGTACTTTTACCTTCACATATTTAACATGTGGAATGAGATAACCTTCAGCTTGATGCAGTAAGGTGTGCACCCTCATATAAAAATTTATCATAAATCAAATTTGAGTCATCACCATGATTGTGGCATGATTTCTGCTTGAAAGGGCATCTTTGATGTCATCACCATGTTGCTTCACAAGCAGCTTGCTGGTGATATTTTAGGTTGGGGAGGGTGTGTGCATGTCTATAGCTTCTAAAAACCATCAGGCCAGTGTCAAATGTCTGCCCAGTGCTTTACAGATTGCACAAGGGGCTGTTAGCAGACAAAACTTTTTTTTTGTCTGATTTTTGAGGGAGGGCTCTTACCACAGGGCTTTGACTTATGGCCATATAACCACCCCTGTTGAGCAGAAAGGGGATCCCACTGATATCTGCTCCAAATGCTCTCTCCTGACCATGGCACTGTGCTGCCTGGACATTGTGTGAACTCAGACTTGTGAAACAAAAGCTCTAATTTCCCTTTGTGAAGCTTGATACAGAGCACACAGCTCTGGAGCAGCAGGATATGAGAATTAGAATCACTGGTGCAGTGAGGATTTTGAGCAAGAAGCAGGCATGAAATACCCAAAGCATTTAACCTCTGTGTTTTATTCATCCTGGAGCAAATGTAATTTAAAGTGGCACCTCTATAATTGATGAAGTATCTTTTTACCATTTGTTTAATTACCAGTTTCAGTGTCTAGAAAGCAGCAGATCAATAATTTACAGTGATGAACTTCCCTGTGTCTCTGTTTTTCTACTTCAGCCATGCAAACAACAGCTCCTGAAACAAACCCTCAAATATTGATGCTTTCCTTTAGGTGATATAAAAGAGCTTAACCTTTTTTCCTGCCACGGGTGCACTCCAACACCACTGAAGCTGAGGGCAGAGCACTGACCTTGGCAAGGCAGGGTTAATTTAGGGCTTGCCCTGCATTTTGTATCAGCTCTCAGCTTTTTGCAGCCTCCTCTTATTGCTGGAGTGATGAAGGCTGGGCTCCTGTTGTTGCTGTAACAGCAGATGCTGCTGCCCTGGCTTCAGGAGAATTGTTAAAACAGAAAATTTAAGCTAATGAACCAAAGCTGCTGGCTGTGGTTTATATCTATTTCTTACATGATGGGTTTTGATAACAAATGTTGACTTTTCTATGTGAAATACCTGTTCTGGAGAGTCTTGGATCCTTCTGTCAGTTTAGAGCTCGGATTCCCTCATGGTCCTGCAGCACCTCCTCAAGGGGAGGTCCTGGATCTGTCCAGGAGGAGCTACAGGATCTGTACCTGTCAAACCAGAGGGAAAAGGTGTTTCCCAGTGGGATGGGCCTTCAGACAGTTCCTCCTGTGGTCCTGGCTGCCATGGACTGTGGGGTTTCCCACACAGCATCAGAGCAGAAGATCTAAAGACACCCAACTTCCATGAGATCTCCAAATCCAGGATTTCTAGCAGGATGGTGAGCTCTGCTTTCAGACTCCCAGTCTCACACCTCTGATTCTTCTCACTTTTTAGAGCCAAGACAAATATCTTATTTCTCCTGGACCTGCCTATGAGCAAACAACTTAGTGACTGCATCCTTGGGCTTGGTATGAAAAATAAACAGGGAATACATCCCTTTCCTGTCTCTGAGGAGTGCCAGTCCTCATCTCCTGTTGGAGAACAAGATGCTGTGGGACAGTTGGCATTTCTGTTAATGTCACAACTGTCAATTCCTTCAAGATTTCTCCTTTCAGCTGGAGCTCACAGCCCAGAAGAAGGTTTTTTTTAGAAAATAGGTGTAAAGGGTCACGAGGAAGATTCCTGGGCCTGTTGTGTCAGCCTCAGCAGGCTTTGTGCAGTTTTGCAACCACCAAATGCAGAATTAGGACTAAATCAGAGAAAGAAAATGGGTTTGGACCTAACCACAGCTGGGGAATGAATGTTTCCATTCTCTGCAGAGACCCATGTTTATCCAGATGTGCAACACACATTCCTGAGAACCACAAAGGGATGGACTCCTTCATTGTTCCTTGGTGTCTCTGTTTCTGATTAAACTGATGCCTCTGATAATGCAGAAAGTTTTGAAAATGCAGAGGGCAGAACTGTGTAGTTCTCCTTAAGAGGGAGTTGAAACTGCCTTGGAGATGAGTTCCAAAGGGGGCTAAATTGCAGGACAATAATTTATTTATTTTTTAATGAATGTGAATGTCATTACTGCTTCTTTTACATTTAAAAAAAAAATCTTGAGTTAAGGTGGTTTTGATGTAATAGGAATGACAGTTTTTAAAACTGGAAGACAATATTCAGTCTTGGAAAACAATGTTCTGAATTGAGAATATTCTGAATTTGAGTGCAAGCTGATGCAGGTGGGCATGGGGTATCCTTCTGAAATGATGGCTGTATTTTCCAGGCAGCCTGGAACACTTTTGCCATCACAATGACAGCTCATCATTCCCTGTGGATGTTAAGTGATGCTAAATCTATTTTGGGACAGAAAAGATTCACCAAAGCATTAAATCCTCCACGGGTGATACAGGGGGGGCTCCTTGGGGCAGGGGCAGAGCAGCCAGAGGAGATGACCTCACACCATCCCCTTCATCTGGTGCCTTTTCCCCTCGCTTTCAGCAGGAGCAGGGCAGGAGGGGAAAGGGAAGCAGCTCAGACATCAGCTGCAATATCATCTGCCCACGTGCTCAGCCCGCTGCCAGGGCCAGCCTCACTGCCTGGCTCCTCTGCAGACTGCTCAGCTCCTTTCAGCACAATCTGGAATTTCTGCAGCTCATCCAATATTCTTATTTTGGGTTCATGATCTAGTTGTTGAGACTCTTTCCTTGAATTTTTCTTAGGGGGCTTGTGCCATCACAGTCAGTGTAAAGTGCTCTTTGTTCCCTTACAAAGAAGGGTTTGAAAAGTTCAGTCTCGTGTGTGTCACTAATAGTTTTGTTAGAACTTATTTATAACTTTTCACTGCCCCAAAATAACTGCCTGCCTTAGGCCAACCAAGTCAGTTTGAAACAGAGGAGAGAGGAAAAAGAAAAAAAAAAAGTGGAAGTACAAATTGTGCCTGTAAACTCTTCACTTATAAATCATCAAATTAAAAATTGCTCCACTTGTTTGAATGTCCAAAGCATTCAATGTGCTCCCAGAACTTAACTCCACTTGGGAACTTGGAGTTTGCTACAGAATTGCTTCATTTGCTTTAGAGGAGGGTCACACCCAGAAGGAAAATAAGAATTTGTTACTCCCAGGTGTCACCCAACACTTCCAGGTTGCTGACTTGATTTTTTTCCCTAAGGAACCTGTGGATAATCTATGGAACAAACCTATAGCAAATGCAATTGTGCTAATAAAAAATGTTGCTCACAGCAACATATCCCCATATTTTGGGTACAAATGATACTGATATGTAAGATATTGCACTGATATAAACATCTTTATCCTACTATAAACTGTCCATACTAAGGGATTTTACTGTTACAGTAACAGTAGAGAGGAGTAGGATTAGTTATTTCTTGGGGTATCACTCGTGTACAAACTGTTTTATTAAAAATCCAAATTTAAGCAAATATGTTCCATATGTGAGCCTCTCTCCTGTGCTTTTCAGGAGAGTTTTAGTCATTTGACCTTTATTCTTCTGTCTTTGGAAGCCTTAATATACTCATAAAATTTAGATATTACCTATGCTGCAGTCTCCACATAACAGAAAAGTTCATGGCTTTGAAAAAAAAAAAAGGAATTCCACGACAGCTTTACTCAAACTTTATGAAAAGCTCCATGCTGCCTTAAAAGAAACAATTTCATTTGGCTGTTTTGGAGGGAGGTATTTCCTTTTTAAACTGTTTTTCACAGTACCAGTGATCTGATTTTGGGTGTGGTTTGTTTTAATGTAAAGCTACATTGGTGAAAGCTGTCAATTAAAAGAGAAAAGGACAGGAGAGGTCAGTGAGGTTCAGTTCTTTCCTATAAAGCAGTCTGATATAGTAGATAAATTTGGTATTTGGATTTGTGTAAAATGATGTGTGTTGGCTCAGTTAAGAATGATGTCTTTCGTAGCCTTCCTTAGCTTTCAGATTTAACCTACTAAAGAAAATAAAGCAACTTAAACTTTCTGCTTTAGTGCTGGCAGTTCTAAAGAGATAATTCCTATATTTAGAGAAGAATTTTGCAATCACTGGGGGCACAGGGGAGGCTTGGGATCCTGTCAGTACAACATTGATGGGGTGGATGAACTCTGCTTTCAGACTCCCAGTCTCATACCTGTGATTCTTCTCACTTTTACAGCCAAGACAAATATCTTATTTATCCTGGACTTGCCTTTGAAACTGAGCAAACATCTTAGTGACTGCATCCTTGGAGCTGGTATGAAAAATAAACAGGGACTAAACAGTGTTAGGGTCCAGGCTGACAGCTGAGGCCTTGTACTGACTTAAATCCACAGGGAGCTCATTCCCAAAAATATTTTTCTCCAAATTTAACTTCCAGATACCACTGACCACAAACCATACCAGCAGAAGCCATCTTGCTGAATTGCTTTATAATTGTTATGGAGCAAGTATTGCATGAGAAAAGAGGCATAAGAGCATTTAAAATTAGAGCTTTTTTGTAGCTGTTTTTCTCTTGCAGCCGTAACCACTTGTGTTTCCCAGCTCTGAAAAACCTGCCTGTTGCCTGCACTCATTTTCCCCCTTGCTGTGCAGTCAAGGATGTGAAGTATTTAACAGGACAAAAATTAAAGGTCAGTCTAAAAATCCTCAGAAATCAAGATGTCCCTAAAGATAAAGCCCGATGTGAAACATCCTCTTGGCCCAGAACATGCCCTGGAAGGCTTTGAGTGCACACCCTGTTCTGGCCAGGTGTTCTGGGGACCAGGGCCAGGTACGAGCAGCTGCTGAGGTCCTGGTGACCCTGGAGGAATCCTGTGGGACAGTGGAGGGGATTTGGAATAATTGGGAATCTCACCATGTTTTCATGGGGACTGTGAAGCTCCTGATGCTGTGATGTGGAGAGAACTTTGCTGTCAAACTCCAATTTCTCATCAATGACTCTCACAAGGGTAGCCTGGGTTGGATTTTTTTTAATGTTCTCTTTTTGAGGTGTGTTTTTTTTGTTTGTTTGTTTGGGTGGGGTTTTTTTGGGGTTTTTTACTTTTTTTGTTCTTTTTTTTTTTTTTAATTTGCTGTGGCAAACTGAGCCCTGCAGCTCAAGGAGCTCTCACCAGTTTTTTTAATGTTCTCTTTTTGAGGTGTGTTTTTTTTGTTTGTTTGTTTGGGTGGGGTTTTTTTGGGGTTTTTTACTTTTTTTGTTCTTTTTTTTTTTTTTTTTTTTTTTTAAATTTTCTGTGGCCAACTGAGCCCTGCAGCTCAAGGAGCTCTCACCAGCTGACAGGAAAATGTTGGCTGGGATTTGGCCTCGCTTTTCCCTGGAAGTTGTGTCATTCTGCAGAGAAGAGACATAGGATGTGGCAGGGCTACAGATACAGAATTGTTTGTACATTTTGTCACAAACATCTCTTGCTGTCAGGGAGGAAAAAAAAAACCAACCAAAACTCTGGGTGATAAATCTGTCTAGCAATTGATATTGTGCTCATTTCCGTGGCAGCTCTGGGGCTGTGTTTGCTCAGCAGGCTGCCCTGCACTGGCTGCTCCTGGCCTTTTCCAAAGACAGAGCAGAGATGGAAAGATACCCCTTGATGGGAATAACAGAGAAACCTTCCAGTTCTATCACTTCCCCCAAATGAAGCCTCTGTGAGCACTGTTGTAGGAATCCCTTCCATTTGTATAAGGAGGAAAATGTGTCCTTTGACTGGGCTTGCAGGTTTGGTGTCTGCTGGAGGGATGGTGGAAGGTGTGGGTTGGAGCTGCAGCTCCAGTGCCCTGGCAGCTCTGCTGGGCTGGGCACAGCTGCCTGGAGCTGCTGAAACTCTTGGCCTAGGAGACATTAATTCTGCTATTTTGTGGGAATGCTGCAAAAATGAACTTAAATGGTGCTTGATGTCTGTGCTGTTTAAACCAAGATGAGTAAAAAATGTCCAGTTCATAAAACATTAGTGCTCCATGGATCTGCAGCCCAGGAAGGGCAGGAAGGGGAGCTCTCAGCCTGCCCTCTGTATCAGCACTGCCCATGTCGTGCTTCAGGTCATGGTTGTCTTTTCCTGCCCTTTCCCAATCAGAGACATGCTCAGCTTTGCTTTGCAAGCGTTCTTTTGTAATTTTCAAAGTCTATTCAGTGTTTTTAGTGCCATGGAGAACAGCAAGGGCGTTACAGAAGGTCAGAGCATCTCTAACTTGTCCATTTAGTTGCTATTTTGGGCTGCAGGACAGGACCCTGCTCAGCAGAGCAGTCCCAGGCTGAGCTCTGTCCCTCTGTGTGGAGGGGTCCCTGGGTGTGCTGCCTTGCCCTGGTGTGTGAGCAGCCTGGTGTGTCCCTCCTCAGGATTCCTGTGCATCCTTCTCCTCCAGACTGCAAACAGTTTAGTGCTGATCTGGCCTTATATAGTAATTTCCTATTATTAGAAACATTTCCTTGGGATCTTGCTCAGGGAGTAGCAGAGGGAAATCCTGTTTCCTTCATCTAACTTGCAGGCAAAGCACCAGTGCTCACTCTTTCCTTATCTCGTGTGGATGGAACAAGAAGTTTTTGTTGTGATTTGCTTTCCAGCCTTAAGCCCTTTCTAACACTGAGCCTCTTTTCAGAAATGCAGGAAAAGAAATGTGAGGAATAGGAACTGTCAGTCAGCAGTGTGAGCTGTAAAGTTTTGTCTGCAGCCTGTATATTCCCTGTTCTTTTCATAATGTTTTCCTCACTCAGCTTGGGTTCTTCCTTTGGAAAAACCAGCTCTGTTCAGTGCTGGTTTGTGTGAAAAGCAGTGTGCTAGGATATTTCACCTGAGAGTGCCAGGGATGGGCAGACAGCCAGTGGCTGTGTTAAAAAAGAGGAACAGCTTTAAATTAAGGAAGGAGAAGTTTTTGTTCTGCGTGCAAGAAGTGTTTTTAAAGGCGAGACTCACTGGAAGCACAGAGATATGCACAGGCTTTGAACACTTAATTTTTCCTGTGAAAACATTTTTTCCCCTTAAAAGGAAGATGTAGGTCCTGCCACTAGGAGTGACTGTTTGGAAAGTCAGTCGGCAGGAATGCACATCAGCTGAACTGAGTCAGGCTGTTTGTGTTACCAGCTCCCTCCAAACCACCCCTGCCACAGCCACTGCAGGGGAGCTGCTGCAGATGATTGTGCCAGAGCAATCACAGGGAATTAACTGCTGGGTTTAAATGTTGTTGGAGTCAGTGCAACAATTGCTGTTGGGATTGGAGTGTGTTTGTAAAATCAGGGAAACCCTGACAGGGCCGTGAGCAGGAGCAGCCACGGGCATGAGACAAACTGGCATCACATTAAGGGCATCTGGTAATTATAAAGTGGGACTTTGTTCTGATGGCCGCTGTCAAAGCCAGCCAGCCATTTCTGTTTCACTGCTTCAGCAGAAAGCAACAACAAGGAAAATTTATCTTAATTTGTTAGATTAACCCAGTTTCTGTTTTCGCTCACGTCACAGACCCAGAATTATTGTGTGTGTGCGGGAGCCATAACTAAATACAAGCCTGTCATATGTGCTTTTTAATCCATCACCAGGGGCATCAAAACAGGGAACAGCGCTGGCAGAGAAAGTGCAGGAATCCAAGGAGACGTGTGCATCTCCACTTTTTTGCAATATTTCTTTTTTTAATTATTATTTATTTGTGAAAGACTGAGCTTGGGAAGAAAAGAAGTTTGGTGTTCTCACTGACGAAGCTTTCTTGAAACAAACAAAACCAGTATTGACAGTTTTAGGCATTACAAAGCATAAATTAGAATCCAAAATAATAATCTAAATAGTCTTTGTCTTCTGGTTTTTGAACTCTTTTGACCACATTTCACTATTTTTAAGGTTTTCTCTGTAACCCTGCAAACACCTTCACACAGAATCAGGGAATTCAGTCAACTTGTGATGTCATGAAGTTTGCAGTAAAGTGAAGGAACTTGCATCATCTTGAGGCACCTTTTGAGTGAGTATAATGAGGTTTTGGTTTAACCTTCCTAGGTGTGCAGTTTCATAATTGAGCAGGAATGTTGTGTCTGCAGGAGCCAATGTCCTGTGTTCAAACCTCTGCTCATGACTACTTGTTTGGAGCACTCGAGAGGGGAAGAGGAGATGCTTTAATCCAAAAACTGGGTAGGAAAGAGACAATTTTTAGAAGAACTAATAACATAGAGAGGAGGTTTTGCCTTTTTATCAAACCTGTTACAATATTTAGCATTGGCTCTTTGGCAGAGCATTGATTTATCCTTATCCTAAAGTCAGATTTTCATCTTCTCTTGGACACAGGATGTTTTTCCTAAGCAGTGGGACAAATGTCTCTCAGAACCTTCAGCTTCTGCTAATAAGGTGTTTTAGGAATGTGAGGCATTTTAATCAGTTTTAGATCAGGATACTCTGGACAGCAGGGCACATGTGACAGGTTAAAGACATTTCTATTTTTTGATTAAGATATTCTTCTGACCTGCAAGAGGAAGGGCTCTCAAATTCCTGGCCTGTTTAGGGTGGTTTCTTTCCCATGGTATTTTTGCCAAGTGCTTTCTAATTATGGAATGTGTCTTATTCTGTAGTTCTTTTGCAAGGCAGAAATAACAAGTATCACAAAAATCCAGAAAGAACTCACTCACTGGCAGATGAATTTGACACCTTTTGGAATAACATAGATGTGATCCACGTTGATTTTTGAACAGCATAAACCCAAGGCAGCATCTCATACCTCCAGATTTGTATTTTGCAGTGGAATCTGCACTGCAGAGGGGAGCACTGATGGTGTTTTCACAGGCCAACCTCTTTATGTTTTCAGCAGAGCCACTGCTCGCGGGTGGAGCTCAGCGAGTCACGCTCGGCTCCGCGAGCCTGTCGGAGCAGGGCTGACAGGAAAGCTTTCCAGTCCCCTTGCTTTGAATGTGAAATTGTATTCAGGGAATCAGCTGCTTATCTGCAACGAGCAGAGCAATCCCAGTGCTCTAATCCAGGGTTTAAATGAGTCACTTCTAACTGGTGAGGCCTGGAAAACTTGATTCATCCCTTGGCCTGTAGTTGCCTGTTGGAGTGAGCCAGACCTTGCCAGCCATCCTCAGCAGAAATCACAGACAAGGGCTGGGCCCTGCTGCTGGAAAGGAAGAGTCTGGTTTTATCACCTTCGTAATCCAGGCTCAAGATCTTATAAAGTAAAATTATCTCTGCTTTCCAACTTTTTTTTTTCCCCTCCTAATTTAGGCTAACCCACATGCAGGAGAGTTTTCCTCACCAGGAGAAGTTGGGCAGTAGTTTGGCTGCAGAAAAGAAGCATTTTGAGTAAAGGTCTTCTCAGTGAATAAATAAATAAAAGGGTTCTCTGAAAAAAACAAGGGAAATATGTAAAAAATGTACTTCTAAGTGCCGGGCTGTTGTATATTCTTCTCTTATGTGGCATTTTCTGTGATGAAATGTGACCTGAGAAGGGTTAGGAAGTGTAAACTAGGGAAAAGGTGAAGTTGTTTATGTGAAGATAACTCTGCTGATACTTAGAATTGTAACAGGAGTTTAATTCAGTCTGTTTGATGACAATTAGACTGGTTTGAGGAGTGCTGGTGGAGCACTGACATTCTCCTCCTGAAGAATTAGAGCTGCCAGGCCACAGCTTTAATTGTGCTTGGGAAACTCCTGGCTCAGGGCTCACTGTTGTGTTTCACTAATGGCTAATGTGGCTCAGTTTGGGACATGGAGTTTATATCATCTCTGATCTCACCTGTGCACAGGAGAGGGGCATGGAGTAGTGTCCACTAGTTCAGTGCCAGCCCAAAGCTAAACCCTCCTCTGAGCCACATCCTGAAGCTGCTGCCGTTAAAAATTCACCCAGCTGAGATAAGAAGTGAATGAAAGTCCTGCCAAACAGAGTTGTGCAAGAACCACAAATAATGTTCAAAATGGAGGCTGAGAGGGCAGGGCATCTGTGGCACTGCAGTGCTCCCAGCAGCCAAGCTCCATCCCAAATCCTTGGCACATTCTGCCTGTGGCATCCACCACAGCCAGCATCTCTGGGATCTCTGCCTTGGGCACAGCTAATTAGAGGGGAGTGCTGCACCCAACCACTGACAACATCTGCTATGTGTGTTTGCTTTTAAATAGCCTCCTCTCTGAGGAGGATGAAGCTCTTTAGCCTTTTGCTCTAAATCTTTTTACTTCAGAGCTTGACCTTACCCTTCCTGCAGCAGAATTTGTGAAGGGTGCATTTTGATAAGAAGGGAAAAAACAAAGCAAACAAAAAACCCTTTAAGCAGAGCTGAGTGCAGATAGTGCCAGTCATGAAACATCCGCAGCTGAGCTCGGGAATCATTCCATGGCTCAGCATGTTCAATGATTAGAGAATCTGCTTGGCAGCTCACAATATGAATTGCCTGAAACACCTGAGGGGTGGCATCCTCTCTTAACAGATTTATATCTTTATTTGCACTACCTGTAGCTCCTTTTAAGATGGATCCACAGCTTAGTCCATTGAGGAACAAAATAATAAATAAAATCATAGAATGATTTTAGATTGGAAAGAATTTGTGGAGATCTCTGGTCCAATCTCACTTCCAGGCAGGACCATTTTAGATCGAGTCACTCAGACATTGTCTGGTTGAGTTTTAAATATCTCCAGGGATAGAATTTCACAACATTTTGGGACCCCTGTTCCAGTATTTGACAGCATTCACTGGGAAAAATAATTTCCCAATAACTCATCAGAATTTCCTTTCTTCCAGCTTGTGTCCACAGTCTCTTGTTCTTTCACTTTCCCCTAATGCTAGTGAAGGCTGTGCAGTATTTTTGTCAGAATGTCCTTGTCTCAGGCAGGTGGGTGGGAAATGAGGTGGGGTTTTCACACTCTTGCTGTAGCTGTGATCATAAATAATTCTGTGTGAGAACACTGATGAGCTCAGAGACAGCAAAATGTGCAACTTCTGTTTGCAAGGGCAGGGGACTGAGGGCAGCAGTGCCTTCACTGTGTGCTCCAGAAGGCTCTTCCTTGGTAGTGCAGGTTATTTTATAATAAGGACCTCACAACTTCCAGGTAAAGTGGTTGTTTTGGTGCTGGATGGCTCCAAAAGAATCTGGAATAAAATCCTGCTGAGCCAGGTTGGACGGGGCTTGGTGGAGTTGGAAATAAGAGAAATTTAAGGTCCCTTCCAACCCAAACCATTCTGTGACTCTAAAACCTTGTGAAGACAAACTGCATCCAACCCTGCACTCTTTATGGCCTCTGATTCTCTGAGGGGGTGATTCCAAGACTTATGTCAATGCCAGGCTTGGGGTTGTGTTTGCGGTGAGCTGGGAGCAGCTGTGGGGAGCCCTGTCCACGCTGCTGTTCCAGGACAATAACCCACTGTCCCAGAGCTCGTCTCTTCCTGTCTGATGGCTGTGGTTTGTGTGCTGGGCTCGGGCCCAGCTTTTCCAGTGCCTGGGATTACTTTTCTTTCCGTTTTTCCCTGTCATTGGGCAGCGGGAACTCCGCGGGCAGAGCGCAGCTGATTTCCCTGGGACTGCCTCTGCTGGGCTGCTCCTGCTGGGAGGGGAGTTCTCCTTGGAAAACGCCCTCTCCAGATGCTCCAGTAGGAGCTGGTGGGAGGGAGGGAGTTCTGACTGCACTGAAAATGCCATGAAAAAAAAAATTAAAAAAATAAGGCAACTGACAGAAGAGAGAACTTGTCCTGAGATTGCTGCTTTTTGCAGCGGCGTAAGCGAAGGCTCTGCGAGGGCTGCAGGAGCTGGCAGGAGGCAGAGATGAAGTTCCGAGGCGGGGTAAGGTTTATTTAAGGTTTATTTCACTCCTGTAGGGGCTTTGCAGCCCTCACATGTGTATTTGGTCTCAAAAAAAGAGAGGAGAAACATTTTCAGGGTTTCAGCAGGGAAGTGAAATGCTTTGAGAAGGATCCCTTCATTGGAAAGTTGGGTGAAATTGGCTAAAAACTCAGGGAATACCTGTTTGGAGGAGGAAGAAAAGGTGGGAGTTGAGAAAGTGGGAAGAGAGGGGGAAGCTGTGCTCAGCTTTGGGAGGGAAGAAAGGGTGGAGCTTTCACTTGGGCACAAGATGTGAAGGGACTGTCCTGGAGCTGGGCTTTGCTCCTGTCCTTCCCAGGGCTTCTGTCCCATTCTGCCATCCAGGCAATGGCAGGAGGTACCTGCTAAAGGATTTATTGCCCCTCAGTTCCTCCTGGCTGTTTAGTTTAGCAAAACTTTGTCCATGCTTTAGCAGCAGCCAGAGCACCTGGCCCTGTGTCCTGCATGGGACAGTCCCAGGCTTGGGAAAAGGAGTTTATGGCAAAAGATTGAGAGGACTGGGATTGTTACCTGGAAAAAGAGATGAGGACAAGAGAAGGAGAAATAAATAACAGTTTCACAGAGAACAGCGAGCTCCTTTTCTGTGTTGTGTAGCATGGGAAGAGAGACACTGAGTTAAGCTAAAAGTTGTCAAAGAGATGCAAAGATTATTTTCATACAATGAATAATTGGGGCATGGAATTCACTGACTGTGGAAGATGTTGAGGTTAAGAATGACAGAGTTATAAAAAAGTTGTGAGCTTTTGCCTGGATTAGAATGCTCAAGGCTTTAATTGGTGAAGTGACCAAATTTAGGAAGAGAAGGGTTGAAAACGTCACTTCTGTAGCTTGGAGCAATTCCCTGTTAAAGAAGAGTTACCGTGGGGCTGGTGTATGCCACAGTGCTCAACCCAGAGATCCTTGCCTGTTTTCCCAAATATTCCCGTGCTGACCACTGAGAAAGGGATGAAGGGAAGGGCAGAGCTTTTGGAGACCCTCCTGAGTCCTTCTCTGTGGGAGTGGAGGTGACAGAGCTCCACAGGGTATTTCTGCTGGCACCTGGTGTGCTGGGGTGGCAGCTGTGGGCCTGGAGGAAGGCTGGCAGAGGTGGCAGTGACAGGCAGAGCTGTGCCTGGGGTGGTGGCAGAGGTGGCAGAGGTGGCAGGGACAGGCAGAGGTGTGCCTGGGGGGGTGGCAGAGGTGGCAGGGACAGGCAGAGCTGTGCCTGGGGTGGTGGCAGAGGTGGCAGTGTGAGAGGCAGAGGTGTGCCTGGGGTGGTGGCCCTGTTCTCTCAGGGAGCTGTGGGTGTGGAGGTGCCCTCCGAGCGGCCCCGGAATGCTCTGGAGCTCTCTCTGGAAAGTTTGAGTCTCTCGGAGACCTCGTGGTGTCAGAGGTTCTGTGGGGGTGTGGAATGCAGGGAAGGGCTGCCCGTGGGGCTGGGCAGTGCTGGGGCAGTGCAGCAGGGAATGGGGCACAGGGGGTGCCCCAAAGCTGCAGGGGGCACAGGCTGGCCCTGGCTCTTCGCCTCTGAGCTTCTGCCACCCTTCACCTGCTCAGCTGCTCTGGAAACCAGCATCAAAACTCACTAGAAGGGGCAGCAAGCTGGTGTTTCACCTTTTTTAAATGCCTTTTTGAAATCTGTTTGTCCTCCAAAGCTGCTGTGGGATGCCCAGGCCTGTGGGCACAGGTCTCCTGAGAAAACTGCCACCAGCAACATCTTTGAACCAGCAGCAGCTTGTGCCATCTGTTCAGGAGCAAAAAATGTCAGCTCCCTAAATATAGAAATTCTGTGTATTTACTTTTCCAGCCCTGGTGATCTTTCTGGTTTGCCTAGTTCATTTTTCTTAGTGCTCTTTTATATTTAGCCTGTTGATTGAAATATCATTACCCCTCTTAATGGTAAACATTTTTCCTGTCCTTCAAATCAGTTCTTACAAGTGACTTTTCCTTTTCACTGCTAATTGTTTATTTCCTTACTCATCCCCCCACAAAGTAAAATCTGGAAGGTATAATTATGTTATAAATATTGAACAAATAATATTACCTACTTATTATTTCAATTTGTCCCTACCCAAAATGTGGAAAAGTTTGAAATAATTACTTTACAAGAAGTAGTCAAGGATGTAGCATTTCTATCTCTTTAATATATATTTTTATAGTGTGTTCTGGAGTTCCATCGTTCCATCTGGTTAGGATGGGAAATATCAGAGGCACAACCAAGTTCTGAGTTCCCTGACTGCAGACATTCCATTGCTGGTGATGTATTAGTCTAAAAGAAGCAAGAATAAAAAGTTATTCTGAGAAAAGGTCCTTGAGTGGCAGCTGCAAATTCAAGTTGTTCCCTCTGACTCTGCTGGTTGGGTCACCAGAGCTGTTACCTGGTTTTGGTCCCAATCCACCTGACAGCTCTGCTTTTCCCAAGCTGTCTTTTGGGAAATCACTTCATTTTCCTTACATAATTAAAAGCAAATACGTGTCTTATCAATTATTGTCTCAGCTCAGGTGGCTACAGAAAGGACAGACAAATCCATGTGGTTGCTTGCAGGGAATTTTTATGGGGGAGACAGAGCTGCCTCTCAGGGAACCTCCTTCCCAAGCCAGCTGTTGACTGACAGAGGGAGTTGTGTCCAAAATGAGCAGCTGATTTGCAGTGTGGCAGGAGGGAGGAGGATCCTGAGTGGCTGCACTTCAGTCTGTCAGGGATTTGCTGGCAGAATCCCTGATTCTGCTCCACCTCTGCCATCTTCATTATTTCTTTCTCCAAGCAGAGGGAAAGAGGGAGCTTTCCCATTCTGCTCCTTGGGAATTGAGGCCTTGGATACAACAGTTGATTTTTGTCTGCTCTGCTGTCTGGCCCACGTGTCCAAGCCCTTTCCCAGGCTGTAGAATGAAGCAGAAATCAAAGGAATTTCTTTTCTTTCCTGCAGCTTTGGCATGACAGTGAAGAATGTCCAACTATCCGTGAGACAAATATTTTTTAGCTGCCACGTCCTCACGAGAAGTTCCTTCTTGGTTCAGGCTTGCATTGTCTTCCAGAATCTAATCTGAATTTCCCTTCCCACTCACATTTGGGTCTGGGCTGTTCTTCCGTTCCCGGCTTTGTGGCTATTTCTGGAGCCTGCAGATCAATCATCTTGCACTTGATACCAAGATAAAGGTGCCTGCCTCTTCCCAGAGGGAGCCACTTCCTGGGGCTCTTGCAGTGAGTCTCCTGAGTGGGTACAACCCAATCTGTGAAAACACACTGCCAGGAGAAAATATTGCAAGATACATTTTTAGGTGTGGAAACACAAATTCTGTTTATGTTGTGACTTTCCTTTCTGAATCAGTTATGCAGTTTCCCTGCTCCATACAAGACTGTTCACTTTGAGAATTCCAGGTGTTTTCTCATGGAAAGGAGTGGGAAGTTGCTGGTGCTGCCTGTTCCCTCAATGTCTGGAATTGAGTTTTAAACCATTTCAGTACCCCTTTGGGAAAATCAAGCCTGGGACTGAATCTTTGCTCCATGTTGGGTATTCCATGGCCATGGAGCAGCTGCTGGACAAAGCCAGGGGGAGTTTCTTGCTCTGCTCACATCAGCCCCAGACCCCTGTGCTCATGGCAGAGCTGCCCTCCCATTTTCCAGCACAAATTCCCCCAAAGTGCTCAGCCTGGCTGACTCGAATCCTTTGGATTTTGCTGCACAGAGCAAAAGGTCCTATTTTTCATTTCTGAGGTGTATTAGTTCTCCATGTCCTAAGCAGAGGAAAAACTTTATCATGCTTTGGCATTAAGCAGAGTTTAAAGGAAAAATATGTGTTTACACCTTCACAATCCCATGTCAGCGATTTCCCAGTTCAGTGTAGGAAACTCCTTGGTACAGTTGTGAGTGGTTTTGTACTCCCAGGAGCTTGGAGGTATTTGCTGGTCTTGTTGACTCTTGTAGGAACACAAAGAAAAGCTGGAACCCCAGCCAATGTAAACCTGGCTCTGCAGGCTGCATTCAGCCACCAATTTACACCAGCGGAAAGTCTTTCCCAAAATTCAATCCCAGGGCAGAAAAAGCCCTGGAAGCAGAGCTGTGGTGGTGATTGCACTGGCCTGATCCCCACCATTCCAGAGGGACTTTTTCCTTCCTGGCCCTGAGCCACTGTTGTGCTCCAGGCTCTGGAGAAGACATTAAAAGCAAAGAGTGGGTTAAAACAATGTGGGAACAAATCCCTGGAAATGTCACCGTGGGGTGGCTTTGGGAAATGTGGTGGCAGAAGTCAGACTGGGCACTCTGGAGTGACCCTCAGTGGGATGAAAGGGGAGGTTGAGAGGAGGCACAGGCACTCCTGAGCCCACAGGCACCACCATCACATGCAGATTGCTCAGATTTTTGCCATTCCCTGGCTGCAGCCTGTGCTGGGTGTGGCATTAGGTGTCCCCATCCTACAAAGGTCAGGATCCTCAGCCAGGCCCTCCTTTTGATCCCATAGGGGACCTATAAGGTGGATGTGGTGGAGCTGCCCTAAATAACTGATTCAATGTGCTCCCTTCCCTCCTTTCCTTTCTGACACTCTCCCAATCCCACAGGAAGATGATTTAGCTCAAAACCTGCAGAGAAAACCACCAGATTCTTTTTTCCTGCTCTTTGTTTTGCTGATGGAGTTGCCCTGGCTTGGTTTGGAGGTGTTACCCCATCCCAGGGAGGCAGCAAAGCCTGCAGGAGGGATTTGAGCTGAGCTTTTTTAGCTTTTTAGGCTAAACCTGACCTGCCTCTTAGGTGGAAGCTTGCCAGGTATTTCAAGGCAGCAGGAACTGGCCCTGCTGCTGAATCCTGGCTCCTCCCTGGCCCTGCTGTGGCTCCCATTACCCTATCCCTGGCCATCGTCATTATACGTGGGACCAGTGTGGGAAAATGACCTGCATTAAAACAACAAAAGAATCTGAGTTAGTTTTAATCCCTGACAGATTTCCAGCCTGGTTTATTGCACAAGTCCTGGGCCAGTGCAAACCAAAGGGTGCAGCTGCACTGAGTCCTGCCTCAGTGTCACAGCAGCTCCTCTAGCACTGAGCTCTCCTGGCAGCTTCCAGAAAAACTCCTTTCCACAAGGAAGGGTCTGATCAGACCCTCACAGCCTGTGTTCTCCCAGTTCTCTGGAATGTCCTCCCTGCCACAGGGCTGGCTGAGTGGTCCAAGCTGATGTCTTACCTGGAGCAGAGTATATTGTAAATAGTCTGATCAGACCCTCACAGCCTGTGTTCTCCCAGTTCTCTGGAAGGGCTGGCTGAGTGGTCCAAGCTGATCTCTTACCTGGAGCAGAGGATGTTGTAAATGTATTTCAGTTAGAGGTGGTTTGGCACAAGGAAGTTCATCCCCTGCAAAGACAACAAGGGAATGAGTGTTGTCCATAGACAAACTGCTTTAATGGTTAATTAGCTCCACTGCACCACATTTAACCCCCCAGACTGGGTTTTCTAGCATTAATTTACAGCCACCAGATCTGATGTCTGCCTGCTAACAGAAAATCACCAACATTTTGGTTATTTTAATTTCTTGAGTGCCTCACATTTATCATTCAGTAGGAACTGATGAACAGATCATCGCTGTGGTTATTTTTTTCTTAAGTAGTGTCTTCCCTCCCCACTTCCTTCCTTCTGCGTGACTGCTCTGTTTCCATTTTGCAAAAAGGGTTTCTTTTCACCTCCTTTTATGGCCCATCTGTTATGTCATGGCAGGGAAACAGTTAACACTGACATTTGAAGCTGGTGGTAGACTTGGACATACGCAATAAAGCAAAATGCTGGCATGGAGCAGTGCCTATTGCTCAGCTCTGCCTTTCATTTGCACTCAGCTTGGGTTTGGGAGGCTACGAGACTGAGTGGAGTTTATATTCAGGAGGCTCTGACTGCATCACATCCCCTGGCCACATTTAATTATCACCAAAAAGCCACTTTCAGTCGAGTTGGTTTGGCTTTTGTTTTGTTTCAAGCTGTCTGCAGATTTGAGGTGGTTATTTTGTTCTCACGGCGAGGGGTTGGAGTTGAATGAGGAGACAAAAACTGGAGGAAACCGAAAGTTCTTGGCCTTAAATGCCTGTCCCAGAGGAGTGGAATTTTCTGTGTTGTGAGGGGGATGTGAGGCTCTTGCCTCTCCTGGATGTGCACAGCTGGGATCACTTTGTCCTGGCCCCAGGGAGGGGCTGATGAAAGAGCTGCTGAGGTGACGTTTTCTGTGAAAGGCTTCAGGATTGTATAAACTGGGATTAACTGTGCGAGGGTGGACGTTTCTCCTCAGTCCTTGTTGAGGCAGCTGTGTTTTAGGACTGTAGTTGTACATTTTCCCCACTTAAAAAGGAGTTGTTTTCCTTTGGTTTTGCCTTTGTTCTCATCACCTTGGCCAAAACCTGCTCTGGGACTGCACTGCTCTGATAGGAGGATTCCAATTTCTAGGCAGAGTTTCTCTTTCTGTGATTTATCACTATTTTCCTTTCCTTATCTCTTCACCTTCCTTCTCCAAGGGTTATTCCTTTTCTCCTCACCTTGGCAAAGAAGGTAGAAGACAACAGAGCATTTTGCTGAAGCTATGAAGGACTTGGCTTGGAAAATGTTGGCCATTTTAGAACGATTACTTCATGAGAGTATCTGCAGAATTCCTCCCAGGCTGAGTTGTTCCAAGCTTAGAACTCAGGCCTTCCAGACCATGAGACTAATTGGAAAAATATAACAGGAAATCAAATGATGTTTCTTTGTGGTGTTTGAGCCATTAGAGTGGGTCTGGATTTGAGATTTCCAGAAGGAACTGATTTTCCTATCTGAAAACTGCTGGGTTCAAGCAATCACTTCTGCCCAGGCTTACAGGGAGGAAGCCAATTAGAACTGGCAGAAATAGGCAAAACTGCATTTACTAAGCATTTACCAAATAAAATAAAATAAAAAAAAAAACATTTACCAAGAATTTGGTGAATCAAAACAACTGCAGGCTGAGGGGATTTGCACGTGGTTTGACCCAAATTGATACTTCAGTGATTCTTGCTTTTATTACTGTTGAACAAAACTTCAGGTAAATTTTTTTCCTGACCAAGGCTGGGTTTATTTTTCTCCCTGCATGTCACCAGTCCCTGTGGTTTGACCACTTTTACATCTTGGGAAGGTGCAGAAAGCAACTCTGTGAGTCAGTAAAAGTCACCTTCATCATTGTGCAGGGTCTGGCACTCCCAGTTTGTGATGGGTGTCTGGGATTGCTGTTGGTGCATGAGCCTGTTTTAGGAACAGACCCCTCTGGTCTTTGTGCAACATGCCAAAATATCACTCAGTGCTTTAGGGAAATGGTTTAGGAGAAAGGTGCTGCTGTGAGCAGTTTGCAAAGCAAGGAGGGTTGAAGAAGATAAAGAAATGCGTGCAGGTGTGAGGCAGAGGGTTTCACACGTGGTTTCTCCTGTCTCTGGTTTCTGTGGTGCCTCTCATCTCCTCCATCTCTGTCCCCTGAGTAGAGATTTCCCCAGCAGGCAGCCACTGAGTCACCCCTGGGTGCAGATTTCCCCTCCCTGCTTCACAGTGAAGTCAGGAGTCAGCAGATGAGTGCTTTCCACAGAAGTTGTGTCTCACCCACATCAGGCTGGAAATGTAACCTTTAAAGGAGGGTCGGGGTAGGAGTCTCCTGGTGCTGTCAGTGTCACTGTCTAAATTCAGCTGTGTGGGTGCAGAAATGCCCATTTCTCATTTCTTCTCAATTTTCTCAGAATTTTCCCATTGGGTGCCTTGCTAAAGCTGTTAAATTGGTCAGCAATGTGAAGCTGTTTGCTTCTGAGATGAATCATCATTAGTCATAAAAGATTCCTTACCTCGAAACAGCTTCCCGTTGTGAAATAAGAGGCAGGAGAGAACACATTTCAATCTCCCTCCTGCTAAAGGATGCCTGGGAAAGGAAATCCAAGTTTTATTCTCTTTATCAAATGTTTGTTTCTTTGATTGATTTGAAGTTATTGGAAATTAAGCAGTAATTTTTCTCTAATGCTGACTTGTCTTCCCTCAAAGCAATTAGAGCAGACAACTGATGACGTGTTGTAATCACTGTTTTCAGCATCAACAGTGGGGTTATTTTAATATTTCATTTAATATGGTTATCCAAGGGTAACTGTGGTTCTTGTGGACTGGGGGCAGTGCCTGCAATCCCACAGCCATCCCAACTTGCCCGTGCTTTTGGCTGCAGGGACTGGGAGCCAACGGCATCCGGCTGAGCATGGAGAGCGCGCTGACCGCCCGCGACCGCGTCGGGGTGCAGGACTTTGTCCTGCTGGAGAACTTCACCAGCGAGGCTGCCTTCATTGAGAACCTGAGGAAGCGCTTCAAGGAGAACCTGATCTACGTGAGTAGCACAGGGCCAGTCCCCAGGGTGTCCCTCGGTGAGCTGGAGTGTGTTTGCTGCACGGGATAACCCTGGCTCTGCTCGGCAGTGGGTTTGGAGGTGCTGCTGGTGGCACTCACACAGGCCATGGGGGCTGGTGCCAGGACCAGTCTGGGGTGCTGCCATTTGATGGGTCTGGGGACTCACTGCAGTGCCCCTGTTGAGATCTGGTGGCATTGACAGCACTGAAAATCCACCACATTCTTCTGTCTCCTGAACTCATTCACTTCCACCAACCCAGACTTGAACCCAATCCTAAATGTATTTCAGAAATAACTCAGTACTGTGGCTTGTTGGAAACTCTAAAACCATTTGAGGTGCTTTTTACTCAGCAAGGATAACATGGCTGGCACAGCTCTAGCAGTGTCACTTCCCCAAAGCTCAGAGTTCTCTTTCTCAGCACCTTGGCCTGTTTGGAAGCCCTCAGCAGCATCCCCAGCACACCAGGATGGGTGTCCAGCCTCCAGAGACACCTGAGACACCTGAGCTCTGCCTCCAGACCTCCTGTAAGCTCCCTGCTTTCTGTTCTGCTTTCCAGACCTACATTGGCTCCGTGCTGGTGTCTGTGAATCCCTACAAGGAACTGGAAATCTACACCAAGCAGAACATGGAGCGGTACCGCGGCGTCAGCTTCTATGAAGTCTCCCCTCACCTGTGAGTGGGTGCCAGCGCAGGTTTTGTCACTCCCACCCAGCTGGGACACGTCAAAAGAGGCAAACAGGACTTTGGCCTGTCCCAGCTGCAGCCCTGGAAGTCCTGGGGACAGAGAGGATCCTCAGGGTGTGGTGTGAGGCTCTTTCTATTCCTGTTCCTCTCTCCAAAGAGGATGAGTTGCCTCTGCAAGAGCAGTATTTGGAAAGGGAGTTGGTTCCTTCCTGGCTGCAGGAACAGAGTTGCTTACCCAGCCCTGGCAGGACAGGAGTTCATTGTTCCAGGGTTATTTGGGGTCTCTGTGTCCAGGGCTAAGTAGGGGAAAGAGTTTCTGCTGTGTGGGGGTTTCTTTCCTACCTCTGCTGTTACTGCCTGACCAATATTTATCTGGTATTTCCCTTGTTGCTAAGATACCATCAGCCTGTTGGAACAAGGAATGTATTTATTTACATGGTCTGGCTTGGTGAGCATTCCCAATTTCCCATTTAAAAAAAAAAGTTTGAGGTTTAAAGTTATTTTTTGAAAGCGTATGAATTTTTTTGTTAGACTGAAAGAAAAAGATGACTGAGAGCTGAGGCCACATGGCTTCAAAATGGTTTTTCTTCAGGACTAAAGGCCAAATTCTGAGCACCTCTTGGAGGATTTTTTATCTTGTGTTTTGGTTTGTTTTTTTTTTAAGAGATCTTGGAAGAGTAAATGATATTATTTTTGAACAAACTATTTGGGTTGTTTCTTATTGCTGGCACATAGCCCAGGAGAGTAAACAAACCAGAATGTGCTGCAGGCACAGAGAGGGGGAGAAACACCATTACTTGGGAAAGTCTCAGCACTTCAAGTTGGATTGGTTAGGACAAAAATATGATTTTTACTGTGTGAACCCAGATGGGGGAGAATTAAACCTGAAAAACCCTGCATTCAGTCCTGCTCAGTTCCCTTTGCCTGTGGTCAGGAAAGGGCTTCTGTGTCCTTAGAGGTGAATTTTGAGACTCTCTGGAAAATCCTTGGGGCTGTGGCTCTGGTTTTTAGTGTGCAGTAGGTGATGACAATGCTCATGGATAGCACAAAGCACTGAGCAGATGTGCTTTAATTCCACTTAAATCACACTGTGGCTGATTATTTCTTAGGCTTTCTTTCCTTTTAACAAGTCCCTTCAGAAGCTGTAAAATGTGCAGCTCATAAGTGATCCCTGGAGAACTGTGATCCTGGGTACTGCTGCTCCCACTGGGAGAACAGATTTTTTTGCTGACTGTTTTTGCTGTTCCATTGCATTATTTGATTATTTTATTGTATTATTTGATTATATATGCATTTAAAAATCCTCTGAGGAGCATCAAAATGCTCCATCTGCAGTGTGGTGCTCTGGGATTCTCCTTTTCCAGTAACTCATATTTTTTTCCTCTTTCTCCTCTTCTAAACTGACTCTAGAAAGCCAAAACACTACAAGATCTCTATTCCAGTGTCAGACAGTTCAGCTGGGTTTTCTGGGATGTGCATCACACTCAGAGGAGGAGAGTTATCCCTATGGGCTGGAACCCAGCATATTCCCAGAGATCTGTCACATCCTGTCCTGTTTATGGCCTGCAAATGGGACCATAAACATCTTTATTTCCAGTGATTCTGTCTGTGCCTGGCTGGAGCTCTTGGGGCCATAAACCACCCCATAAAGGCCCAGGGGCCAGAGGCACTTCTTCAAATCCAAATTAAATCTGCATTTATTCAGCTGTTTTCCACAAGACTCCAGAGGCAGAATCTGGATGGGAAGAGGGGGACATGATGTATTTTGTGGGGTGAGTTGTGTTGCCAAGGGAGCTCATTGGTGTTGCCTTAGCACCAAGTATTAATAGACTGGAGAAAGCCATGGCTGTTATTTTGGTGTGATTACTTCTAATTAATAGCACAGCAGGAGAGTTTAAAAAAAAAAAAAAGGGAAAATGAAAAATTAAAAAGCCAAGCTATTAAAATAAAATGTTGTCAGGTGTGAAGACAGGATCTCTGCTTGCTCACCACATGTGAGAGCTGAAATGGTGTTGGGAGGTTGTGTTTTCTGTCCCCCTGAGCAGTTGTCACCATTGTCACTCATCCCCTGCTGCTCTCTGGTGCTGTGGCAGTGTGTGTGACTGGTGTGAGGTCCTGTCTGCTCACAGCACAGAAATGAAAGAAAAAGCAGCAAAGGAGGAAGCAGGAGGGCAGGGCCAGCCTGTGCAGGCAGAGGAAGTGCCTGGGTTTGGGGCAGAAGGGGCCTGCAGGATGCTCCTTAATCTGTGGTGGCTTTTCCAGCTCATCCCACCACCCAAGAGAAGCTCTGGAGCCACGCAGACAGCAAAATTCTGTAGTGACCTTATGAATGTGTCATCACTTAGAACAATAGCAAGAAAAAATACCAGTGGAGAATGAGGTGTAAAACTTCTGTCCCACGGGACCAGTGTTGAGGGATCATTTATATTTAGAAAAGCCACTTGTTCTGCACAATTTAGTCGACTTCTACCTATTTTTGTCAGAAAGAAAAGTCCAAAGAACTGTCTCAAAGACGGACAGTTTGTGTCATGGCCCTGCAGAAGCGTGGCTCGGTGGCTGAGGTGTGACCAGTGCTGTCACCTGCGCTGTCACCAGCTGCGATGTCCCCCAGCCGTGGCCGGGGGCTGTGGGGGGATGTGTGTGCCGGGGTTTCAGGGCAGAGCCGCTGATGCCGGCTGTCCCCTGCAGCTACGCCATCGCGGACAACTCGTACCGCTCGCTGCGCACCGAGAGGAGGGACCAGTGCATCCTCATCTCCGGCGAGAGCGGCGCCGGCAAAACCGAGGCCACCAAGAAGATCCTGCAGTACTACGCTGTCACCTGCCCCGCCAGCCAGCAGGTCGAGACCGTCAAGGACCGGCTGCTGCAGTCCAACCCCGTCCTGGAGGTACCCCCAGCCCACGGAATGCTGGCCCTGGGGACAGCGGGACGGGGGCGGTGACAGCGTGTCCTGGGGATGCTGTGCGGGCACATCAGCAGGGAATCTGCTCTGCTTCCCGGCCAAAGCACTCCTGGCCCTTGCCAGCCCTCCAGGAGGAGCTGTGGCGTGGATGGGATTCGGGGACAGAGGGGATTTGGGGTGGGAAGAGCTCTGGGTCACTGCAGGACTCTGCAAAGGGGCACATCCCAGTGGGCAGCTCACACAGGCTGGGCTCGTTTTGTGGGGCTGTGCTGTCCTCTAGTGTCCAGCCCTGGCTGTGTGCAGTGCCCTGGGAGATCCCTGTGTCCCTGAATCCCTGGGCTTTGTATCCCTGTGTCCCTGAATCCCTGTGCTTTGTATCCCTGTGTCCCTGAATCCCTATGCCCTGTATGCCCTGAGGTGTCCCTGTGCCCTGAGATGTCCCTGTTTCCCTGTATCCCTGTGTCCCTGTATCCCTGTGCCCTGAGATGTCCATGTGCCCTGTGTCCCAGGAAAGGTGACTCCCAGCAGCTGGAAGCCCTGCAGCCCCTCTGCCAGCGAGCTGTGACAAATGGCAGTGGGGACAGAGGAGCTTGGGAAAGGCTGTCAGACATGACATATATTGTCAGCAGTGGACTGGCATTAAAATCAGCTTGCAGGGGCATGGAAATGTTTTCAGAGCATGTTCCATCTGCACTGCTTGCAGGGGGTGTAAAGATCAGCCTGAGAATTCAGGGAGAAATCTGTTTCCTTCTGGGTTTCCGGGAAGGAAAATCCTGGGCTGTAAATAAATAACTGGCAGCCTCACCCGAGTGTTTATGAATAATCTGACTTGGTCCTCATTTAATTTTCTCTGATCAATTTCATTTCAGGCCTTTGGAAATGCAAAAACCCTTCGGAATGACAACTCCAGTCGGTTTGGGAAGTACATGGATGTGCAGTTTGATTACAGGGTAACCTGCAAGCTGGTTTATATTCCAGGACTGGTCCCAGTTGTAGGAGCTCTCTGTGTTCTTGTATTGTTGTGTGTGTGTAGTGAGTGCTTTGCATTTCCTTGGTGACAGCATAAGCAGAGCCTGTGGTGACAAAATTTGGGTCCAGAGGGTTTTATCGCACTCAGTCTCCTTTCATTCCTCCCTTATTTCTCTCTGTAAGGGGACACTGAGATCAAACCCTTTTATTTCTAGGGTATTTTATTTCTGGTGCTCTGTGCCAGTGGGTACTCACCAGGTAAATCCACATAACCCAGCTGAGAGATCTGAGGATAATTCCTGTTCTGGGTAACTTTGCACAGAGTTTGTGCCCACTCTGACCCCAACAGCCCCACAGCAGCAAGGTGGGCACAGTGCAGGGGCTGAGGATCTCAGCACTGCCATCCTTCAGGTCTCCTTTAATCCCTCCACACTCAGTTTTGGTGCTTTCCCTTTGTGGTGAATTCCTAGAAGGAATTTTAGCACTAAAATCACCACTGTACTGAAATAGAGCTTGTGGCACAGAATGACAGATCATTTTCTGTGTTTTTGTGGGCTTTTGCTTCAGATCTTGTCTTTGAACAGACAATGAAGAAGCAGAAACATTTTCCTCTGTGTTGATGAACTCTTCCCACGTGTCTGGTTTGGTTTAGGGGGCTCCTGTTGGGGGCCACATCTTGAACTACCTCCTGGAGAAATCCCGAGTTGTGCACCAGAACCACGGCGAGAGGAACTTCCACATCTTCTACCAGCTGCTGGAGGGAGGGGAGGAGGACCTGCTGAGGAGGCTGGGCCTCGAGAAGAACCCACAGCAGTATCACTATTTAGTAAAGGTGAACATTAACTGTAATTCTTAAAATATTGTATCACAGGGTTGGGATAGCTCCAATTAACTTTGTCATTTCCTTCCCTCACTTCAGAATTAACTCTGAGGTGACTGCTGTAAAAAGAAACACAATGCATTGAGCATAGATAATGTATCTTTGATGATTATTCATTTATTTATGTCAAGCTGTGTCTTTTTAGGGTCACTGTGCAAGGGTCAGTTCCATAAATGACAAAAATGAGTGGAAGATCATGAGGAGAGCCCTGTCTGTTATCGGCTTCAATGACAGTGAGGTGGAGGTGAGGTTTAGCAGCACAGATTTTCCTACTTTTAAAGATTTTTTTCTGCTTTGATTTGGGATTTCTGATTGAAATCAGTGAATCAAATCAGAGTGAATGTATTCCCTATAAAAATCCTGGAAAATATACAAAATAGTCTCCTAAGAAGTGAATTAACACAAAAACCTTGCTGTGTGTTCATTCCATCATCCTGATCTCTGCCTGTTGCTCCCATGGCAGGATTTGCTGAGCATTGTGGCCAGTGTCCTGCACCTGGGGAATGTCCAGTTTGCTGCTGATGAGCAGGGCAATGCTCAGGTCACTACAGAGAATCAGATTAAATACCTGGCCAGGGTGAGTATCACCAGGGAGAGAGATGTTACAGGAAAGGTGAATTGTAGAGGGCTCCTTACTTTGAGCTTAAGATCATCATAGATTTTTAGACTGTTATTTAGAAGTTCGTATAAATTTAACTGTAATTTCACCTAAATAGAATGCAAATATTATCATCAAACCCATTTAATTGACAACTTCTCTATTTACCACCTGACACAACCCTGCCTTGAGGTTTCCACCTTTGGGCAGTGAGGTAGGAACAGATTCTGGGGAAGTTTTAAAGAAAGAACCACCTTAGTGCCTTTGCTTGGCCACTTCCTTCCAGCCAATTCATTTGTTAGCTCATATTCCTGCCAGAAAGGAGGGAAGAGAGGGATTGATGCTGCAGAGTTGTTCAGTGTGAGTGGGAAATAAAATAAAGGGTTGTTTCACTGGGCCGGGATTTTAGGAGGATGGAATGTACAGCTCCATAAATTAATTGAATATCCTGCATGCAGCTGCTGGCAGTGGATGGCTCAGTTCTTCGGGATGCACTGATCCACAAGAAGATCATAGCAAAAGGGGAGGAGGTAAGAACAGGCCCTGGGGATTCCATGGATCAGCTCTGCCAGCAGCAGAGGCAAAGGGGATTCCATGGATCAGCTCTGCCCTGGGAGGCAAAGGGGATTCCATGGATCAGCTCTGCCAGCAGCTCCCTCACCACCCCTCAGGAGCTTTCACTGCAGAGGTTCCACTGTTCAGCCACAAGCAGGATGCTTTTGAGTGGCTGTTCAGTGATGATGAGGCAGGAAAAGGGGTTCCCTTGGTGTGGGGGCTGCTGAGGGGTTTTCTGTGCTCCTGCCTGCAGCTGGTGAGTCCCCTGAACCTGGAGCAGGCAGCCTACGCCAGGGACGCGCTCGCCAAGGCCGTCTACGGCCGCACCTTCTCCTGGCTGGTCAACAAGGTCAACAAATCCCTGGCTTACAAGGCAAGTGACCCTCTGCTTGTTGAGATCTGTGGCTGCATTTCTCTTCACAGAGAAAAGCAAGGCACAGCTTCCCAGGGATTTTTCTGGGATTCACACTCTCTGAACATCAGAGAAAGAAAAATTCTTATCTCAGTTGCTGCTCCTCTTGTTGTGCACAAGGGGAATGCATTGTGGAAGATTGTTTACCTGAAGGGAATTGGTGATTGGATTCTGGTGTGAGTTTTGATTCACTGACCAGTTGAATCCAAATTCAGTGTGTGTGTCAGGACTGTCAGCTGACAGCCACGAGATTCTGTGCAGTTCAGTGCAGTTGGGTGCTTGGCAGATTCAGTTTAGATGTAGTGTAATATGATATAGAATAATAAAATAATTAATTTGCCTTCTGATAAGATGGAGTCCTCCTCATCATTTTCTCCCCTTTGTTGGTGTTGCCCTGCTTTGCTATAGAGATTCAGCCAAACATGACAGCAATTTCTAAATCTTTCAGCCTCAAAGCAAGTTCTATGCTTTTAGTAATTTCTAAATTAATTTGTTTTCTAAATTGTGCAGTAAATGCTGGGATTAGATGATGGAGATCCAGGGGTGGATCATAGCTGTGAGGAAATACTTACATTTGTTTTCTGCTCTGTTGCAGGAAGAGAAGTTTCCAGGCTGGAGAAGTACAACAGTTCTAGGATTGCTGGACATCTATGGGTTTGAGGTTTTCCAGCACAACAGGTTTGTGCTGATAAATTCTGAATTACATTATTCAGTTTATGGTGTTTTCTCTCCCTTGTGAAACAAGGCTTGATTGCATTTCTTGGTAAAAGAGGTGGCATTTAAATGTCAGGACATCAGGTGACAAAATGCTAATCACAGGGCTTCTAACACTTAAGACATCCAGCTAATAATTAGCATTTACAGCTATTAATGGACCTGGTATTTAAAATAAACTGTTGTTTTTTGGGTGTATTCATGCCTTACCTTGAGCTGTGCCTTTGTCCAGCTCTCCAGCCCAGGGGTGGCTGTTGTGGCATCTTGCCATGGTGGTGACAAACCCGGGGATGGGACTGGCAGAGTCTGGCACCTCCCTGGCAGGTGGCACTGAACCAAGACTCTACATTTGCAGTGTTACTGTGCCTTTATTCAAGGTTTTTGTGTTCCTCCATGTTCCATCCTTCATGTCCATTTTCTCCTCCTTCTGGAACTCTTTGAGTTCCCTAAACAATAAATTCACTGAATGCATGCAGTCAGTAAATAAATCCTGTACAAACAGTGATTATTTTTCTGATTTTTCTTTGCAGCTTTGAGCAGTTTTGTATTAATTATTGCAATGAAAAGTTGCAGCAGCTCTTCATAGAGCTGACCCTGAAGTCAGAGCAGGAGGAGTACGAGTCCGAGGGCATCGCGGTAAGAGCCCAGACCCCCCCTCCCTCTCCTGCCATGATCTCCAGGGAATTACAGAACTTTCCTTTCTCCCTTCCTTTGGAAACCCTGGTAACTGTGTGAGACAGCTGGTAGTGAGTAATGCCATCCCAAGCTTTTACCCCGATTTTAACAAAGGCAATGTTAGGAAAACAAATGTGATGAGTGAAAAAGCTTTGACAGAAAGATTGTTTAAATCAGGTGCTCTCTGAAATGTTCTGAAATTTACATTTCTTTTCCAGTCTAGAGTTGTTTTCACCTAAGTGTGATTTCTTGTCTTTGCAGTGGGAACCAGTTCAGTATTTCAATAACAAAATAATTTGTGATTTGGTGGAAGAGAAATTCAAAGGCATCATTTCTATTTTGGTGAGTTGAAAAGATCTTTTTGAATGAAAAATTTGAGCAGTGTAGTGGAAAAGAAGGGGGAAGACATGGGAAAAAATCAGTTTATGTTGGAAGTGTTTGAGTAGGTGGAAGAGCAATACACTGAATAGTGACACCATTAAAAGTCATTGCATCACCTCCATGGGCTCTGGGGAAAGCAGCTCCCAATCCAGGCAGTCTGGAAGAAGGGAAATATTTTTCTTTTCAGCTCAAGAATTCTTCATTTATTGAGCTAAAAGTTGTTTATCTGTGGAAAGGCCAAACTGGAGGAGAGTTTCAGTAAGACAGAGCCTAGAAATCCCTGGAATTTGTGTGTTTGTAGGATGAGGAGTGTCTGAGACCTGGGGATGCCACAGACACAACATTCTTGGAGAAACTGGAGGAGACTGTGAAGAACCACCCTCATTTTCTCACGTGAGTGTTCCCTCAGCTGAGGGACTCCAGTGTGTGAATAACATCCTCACTGTGCTGAGTCCCACATAAAAGATTATGATTTTCTTTTATAGAGAGATTTGATTGATATTTAAGATAATATAAAATAGATTGTTAACACAGAGTGCCTGACTGAGCTTCAGAATGCAACAAAGGCAACAAAACTCTTGGTACTGACTCACCTCTCACCTTGCAGATTGTTTACTTCAGTTTTGGAGCTCCAAATGTCTGTTTATTCTGAATGTTCTGCTTTTATTCTGAATGCTCAGTTTAGGATGTCTACATCTTATGTGCACACAGAACCACTCAGCAAGGAGCACTGACATTCCCCTTTTAATTAAACATAAATACATTTAATGACTCTTCTATGACCTGCTGGTTGAGAACTTTATTTACCTGAAAATCCCCAAGTCCAATTTGCATTCCTTGCTCACCTTTGCACAGCCCCACTCCAGGACTGAATGTCCTGGTGCTTTTTGAAGTGAATCCTGCAGGATTTTGTTTCTCCTGAAGGTTTTTGCTCCCTCCCCAGGCACAAACTCGCTGACCAGAAGACGCGCAAGTCGCTGGGGCGGGAGGAGTTCCGGCTCTCGCACTACGCTGGGGATGTCACCTACAGTGTTGCAGGTAACACAGAAAAACCAAAACTCTGGGCCTTAAATACAGCCCCACATCATTTGATCAACCAGATTAATTTCAAATCTCAAATCCCTGCCCTGAGTCCCAGTGGAACAGCCTGAGTGGTTTGTTTTTCTTCCAGGTTTTCTAGATAAAAACAACGACCTTCTCTTCCGGAACCTGAAGGAGGTGAGTGTGGAGAGAGGGGTTTCCAGGACAGGAGGAGGAGCTGGGTTTCAAATGAGGTGGCACCTGAGGGAAAGGATTCTTTTGGACTCCACCTGGAGGCTGTGTGTCCACAGGGCTGTGCTCTGAAAGGACTGATTGAGATCCTAGTATTCATTTTGTTATTTTAAATAGTTTTGTCCTCAGGTTTCTCTGGTAGTTCTCTGTACTTCATCTCTGAAAATATCTCTCTCTGCAGACCATGTGCAACTCAGAGAACCCCATCATAAACCAGTGCTTTGATAGGACAGAGCTGACAGACAAAAAGAGACCTGAAACGGTGAGAACTCGAGAGCTGGAGGGGGCTGTGGCTGTTCCCTCTTTTTGGAACATGAACTCTGACATGATCTGAAATGCAAACCCCTCACGTTGTATTCTGCTGGTTTGTAGCCAGCTCCAAGTCATCCCTTCATGTGCAGCTTTCTTTTTTTTCTCCTAGGCAGCAACTCAGTTCAAAAACAGCCTCTCCAAACTCATGGAAATCCTGATGTCCAAAGAACCCTCCTACATTCGCTGCATGAAACCCAACGATGCCAAACAGGCTGGTATGGCCCTGGGACAGAGGCAGAGCACTGCATGCCAGCCAGGGAGGCACAGAAAGGAGCCAAAAGAAAATGTTGGGTTCATTTTGGGGCTGTGTCTGAGCTTCTGTCAGGAGGGGGTGGCAGTGCCAGCAGCCAGGAATCACAATGGGAGCACTGCTCTCAGGTAGAGGAAGGTGGTGGTTAAAGTAAAGAATTATTGACCTGTAAATTCATTCTAATGACTTTACTCTCCCTCACTTTTGGTTCCTCTATGCATAAAGTATCCCAAAGGAAAACTTCATTTTGGAGCTAAATATAAATAATTAAAAAGGGATGGGAGAGGGGAAGGCAGGAGACCCAAAACTGTGTGGGACTTGTGCTGTGAGGATTCGTTGGAGGTTAAATCCTGTGAGATTCACCCAGAGCTGAGCATTCCCCTTCTCCAGAGCAAGGCCCTGCTGTGCACTGATTGTGTTTGTCCTTTCCATGCCCTGCCAAGACCGGTTTGATGAAGTCCTGATCCGACACCAGGTGAAGTACCTGGGGCTGATGGAGAACCTGCGCGTGCGCCGGGCCGGCTTCGCCTACCGCAGGAAATACGAGGTGTTCCTGCAGAGGTGAAGCTGCTTTGGAATTCTTCCCTCTGCTGCTCCCTCTCCCTGAGCTTCATCCCATTGCTGGGAGCTGTAAAACAGCACAGGGGCAGCTTTGCCACCTAGAGGGGTGGGAAGCTTGGGCTCTCTCCCTTCCCTTGGGCTCTGTCCCTTCCCTTGACCTCTCTCCCTTTCCCTGACCCCTCTGCTCCTTGCACTGCACTTCTCTCCCTAAGATTTCCTCTCCTGCCAATTCCCAGGTACAAATCCCTGTGTCCAGAGACGTGGCCCACGTGGGATGGGCGGCCCTATGATGGGGTGGCTGTGCTGGTGAAGCACCTTGGCTACAAACCAGAAGAATACAAAATGGGACGGTCAGTTCTGTGTTCTTAATTTGAGGTTATGAATCACTGCATGTCCCTGTTGTCCCTTTGAAATGAAGCTTCTCTAGATAATGGGGGAGGGAAATGTTACAGAGCCCAAAGGGGATGCCAAAAGCAAGTTGGTCCAGCATGCAAAATGTAATTCTGCATTTCTATTTCCAGAACAAAGATTTTTATCCGCTTTCCCAAGACCTTGTTTGCCACAGAAGATGCTCTGGAAGTGAGGAAACAGAGTCTGGGTGAGACACTCACTCTTGCAGTGGATTTCTATTTCAAAAAGCTGAGTCTTTTTCTACCAAACTGTGCTTGGTCATGGTTGCAAATTGCTGCTTTTCTTGCAATTCCAGCCACAAAAATGCAGGCGACGTGGAGAGGTTTCTACCGCCGGAAGAAATTCCTGACCATGAAACGCTCAGGTATGAGAGACACAGGAGGGAGAGATGTTCCCCCAGCAGCTCCCACAGCAATCCCCATCCTTTTACTGACATTTATCCCATGTAACATATTATTGAAAACTCATATTCTTGCCCCCATGCCCCACTGAAAGCTGGTAATTTCCAGAGTGGGTTTTCCCGAGCATTTTTGGTGCCAGGTCTGTGTGGAGTCAGTTTGGGGTGAAGGAGCTCCCTTAATGCAAAATCTTTGTGTTATTTTTAGCCATCACCATCCAGTCCTGGTGGAGGGGAACCCTGGGACGCGGAAAAGCTGCCAAGAGGAAATGGGCAGTGGAGACAATCAGGAGGTGTGTGAAGAGCAGCCCAAGCCCTCAAACATCTCATTCCTTAACAATAAGATGCTAAAAAGAAACTTCCTTGTCACTACACAGTTTTTAAAAATTAATTACAGCTATTAAATAAAGCCCAGGAAATATAACCTTTAAATACCACTAATTTAGATGACTTTTTAAAATTTTCTAACAATATTTTCCACTCCCACAGGTTCATTAAAGGCTTCATTTACCGGAACCACCCGCGGTGCCCAGAGAACGAGTATTTCCTGGATTACATCCGATTCTCCTTCCTGATGAACCTCAAGAGGAACTTACCAAAAAATGTCTTGGACAAATCGTGGCCAACTCCTCCCCCATCACTCTGTGAGGTGGGAATGAGCCCTGGGATGTGGGAGGGGAATCCAGGCCTAGAGGGTTGCAGCTTCTTGGAGTGTGGTGCTGTTACACCACCATTTCCTCCTGGCTTCTCAGCCATTTCTGAAATTCTCTTCCATTTTCTCTTAACAAATTCAGTTCCCTCTGTTGCTGTTATTATCCTGCATCTGCTTGAATTGGTTTATCTGCTCAAAACAAAATATTGCAGAAAATCCCAGTTACCTTGTCCAAAGAATTGTTTGGATTGAAGGTACAGCTGGAAGGAAGGGAGAGCACAGCAGGGCAGAGAGGAGGAACCCTGGTGTTTATTCCCCATTCTAAAGCAGCTGGAGAAGTCCAGGGCAAACCCTCATAGAGAAAGGCAAAAAAATCAACTCCTTATTATTTAATTCTTGGTCAGGAAACAGTTTTTTAAGCCAGCAGTGCATTTTCTGCAGTTGCTGCTGTTCTGTTGGGTTTGTCAGTGGCTCTGGGCTGTTGGGTGTCTGTCCCTGTGGGTCTGTGCCAGCTCTGAGCTGTTGGCTGTCTGTCCCCGCGGGTCTGGCCCAGCTCTGAGCTGTTGGCTGTCTGTCCCCGCGGGTCTGGCCCAGCTCTGAGCTGTTGGCTGTCTGTCCCCGCGGGTCTGGCCCAGCTCTGAGCTGTTGGCTGTCTGTCCCTGTGGGTCTGTGCCAGCTCTGAGCTGTTGGCTGTCTGTCCCTGTGGGTCTGTCCCCGCTCTGGGTTGTTGGGTGTCTGTCCCTGTGGGTCTGTCCCAGCTCTGAGCTGTCCCCTGTCCCTGCTCCCCGCAGGCGTCGCAGCTCCTGCGCAGGCTCTGCATGCAGAACATGGTCTGGACCTACTGCAAGAGGATCAGCCCCGAGTGGAAGCAGCAGGTACCCCTGGGCCCCTTTGCAGGGCTCCCCTGGCTGCCAAGGGCAGCACTCCAGGGAATGGGGGGCAGCAGTGGGGGGCTGTGAATCGCTGCTTTCTGGGGTGCCACAGGAGCAGCGCCACTGATTTGGGTTTAGGTTAGACACAAAACACTGAAAGCCTGGAATGTGCACAGAAGAGACCCCATTCTATACATATTTCAATAGATACTATTTAAACAGGCTGTGGAGCCAAGCCCCCACATAATTTCTCTATTGAAAAGCACTGCTACTCTGCCCATGGAAGCTAAAAATATAAGAAGCTGCATTATTCTGCCTGTACCATGTGAAGTAGAGAGTAAGAATCCTGCAGACACAAACCCAGTCATTTTCCAAACAGAGAAGTTACAGGAACCATTTCAGCTGCTCTGCTGTAGCTAAAGAGAATAAAAATGATACTGAGATTTGATTCATCTCATGGAAAGGTAGGGGGAGGGAGTTTTTGTATTAAAAAAAAAAGCTCAGAATAGGAGACAGAACAGGAGATGTTGGCTGTAACTGCCATGAAGGTTTTTACTGCACCATCTCTCACCTTCTGCAGTGCATGGACACAATGAGAGGCTGGGGCTGTGATTAGGGACGTGGGATTAACTCAGCTCAGCAGCTGCTTTCCCCCAGCAAACCAGACTCACTGATAAGGAGCCTCTTCTATCCCCATTTTCCCTTGTAAATCATCCCAGTGCCTTGTCCTGTGTCACAGCCTTGGATCCCAGTACAGTGGGGATTTCCCACTTTCCCAGCCCCTGGTTTGTTCTTGGAGCAGAGGAGCCCAGGGCTCAGGTCACTGACAGGGGCTGGAGCTCTGCCACCTCCAGGGAATGGAAGTTTAGGGTGACTCCTCATCCAAACAGGAACTGAATTATGACTGCTAATAAAACCACAAAGGGAACAGCTCTTCTAACACAGATGTATCTTTTTAATGAGGAGAAATTTTATACTAAATAAGAACACTTCTTTTGTCCTTGCAGTTGGAACAGAAAGTAATTGCCAGTGAGATTTTCAAGGGCAAAAAAGACAATTATCCTCAGAGTGTTCCCAGGCTCTTCATCAACACTCGACTGGGTGAGTGGGGGTTGCCAAGTTTAACAGGAGGAGGGAAGGGGGCGATAAATGAACTCTTTTCTTGCTGGAAATTCCTTTCTGACCCCCCACCTCTTTGGTTTTAATACAGGTAGAGAAGAAATAAATACTAAAGTCCTTCAGGCATTAGAAAATGAAGGACTTAAGGTGAGAGATGTCAAGTTTTTGTCAAGTCCCCAGTTATTCAGCAGAAGGACTGAATTAGATTTCTGGAGAAAATACAGCAAAAATCTTACATTGTAGTAAGCTTGTAATACTCTTGAGGACAGTGTGGAAGAGTTGATGGATTAGAAAGTGGAGACTTGGGCAGTTTAATGATGGCAGTTAAGAACTGAATGGGTTACAGCTGGAGGGGACTGGGAAACCCCAGAGTGACACCAAAGCTGGGTTTCCCAATCCCAGCCACCAGGGTGGGTCCTTGCTGCTCTGGGGCAGTGAGGAAGGTCTGGCAGGGGGAATTTTCTGCACTCTGGTTTCCCAGCCCTGGTTGGTGCCTGCTGGGGCTGGCAGTGCCCAGGTGGGAGCTGGCCCTGCTCACTCGTGTTTCAGTATGCAGTGCCCGTGGTCAAGTACGACAGGAAGGGCTACAAGGCAAGGGCACGGCAGCTGCTGCTCACCCAGAGCTCGGCCATCGTGGTGGAGGAGGCCAAGATCAAGCAGCGCATCGACTACGCCAACCTGACAGGTGGGCCTGGCCCAGGGCTGGGGCTGGGCACTGCCCTCACCCTGCTCCTCAGCTGCACTTCAATATGCACTGCTACAAACTCCGGTTTGTGCTGGACAAGGAGATGAGCTGGTCCTGGCAAGCGTTTTAGTATCTTGAAATTGTGTTTTTGTAAAATGAAGCTCCGTAAAATGTCACCAAAATGACTCAATTAATCTCCCTGAATGCTCCCCAAGTGATTTCCCAGTCATGGGGGGGGTTGCACCATTCCTGCACAGCAGCTGCCTGAGCCACTGCTGCAGCTTTTGGCCCTCAATATCTGGCAGAGTGGGCCCTGCAGCCTGGGGCCGCAGCCTCAGCCCCCTGCAGCCCCAGCTGTGCTGGGGGGAGCAGTTGCTGCACTCCTGGAGAGGCTGTGAGCTCTCCCTGGCCCGGGCAGTGCCACTGATGCTCCTGTCTCTCCCCAGGCATCTCTGTCAGCAGCCTGAGCGACAACTTGTTTGTGCTGCACGTGCACTGTGAGGACAACAAGCAGAAGGTACTGGGGGCTCACCCCTCCCTCCTCCAGGGAGCACATCCAGCTGGGAGGAGGGGGTGACAAGGTGACAGGGATGTGACTTTGTGCCAGCTCTTTCACTGCTATTTCCCCGTGTTCTCAGCTGGGGCTCAGCAGTGCTTGTTCGCCCCCTCTGGTGCTGTCCCTGTCCCCTGTCCCTTATAGCAGGGTGGTTTTGGGGCAGTGACACCAAAGCCATGATCCTAAAGCATGGACTCTCCTCCCAGGGTGATGTAGTCCTGCAGAGTGACCACGTGATTGAGACACTGACAAAAACAGCCATTCTGGCCAACAAAATCAACAATGTCAACATCAACCAGGGCAGGTGAGTGACACCAGGGCCCTGCCTCAGCTCTGCTTCTTCCTGCACCCCGTCCAAATGTACCCAAGGCTGCAGAGCACATCTGCTGCAGCTCTGTTAACACCCAGCTGCTGGAGAGTCCCACATGCTCACCAGGGCTCTTCTCACCCTTTGCTCTCCACAGCATAAAGTTCACAGTGGGACAAGGCAAAGAAGGGATCATCGACTTCATCTCGGGATCAGAACTGCTCATAGCCAAAGCCAAGAACGGGCATCTAACAGTGGTGAGTGGGCTGGGGATCACTTACCCTGGATCCAAACCACCATTCTGGCATGGGACACATGCCCTGGGATGTTCCTGCCACTGGCAGTGCCCTGCTGTCCCAGCCTTTCCCCTAGTTGGAGCTGGGCACAGGGCCCCTGCAGCCCTGAGGGGCTGCCAAACTCACACTCAGCAAGGGATTGACCTCACTTCTTATTTCCACCCCCCAAGATTCATTTACTCCATAGCAAATCAAATTTTAGATACATTTAAAAACACAAACAAAACTCTCTCCCCTTCTCAGCTTGTTTGTGGTGATCCTGGCAGTCAGATCAGCCCCACAGCTGATTTATGCACTGTCACACCCCAGCTTATTCAGAAATAAATCCAGCACTAATCCAGACTGCACTGACACCCCTTCCAGCAGAGCTGAGAGCTCCCGTTAGGACCAGAGAGCTGCCCATCCTCAGAACAGCCTCAGCATGCCCAGAACTCACTTTTGCAGCATTTTGAACATGCTTTCAAACCTGTCCTTCTCCTGCAGGTTGCTCCTCGGTTGAATTCCCGATGATGAAAATTCCCTGCTCCAGGAATTCCCTTCTCTCCAAGGAATTGGCTGAACATTGCTCCCAGCAAACCCCTCCTCCTCGCTTTGCTCTTTCTGTTACTACCAAAGACCTGCACTTTCAGAACAACCACAAAATACATCCTTGCTCTCCTGTCTTACTCTCAAAGTCCCAAAGGCCTTCTCCTCTCTTCCTTACCAGACTGAGCCTGGGGTCCAGCACAGCATTCCTGCAACCACAGCTCAGGACCTTCAGCTGGGCTTTGAGGAAGAGTTCAAGCCCTGATGGAAATGACCAAAAATTGTGCTTGTCATCACCAAAAAAAAGCACAATCAGAAAACAAGTAACTCTGCTGCTTTCTCAGCCAAATCACTGAAATGCCAAACTTTGTATTATGAAGAATTTTGCTCGGAGATGTTTTAATGCTTTGTGTTACAAATATAGTGAAGCCATATTGTGTAAATGAGTAAAACCTGTAAATACTTTATAGCCAAGGATGAGATGCACTACGAGAGATGGAGTTGATGTGGAAATTTTATGTTTTAGATTTGGAATTTTTGTTGGTTTTAGTTTATGGTTACAAGGTATAACCTGAAAAACCCATCATGTAACTTCACTGATCAGGAGCCAGAGACTTTCATCTTTTTTTGAAGTCAGCTGTCCCATTTCTTGCTCTCTATTTTTATACCATAGGAATTTTTCATATCCACACAAACACAATGTAATACAAACTGCAGAGGTTACCACTGCTCTGGGCTGGCCATGGGATGAACATGAGCCACCCCTCCCTTTCTTTCCCAGTCTGGGAGTCCCCACTCCCCCTCCCCACACAGCTCCGCAGGCTCAGAGCAGCACCTTCAGGAAAAATGCCTCTTCCTCTTGTTCCATAACTGGAAGTCTGATTCCTACAGTATTTATACCAGTGCCTCAGTGCTGCCTTAGCAGGGAGGGCACTGCTGCTGCCCCACAGCTCCAGGGCCACAGGGGCTGGCTGCAGCACAGGCTCCTCCTCAGCACCTTCCTTTAATCCAAACAGCTGCAGGGTGCAGGGCTGCATGGGGAGCTCCTGCTGCATCCCTGGCACAGCTCCACAGCCCAGCCTGTGCATCCTGCTCTACTTGCCTTAGACACCCTTCCCCTCCATCCTGCAGCAGCCACAGCCAGCCCTGAATGCCTCTCACCCACTGCTGCCTCTCACAGCCTCAGCTCCCTGTCCTGCTCTGGCTCCTGACACGATGCCATTGCCCAGCCTGCTCCTGGCTGGGATGTGGGGTACACTGCAGGCCATCCCCAGATGTGCTCAGTGTGTGCAGAGCACGCTGCAGATGTTGGTGTATAACCTCTGCCAGACTACGCTGAATAAATTTTTACAAAAAACCAACCCCTCCTTGTCTTGGTGCAGTTTCCTTACGTGGTTTGGGGGAGGCTGACCCAGCCCCAGCTCTGTGGCCATGCCAAGGAGCAGGTTATTCCCAGCAGAGCAGGTAACCTGTGTCCCTTCTCTCCATCTATGGAACTGGAACAGCAGGCGAGAGGAATTCACCCACCATTTCTATAAGGAAAGACTGGATAAAAGGGCTGCTCCCAGCAGCACAACTCACGTCTGACCAAATCTTCCTTAGCTCCTGTCTGAAGAACAAGGCTGTTCCTGCTGCTCTCTCCCCCTCCAACTGTTCCTAGTACAAGCAACAAAGGAAAGTTACTCTTCTAAAAGAAATTCATAGTGATGGTTGGCATTTTTAATTTAGGTTTGTTTTATTTAAGTTTAATGTTAATTCCATGCTGTGTTTCAGTAAGAACAATACAGATTCTGTATCTGTGGCTCCAGTCAGATATCCAGTAGTACAAATTAGCTTCAAGTTACACATACTGAACAAAAGAGGTTGAGCGAGCGAAGGGAGATGGGGAGAGGGGAGGGAGAAAAGAAAAAATATTGAACACGCATGCAGGCTTATCAATGCCACCTTCAATGCTAACCTGCTTGGAGGGAAAGTAAAGAACAGGCAAGAATGAGCAGCCACGGATTGTTGAACTGTTACCAGCACCATGATTTTCAGCAACATTTCAGCAGTTTGGAAACTTTTTGTTTTTATACAGTAAAACCACTACAATAAATGTCCCAAATGCAACCTCGCAACTTCAAGCTAAACACCCAATTAAGTTGAAACATTGGTATAAAATTCAGTTTAAACAGTTATAAAAAAAAGAAAGATGCCACCACATGAGCACTACCTGGCCAGGACCAATCTCTCCCTACACGCCTTCAGATGTCACATCCAGGTCTGATGGCAATGTCACCACAGCTGGCAGAGACAATACAGTAATGCTGAAAGAGCCTTTACGCAGTCCTGTTAGTGTCTTAAAGAACCTAAAAGCTGGCACCAGTAAAATCCACAGAAATTCACTCTTGCCTTTAAGAACTTTTAAACTGTGTAAAAAAAAATAAAAATAAAGAAACCCAACAGGGCAGGAACCTAAATTCTGAGACCCAATGTAAAAGTCAGATTTGGTGGTTCTCAGAGTGACACTGAGGGTTTTTGTGGGGAAGGGGGAGGGTGGTCAGAGATGGGTTCTCTTGTTGGCCTTTGTGTCTCACTGGTTTTCATCTTCCACATCCTGCAACGCTTCTTTATTCTGTTCTTCACCTGTGCAAGTGGGAAGAAGGAAGGAAAATGTTACCATTTCAAACTGAGAGCTGCAGAACAGCTTAACAAGCACCTAGAGATTAATATTTTCATGCAATACACGCTCACTCTCCCCCTCCACACTGCCAGCTCCAGAGTGAAGCATTCCCATGGAAACGAAGCCTTGGAATCACCTGCACCCTCACACACAACTGCAGCCAGGCCATTAGAACATGTGAGGACAAACAAACCCAGCCCTGAACTCTGACACCACCCAGGTGAGCAGTCCTGCTGAGCCAGGGCTGGACAGCCCAGGCAGAAACCACGGCAACAGCTGTGGATCAACACCCTTGGATCTGGGAATCCCTTCCCCAAACCCTCATCTCTTTTTCTACCCAAGCTCACTCAAGCCTCAAGAGCAGAGTACCTCAGGGAATTTTATACAGGAATTACCAAAGGTGTGAAAAACACCCTACTGCGAGTCCAACCTGACAAGAAACCCTGGATTTAAGGTTATTAAAGAAAAGTATCTTATGGAAATTAATGTCTCTGTTCAAGCAGGCTGTGCCATGCAGTGGAATGGGGCTGTCCATGAGACTCCTGCACTTTGGTTACACTCCAGCTGCCCCAGGGAGCTCCATGCAACTCCTTCTGCAGGGTTTGCCAAAATTCTGCTGCAACTGGGCAAGTTCCAGGTACCTCAGCTGGTGCCATCACACATGCACAAGTCACTTAAATTGATAACAGAGGCTGAAAAAATGCTTACAATTATCTGTAACCACATAAGATGGGACTCTCTTAAGGGCAATAAACAGAAACTAGTAATTAAAAACTTAATTTGCAATAAAACCCAATCAAATGAGACTGGTAACTTCCAGCAGATAACCAGAATGTTTGCTCAGAGCATGTCCAGATTCAGGATTACCACCAGGTATAACAGGAAATAGATTTTGAAAGAGAGGCCTAGGAACACAGGACATTAACAACAATAAAGTTTATAGACAGAATTCTATTTAAGAGAGGAAAGCAGAGGCTTTAACCCAGATGAGAGGATCTGAGCATGCTCTAACCAACACACTCGAGCAAATACTCCTCTACCGGGCCACTGTGAAGTACTTCCCATGCCCAAATATTCTTTATCCATCCAGCTTTGCAGCTCAATCCCAAACATGTGAGGTACTCTGGATCCTAGTCAAGCACATCCCCCCTGGGCAGGGGACAGGGGCCACAGGAGTGGCAGCAGGGACACAAGCGTTTGTCAGCAGCAGGTGACAGAGGCAGGCACTGTTAGTGACAGGAAAACTGACACTGAAAACTCCAGTGAGCCACAAGAGACTTACAAAGTAGAGTTTTTAGGAAATGAACAGTTGGACTTTCCTTTAGGAATCTATACAGCAGGAAAGAAGGGGAGAACAGGAATCATATGGAGATGACATTACAAGTGTGGAAATAAACTCAGCACTCATCTGGGCCATGGCAAAGCTACAGGGATTGGGATGGGAGGGCAGCAGCTGGGTCATGCCTGGCTCTACATCCCTACACGGCTGAAATGGAAACAGGGAAAGGCTTCATGCCAAAGAACAAGCCCTTTCCAAGCCTCTCCCATCCCCTGGAAACTGCTAATTTGCCACTATTTGATTTATTGTGCCACTATTGATTAATTGTTCAAAGGCTCTGCTCGTTTGGGAAAATGGGGCTCTGGAACCATCAGCTGGAAATGCACTCAGAGCATCAGCAAAGTATGAGGAACCTTAACTTTGCACCTGTGTCTAAACGTTCTCCATTATCACTTTTCTGGATCTGAAGAATTCCATCATGATTTTAAGCAGTCCTACAGTATTTTCAATTCTGTCATCATTATCTTTCTGGCACCAGTAACCAGGACAACCTGAACTACTTCAGGAGGAACAAAGATGTCTATTTTCCATGCTGTGGAGCAAGAAATTTAGATCTCTATTTCTTTTTTCAAAATCTTAAGAGCTTGTAAACAATCCTGTGGAACTTCTACATCCAAGATCCATGAGAGACATCAGCTATGGGCAAATTGGGAACTTTTGGAAGACACTGTTTGGAAGATATTGGTATCATCCCACACTGATCCTTGTTACTCCACTAAAATGGCTTCCACACACTACCAGGGTACTTGGTACCAGTAAAAAAAGTAAAGGTTGTATCTAAATTGAGGGATTTTGAAATACATTTCTGTCTCCAATGCCTACCCATGGCAAGGAAGGCATTCAACACCTGCAATGTCTGGAGGAAAGTCTACAGATCCATCCAGGGCCCATCCTGCAGCAGGAGATAACCCTTGAAAAGGGAGGTGCAAGAGCCTAAAACACTGGGATGTGGAGCAAACCAGGATCCAAGAGCCCACACATTCACAGCATTCCCAGTCTCAGCAGCCCAAAGAGCAGAGTGAGAAGCTATGGAATAACAACACTTCAAAGCAAACCCATCACCCTTCATAAAAACTGGGAATTGGGAAAAAGTTAAGATTCTGCATTTACTTTCAAATGGACACACCACCAGTGAAGTACCCCAGGAATGCTGTGTGGCTACAAGGAACAGCTCACAAAAATTTAAGACACTCACATCTTTATGTGAAGTTCAGCAGTGTTGTTTCTAAGCTCTGGGCATCTGTAGGTACCCAAAATAATCTTAACAGGACTTATTTCTTCCCCTCCAAGTTAAAAGTAAAGAAGAGAGAAACCCTAAAATGAGTAGATTTATACTAAGCACTGAATGTGAAAGTTTAAGTGTTGGGAAAGTCCATTCAGTGTGCCAAAACCACTTCAAAAATTTGTGCTATCCTTTGCTAGTGAACAGAAGCAATCCATGTCCCACCCTCTGGTACTGCCAGGGGACACATCTGACATTTGCTCTGGCAATGGGAATATGGAGTGATCTGGAATGAAGGGGAACTAAAGCATTTCCAGTGCTTCCTCCTGCACTGGAGGTTCCCTCTGCTTGGAATGACAGCCAGAGATGAGCATGACAAGCAGAAAGAAAGAAAAGATGAAATAAATGAAGCCACTGTTTTTACAGTCATCACAGCTGCCATGTGGGGAGGGAAAAACAACAAAGTGTTGCTAATTCCACACCTCCTTCCTTCAAGTGAGAGCTCAAAAGACTCCAGTGTCACCCCTACCACCTGACCCAGGGTTAAGGCAGGACAGGAGGGTCAAGATCAGGAGAGACAGAAGTGAACCATGAAAGGCTCTCCATTTGCACTCTCTGTTCCTGGGTCAGGACTCACTTACCATCACCCTGCATGTCTGAAGTCCATAGTGTCAGGTTATCACGTAACAACTGCATGATAAGTGTAGAGTCCTTATAGCTTTCTTCACTCAGTGTATCCAGTTCTGCAATAGCATCATCGAAAGCTGCTTTTGCCAACCTGCAATGACACAACAAAGATTTAACAAACACTGCTGAACACAATCCAGAAGCACAACTTAACATCAGTCACTCTATGTGCTTTAAGAAACTTTTTACTCAAGAATATTGGTTTCATTAAACATTTCTGTATCTTGATTAAGTGTTGCTAAAAACTTAAGTGTAATCTGCAGTGACAGAAGAGAAATGGTATTTGCTTCCATTCACCACTCTGTACATGCTCACAGGTCACAGAAGTCAGTGCCACCACCCCTTCCAGCTTGTGCAAGACAATTAAATCACCTCACCCCTTGGGCAGTTTGAGGGCATGCAGTTAACCTGGCAAGCTGCTGAACTGCCATTAGCTGATCAAGGTTATCCCTGTTCAGCTTCTCATACCCCATTAATCCCACACAAACACATGGCTCTGGACTCCAAAGAAAATGATGCTGAAATCTTCCCAGCAAACTGACATCAACCACAGCAAACATCAGCAGGAAGAAAGCAGGAAAAGCAGTCACCTAAGGTGCAACACTTCTGCCTTGTCTGGCATTCACACAACATTCCAATATTCCCACTCTGCCAGCCACCACCTACCTGCAGGCACGATCAGGAGAATTAAGAATTTCATAGTAGAATACAGAGAAGTTGAGCGCAAGTCCTAAGCGGATGGGATGTGTTGGTGGGAGTTCTGTCATTGCAATATCACTAGCAGCTTTGTAAGCCACCAAGCTGTTCTCTGCAGCCTCCTTCCTGTCATTTCCTGTGGCAAACTCAGCCAGATACCTATGGTAGTCCCCCTTCCTGAGAACAGAAACAGCAGCAAGTCAGTAATCCTTGTCTACCCACCCCTCATTAAATTACCAGCTGAAATTGAAGTGTGTTTAGATATTCACACACCACGCAGGCTGCTGCTCAGTCTACACAACACTGCACCAGGAGCTGAGAGAATTTTAAATCATCACTACAGGACACACCTTTTCTTCTCTTTACAAATATTCAGTTTAGGCAAAATAAAAAAAATCCAAGCAGGGATGTGATTTCTACATCAGCAACTCAATTAGAAGTGTTGTTTCTTACATCCAAGAGCTGCACAACAGTGTATTTTAAGTTCCAATTACAGCTACTTAATTTCTCTCTCTATTTCAGGCCTTTCAAGAAGGTACTTACATTTTGTAATAGAAAACCTTGGACTCGCCAGTGTTAGCTGCTGGAATGAGGTGTTTGTCCAGTACATCCAGAATGTCACAACAGATTAACTTCAGTTCAGTCTCAACCTAGTAAAGAAAAACAAAAATATAACAAAAAATTAAAGAGGGGGCGGGGTGAGCACTTAAGCCTAAAAGCTTTCTAAAGTACCCAAATATCAAACAGGTAACATCATGAAATTCCAATGAGGATTGAGACAGAAGAAAAATAAATAAAATGCAGCTGCTCCACAGGTGCATTAAGCAAAACAGTTCTGCACATTTAGCTGGCACACACGAGAGGCAGGGACTGATGGATGATGAAATGGGGAACTGAACAGTGGAACTGTAAACTCCTTGGAAGACATCTTGCTAGACCACTGCACTAAGTTTGTCTCAGGATGTAATTCCTTACTGCAAGGCTTGCACAACTCAATTCCTTCCATTTTTGATCCTGGAAGGCTGCCCTAAAAATGGCAACAGCAAAGGGGACAATTTGAAGGTAATTAACACGAATCAGCTCAACTCCATTATACCCCAGAGTTAAATGGCACCTTCACACAGGTTCTAGTGAGTCCTTGGAGGCAAAGCTCTGTTTTTAGAGCCTTCAGACAAAACTCATGGAGAATCAAAACAGAATCAAGATGTGCCACACAAACAAAGGTCAGGTACAAGATGAAAACAAGCTCCAGAAGCAAGTGAAAAACAGAAAACACAGCAACTCAGTGAAAAAACAGAAATCATCAACACTGACAGTGAAATCTGTGGCCAAAAATACAGTATATAAAACCTTATTTCAAAACAGCTACTAAATTTGAATAGTCTGAACTGAAAACAGTCACATGAACCTTCATTTTTTTCCAGTTCAAAACAAGATCAGGGTTTACCACAGAGAGTTTCACACCTGCAAGCAAAGAAACCGAGCACACCCAGAAAAGCTGAAACCCCTCCTGTAATATCAGCACTGCCCAAACCAGATGGGCTCTGAGCCCCCAGGTCAGTCCAGCAGGAGTGGTTGGTTTAATGCACACAGACTCCCACTCACTGCTGCTTTTTCATGATTTCACAGGAACTTTCACAGCTACAGCTGAAGAGAACTCTGGCTCAAGCTGATTTCATATAAAAGAGAGATTTCAAGCAAATGCATTAAAGGAACTACCAGGAACTGCAAGTCTGGGATCAGAGGAGCAGCCCCACTCAGTCCATCAGCCCTTCCTATCCTCCCACCCAAGCATTTGCTTTCTTTTTTCCTTTAAGCTTTTTCCTTGCCATGCAATCCTTTTATCACCACACGGCTCCCAAACTATCTGTGTTTGTAACCACAGCGGTTATACCCAATGGTGTTCACACTACCAAAATAAATTATAAACTGGCACATCCACACACATACTGACTTGTACAAAGTAACAGATTTGTAGCAGTTCCTTTAGGTAAATTAACTGTCAGCAAATTTAATGTACAAATGCGAGAATGCCCTGACATTCACAGGAAGAATAAGATGCTGTACTTAATTATGTGACAAATGCTTAAGAAAGGTGCTGAAATATGGTCACTTGAGAAGAATCTACTTCATATATTCTTGGGCTACAAAAGCTATAAAACCTTTGGCCAGCAGTCAGTTCCTGCAAACTTCTTTCCTCTTGATCCTCTTTTTCAATGACTTCTTTTGCAGAGAGATCTTCAGCAAAACTGCAAAGAATTAAATCAGTTTCTAATCCTCTTTAGTTAAATAACCATACATGTACAAACTTCTATTTCATCTCAGACAGATCTCTTCCAGCTTTGCTAAAAGGATCAGTCACAGTTATCAGAGATCAGCTGCTGTCCAGGGCAATGGAAATGTCCTGAGCAAGCTTAATTTAAAAAGATTTAATATAAATCAAGGTGATTAAGAGTAAAACAAACAGAAAAACCCACAACAAAACTAAAAGCTCTTGTACAAAAAGGATCTGCTCCAGACAGAGCGGCTCAGGGAGCACTCTCTAAGAAGAGGGGATGGAGGAGAGCCTGGCAGCTGCCCCAAAACACAGCCCAGGCTGGAAGTCAGAGCACTGGAAACACACAATCCATGTGCAAAATCTCCAGAGCAGGAAGGGGAAGGGCAATACCTGTGCCATGGTGTGGGAATGGATCTGGTTTGACTGCAAGGGAGGGAACTGCACTGTGTGCAGCCACACCTCACTGCAGCCTCAAGGATGAAGAGCACAAGCCTCAGAGTGCTCTCAGCAGAGATGCAGCCAGATGAGAAATTGAGGGGCTTTTGTGCATCCCAATGGCCACAGGAGCCAGGAGAGCCTGCCTACAAAGGAAGCACCTAAGTGGCATTCTCCCTCAAGGCTATGGATGTGTTTGGCTCGGCTTGGGAAGAGGCACAGTCTGGTGTCTTTCATCTCCCAGTGCACACTTCAGACAAGGCCAGCCCAGCCCTGCCCTCCCACCACCCCCCTCCCCCGAGTTCTGCCCCAGGTCACACTGGCCACTAGCTCAAAAATCTCCCATGAGCTGAACTGCAGTAAACACTGACATACACCAAACCCAAAGAAGAGTTACTTTCACAGAAACCACTACAGAACTTTCAATTCCTGCTGGAGCAGCACTCTACAGCTGAGCAAGGTCACAGCTGCTTCTGGTAGATGAGGTGTGTCTTTTAGAGATGCTGGTTCTCTCCAACTCCCCAGGGCTTTAAACTTGGCCTTGCTGGCTCACAGACATGGTTTGGGGGTTGGGGGGGAGGTTTGGTTGGTTGGGGCTTTCTTCCCCTCTTCAGAGCCTTTCAAGCCTGAAAAAGGTTTTCCCAACAATGAACCTACTCTGGAAATGCTACAATAGGCAGAATTTGTTGACAAGGGAATCACAGGGAGCAGAATTCTGCTGGAAGCTGTTTCTTCAGGGAAGCACCAAGCACAAAGGGCAGGAGTGCTGCTGCTCAGCAGTGACAGGGAGCAGCAGCATCCAAACCTGTGCCATGTTCCCTCCTGCTCCCAGGCCACCCTGCCAAACCCATTCACACACTCAGAGCCCTTGCCAACCCATATTAAGTCTCCCAGCAGCTACTAACAGGATCTGGCTTTTCAGGAACCTCTTGCAGAAGTCCCTGTGGAGCTGGGCAGACACAGCCACCCTTCCTCCAGTGTGGAACCAGCGAGAGTTCAGGGCACTGCCCCTCCCGTGCAGCTGTGAGAGCTGCTCCCTCTGGGGATTGAACAGCTCAACACCCTGCTGGCATGACACTGACTTCACGTGGCCTCTCCATCTCTGCAGACACCTCAAGCACTACAGATTTGTACTTCTTGCACCCCAGTCCATCCAGAATGGCACACATCCTTTACAAAAAGAGATGCAGAATAAAGGCTATTTCTAGAGTCCTTTCAAAACCAGGAGAAAAGTCTTTTCATAATTAAAGGATCTTTGGCAGAAGATGATCACCACCCACAAAACCCTATGCAAAAGAATCTGGAAACACACAATGTTTAACAAATTTAATCACTGGATAGCTGTTGTGCTGTTTTCTGTGCTCTTTTAGGAAATTGTAGACACCCATCAAGAAAAGGTTATTTGGGACTGTATGTAACTGGCAGAGTCTCATCCCATCAGCATGCCAGCATAAAATTAGAAACTCACAACTTTAACAATTCCATGGTGCAACAGAAACCCTGTGAGTCAACAGAAAGTAACAGAGCCATTCCTGGGAGAAGATTTCCAAGCCAAGATCATTTCCATTGCTGGTATATGAATCAGTGCCAGGTGATATAACAGACTCCACTGCTTCTCTGGAAGTGAAGATATGAACCATGTGGAGGCACTTGTCCTCAAATAATGGAGATGAAGTCTCTGCAGAAATGTGTGGGATTTAAAGAGCACAGGAGCACGCCTGCTCTGTGCTAAGCCATCATTTAGGGCAGGGGGAACAACAGCTCACTAAGAGCTGGAGGTTTCATTAGCCCTTAGCAATGGAAGTCAGAGCTTGCTGCAAGTTCTCCATTTTAGGTAAAGCTGCACACACTGACTAAGTCAGCATGAAGTTATGTGGATCAATTTTTCCCTCTCTCTCCAGAGAGAGAAAACAGTAAGGCCCTGGAGGTTGCTACAACACGCAAGTTTCACAGCTGGGATAACCAGGACATCCCCAGGAACAGGAGTGACAGAAGACACGGAGCCAAGAAGAGCCTGAAGAACTCTCCCATGGACATTTCAAGTATTAATGTATTGAAGTCTCAGGACAGAGAACTGGAATCACAAAAAGTGTCACTGTACGATCCAAAGCAACTTTTATAGGAAGTGGAAGTTTAACAGCCAAACACCTCCTCTGACAGGGTTAATTAAAAAAAGACATTGCTTGGGGTCAGTGAGGTTGGAAGGGAAGGAATGAGGCCTCCTGAGCAGGTGGAGCCTCACACCTGAGTAACCAGGAAGTGCCAGTGCAGCTCAAATGCTTGGCAGAGCTGCTGATGCACGGAGGGAAAAGCCCTCCCTCTCCTGAGCCTGCTGCCCTGAGTGTTTACACAGCAACTCCACAGCTCTCCCCTCACCAGGAGATCCATTCTCCAGATAAGGAACAAGTTCCAGCCTTCCAAGGCTGCCACCCTATTCCAGGTCAGCACAGCACAGGCAATCTGGAGCACCAGGGCAGTTTATGGCAAGGGGACCAGAACTAAATGACATTTTCTGTAAGACCAACTCCATCTTACCATTTGCCGGTATTCCCGAATCATTTTTAATTTGTCTTCTCCACCTTTGTTTTCTTCTTTCTGTTCAATGCTGCTGATTATTCTCCAGGAAGCTCTCCTGGCTCCAATCACATTTTTATATGCAACAGAAAGCAGGTTTCTTTCTTCCACTGTCAACTCCACGTCCATTCCAGCCACCTTCTTCATTGATTCAACCATTTCTAGGAGGAAAAGGTCAGGCAATTATTCTCCCACCTGAAGCATCTTTCAAATCATTCAGTACAAGCTGTACATTAATGAGAACTTAGGAAATTAATTAGATTCCCTCCTCCTTTAATCCAGCTACTCCTCACTTTTACCCTGGAGTGTTCCAAACAAATCAATCAGCACATACACAAAGAAGTATCTGATATTCATCTGGTATTTTACAAGGGTTTCAAAAATTAATAACAGTTATCAGCACAATCCTACAGGAGTGTGTGTTCTCCAGAGTGCTCTGGAGAATGCAGAGAACAGTGAGAAAAGGTGAGCAAATGTGATCTGGCTCTTGGCACAATCAGGATAAATCTGAGAAATTACAGGATGCTCCACTGATTTGTCAACTGGAATACAGTGTAACATGGTAATTAACAAAAATATACAATCCAGATTTGAATACATGTAGAGATGTATGAGTACTGTTACTAGGAAAGTGAGTCAAAGCTGCAAGATGAACCTCCAAAAAAAAATTTGGTGCTTGGAGTGGTAACAAAGAAGCTGTCCTGAGTGTACCCACAGCAACCAAATGTACCTATGCCAAGCAGCCATTTACACTGAAAAGTAACACACAAAACATGAAATATATATTTGTAGTTTAAGCCTGTTGAAAAGTATTTCTAAACCTGAGGTGAGAACAATCAATACCAAAACCAGCTTTCCTATACTCCAGTGGAAGCAAAGACTGAACCACTTAAGGAAAGTTACAACCCTTTAATTACCTAACCACACTGGGATTGTTCAAGACACATTAGAAGAACAGTGTTAAATATACAAATGAAGCTTAACTATCATTTTTGGCCCTCAGATGTCAAAATCACAACCTGAACAGGCATAAGCTACTGCAGCAATGGAGACTGCAGGCTCCCTGGCAGGAACAGTGTTATCAGTCTCCAACAGGTCTCCATATGTGGAGGACAGCATTTTATGGTGGCTCTATTTTTATCAGCAGATTTTGCTTCTCCAAATCACAGAAAGTAACAAAAAAAAAATCCACCAAGGATTTGATAAAATTTGTTGAAAACACCACCCTGCAACTGCAAAATGGTGAGCTTGCTGAAGAATGTGAGAGCTGCCCTAGAACACTTCATGTTCATTCAATAAATATTAACATAAGCATAAGTTTGATGCCCTAAGTTAGAGACAATATAATATAGCTACAATTTGCTACTTAAATAAAGCAAGTACTGTGATTTATTTCCTGAGGGATGACCCTACCATCCCATTCATAATCTACTTAAAAGCTGTAAATTTTTTAAATAATGCAAATTAAGCCATCTAATATTCTGAAGTTTATTAAACAACAGGGCTACACTCAAGATAAGATGCCTGACAGTTCTTGTGGACTAAAATGACAATGAGGAATTGAGAGTTGCAGTCTTCCTGACCTGGGTATCTCTGTCAAGCTCCAGCAAAAAATACAGGTCTTGTTTTTAAAGCCTAATATTTACTACCTTCAGAGAAGCAACAACCTACAGGTTACAGAAGATGCTGCCTTCTCTTTAAAGGGTTTCCATGATTGTGCTTTATCCACTGGGATTAAATACACAACACTCCTGGATGTACACAATGCTTTCAGAATGCTGTTATAGACAACCTGCCTCTTAATGAAAACAACAGAAATCTCTTCACACTTATCTCACATAACAATGATATACATGGAATAATGAGTCCAGAAGTGTGGAGGTTGAGGAACATGGACAGCAACAGCTTCCAAGATCTTCTGCCCTGTATCAGGAAATTGCAACAACTGGGGCAAAAAGGGCACATTTTATCAACTGTTCCACAGGTTTCCTTCACAACCTCTTCCTCAGAAGCACATCTGCCTGGTGTGAAAATTTAAAATAAACTATACACAAGACTTGCTGTTCCCTGTACATGAGTAGCTGTTTTCAGTGTACATTCAAACACATCATTACCAATTTAATCAACTGCTTGGCTTCTGCAGGACTTTATCTATCTAATACCAGCATGAAGATCTCCAAGCCCTTGAAACAGAGGTTAAACCCAATTTAGCTGAGCAATAGCTCAGCAATAGCTGGACCCCAAACCCTGCCCTACAAGGATTTCCTGTGTCAGTGTTTCAGTAGGAGGTCATTACCCACCCTCCTGCAGAGCCACAACCAAGGAAACAAGGGAGCCAAAGGAAAACAGGCACCTGATCACAACTACTCCTTATCAGTAAACAGCCCTTATCACCCCAACATTTTTATGACTGAGCTGTTAGTAAGTTAAATAGACTCCCTGACAAGTGACAGCCACTGGGAACAGGATGCTGGGGGAGGGGGAGCACCTCAGGTTCCTACATTTGATCTGAAGCACAAAACCCTCAGCTCCAGCACCCCTCACCCTGGGTACACAACCTCCCAACACTGACTACAGGAACTGAAAGATCCCTACAAAATCTTAATCCTGTCACTAGGTAACCACACCACCACAGATCAGAATCCCACCCATCAACAACTGTCCCACCCAAAGAGAAAACACTTATCAGTCTTTATCAGTCTACCCACAAAACTGTTGGATAAAAAGGTTTCTAGTTTAGTAAAGAACCCAATTTTACTTACAAAGACAAAAATTTGGGCTGATATTTCAACAAGACAAAATATTATGCACATACCTTGGTCTTCCATGGTAAAGCCATAATCCAGCCCTGCAAATTTAAGCCTGATGAAAAATCTTAAGAACACAGGCAGTACAAAATCAAGGGGAAAACCTATCTGTACATCCTCCAACAGAAAACAAAAATAAAGTCACCTACACCGGCAAAAGAGCAAATTTTTATTTTTTATTTTTGTTTTTTAAGTGCAGTTTTACCTATCTGGAAGTTTCCACAAAGAGGTGGAAAGCTCAGTCAGAGACCATTCAAGACAAAATACAAGCCTAAGATTACATTTCATTAACAAGGATTACTGCAGGAATGACAACTCACTGCACACAAAATCCAGAGATTCTTACACTGCATTATGGAAAAAAGTAGTGTTATGCAGATTCAGAGAGACAAAGACTGTATTTAAGTGGTTAAGTTCCAGCCTCTCAGGTGATTGTGGCTGTCACTTTTTATGCTACTGTCAGATCATGCCACCATCAGAGCAGGAAATCCCAAAAATGTAAATTGTGGAAGGACAGGGGAATATTCTGGAGAATGACATGCTCACCCTAGATTTAGATCCCTCCCCAAGCACCTGCAGTTGGTTAAGAAATACCACAACACACAGACACTGCCTGATCAGGTTTGTATGTTCTTACTGAAAAGCTGAGGCTCCAAACACCTGCCTAAGACACTACAAAACTGTCACGATGGCCAGGCCATTTTTCAGCTTCCTGTATTCTACTACTATGACTAAAATGCTGGCTTCCCATTGCAAACCCTGCTGAGTCACCTCCAGCCACCAGGAGGGACACACAGACAAAGCCTGGAAAGCACAAAGGGTTGGGACAGAGGTGGCCACCTCCAAAAGGTTTGTGGAACAGCAAGGTGCAAGGCTTGGGATTTAAAGGGAAAGACAAAGAATAAGCCTTACTCTAAGCCAAGAAGTCATGGGGAAGTTTACAAGGGTTGAGAAGCATCCTTAGGGGCCAAGCCACAGAACAAAGGGCACGGTTGACCAGAGATGAATGAGAATATAGATATTTGCTGCTTCTTAAACTCTAGAAATCAAAAAGCCCAGGGGAACTACAATATCCCCAGGTAAGGAAATAAGGAAATGGGTGATGTACAGCAAATTTAGTGGGAAGACTAAAAACCCTCCCAATACAGGATACAAAACAAGAAATAACAGACCCTACCAAGAGAATAGCCCTATCCCCAGGTAAGGAAATAAGGAAATGGGTGATGTACAGCAAATTTAGTGGGAAGACTAAAAACCCTCCCAATACAGGATACAAAACAAATAACAGACCCTTCCAAGACAATAACCAGTATCTGGCAGTTCTATCAAAATCTGTGCTTGTAACAGAAACCATTTAGCCAAAACATAGGCTGATGCACTAAAAGAAACCTGGTAAGGGAAATCTACTCTAGCTCAGTGCCTGAGTCTCACTAAGCAGGATGCCACAGGGTCAGATTTTTTTGTTCACAACCAGGGCACTCCTTGTGACTTTGAACAATACACAGGATCCAAGTGTTTGTAACCTCTAGCTCAGTGCCTGAGTCTCACTAAGCAGGATGCTACAGGGTCAGTTTTTTTTTTCACAACCAGGGCACTCCTTGTGACTTTAAACAATACACAGGATCCACTGCTGGAGCAACTCCCCCTGGCCTCCACATATATGCATAAACTGTAAGAATTTCAATGTTACCACAGGAAAAAAACAAGAGCTAGAAAATCTCTTAGTGGGAGGCCTCCCTTACAAAAGAGGAATTACTTAAGAAAGAAAGCTTCTTGAAATAAGAACAGAAAAAGAACGTGTTGAGCAAAGGTGAGATGGAGATGATGTAATGGTCATCATACTCAAATCAAAATGAACCTTAAGAGAAACCAGAAAGTACAATTCTTATGTATTATGTCATGAAGAGCAGCAGAAGCATTGTCTTAATTCTCTATTTAGTAGCAGCAGAATATCAGCAAACGGAAGTTGTGTTTTAAATTTAATCTTTTCTACTACCCTTATCTAAGGGCAATAAAGCAAACCAGGATCTTCAAGCTTCTAATCTGCTGCCCAGTACCTACTTCAGCATTTCAGGAGCAAAAAGCTGCAAGTGAGCATCCTGTGAGTCGTGAGGAGGTGGAGGACACAGCAGAAAGAATCGTGTCCACCACACATGATTACACATCATGAGCAGTATTCAAAGACTCAGTACAAGTGCTAGCCTTATACTTGTTCATTCTTGCAATGAACAAAAGATGATCAGAAACAAGTCACAGGAACTTGAAGTATCTGACCCTAAGCTGTTGTGTGTAACCTCTCAGTCAGGGCTTTAATAGCAGCAAACACAAAGTGGTTTACACTGTTCAGTTGAGAAGGGTTCCAGCAGACACTCAAGGGGACCCACAACACCATGAACCTAATACTCACTAGGGGTCAAGCTAATGGGAATTACATTCACAAAAAGCCTGGAATAAGGGGGTATATGCATAATCATTATACTGTAGAGCATGGCCTTCCATTATGCCTCACAAATCTACTGGAATGCTTTGAACAAGTGAAGCACATGGACAAGGAAGACATAATTGGAATAGTCTACCTGGATTTCCCAAAGGCATTTGACAAGGTCCCTCACCCAAGGTTCTTTAAGGAACTCAACTGCCATGGGATAGGAAGGAAAGTCCTCACATGGATAAACACTTGGCTGAAAGACAGGAAACAGGGCATGAATATGAGACTCAAGTGTTGAGAACAGAGAAAGCCCACCAGTGGCATCACCAGGGATCTGTGCTGGAAGCAGCTGACATTTCTGAGGGAGCCACAGAAACAGAAGCAAATAACAAGTACTAACCTGGTAGCAGCAAACTCTAGGAACAAACATGAGAAGAACTGCAGAAATAGGGGCCAGTGTTATTTTCTTCAGCAAGAGATGAATGTAACTGTGCAGATCAATGCCACAGACTGCATTTCCCACAGCTACAGACCTAGCACAAGTGGGCATCACCCCACCCACTACACTGATGAGCTCCAAATTCAACCAAGTGGAAGTTCAGCTCCTCTTTCCATCCAGTAGGAACTCCTCTAAACACACCATCACACTGCCTGCAGAAGGTTTTTCTGTTCTCTTAGTGAATCCTGTGTTTGGCTGAACCCATCCCTACTGATTCCCTCCTTCCAGCTCAACACCCCTCTGACCTCTCAAATGGCTCATTCAGCTCACCAGCTCAGACAACTACTCATAGGGAAAAAAATTAATCCTGCTTCTAAATCTGAGAACTGAATTGGTTCTAAGGGTCAGACCAGAATTCAAGCACAAATGCAAGTTTCACATAAATGAGCATAGAAGAACCTAACAGGTGAATTCCCAGTTAAGACAACCAACAGGCAGAGGAGGAAAAAAAAACACCAGATACTATCCAACCTGCACAGTGGCTTGCTGATGATTTTGTGGACAAAGCAGAGGGTTATATTGCCCTTCCTTGTGTAAGGTTTGTAACAGCTGGTGCAGTCAAAACCCTTCCAGACCTGACAGCATGACTCTGCAATAAACAGTCCTGCACCTTTACACACGTGCAGGAGCACAGGTTAGGGCCAAGTTGTCCTAGCAACAGTGGGATTTTCTGCATGATCAATTGTATGGTCTACCACAAGTCCTTGCAAAAAGAACATTTGTAAATAGTTCCTCTAATCTCTTCAAGTTGTGGACATTTACTTTTCCAAATCAACAGGATTTCCCCAGTATTTCTAACAAACATTTCAGTTTGAAACCAAACATCTTAAGCCTGGGCCTCATCAAAAATCTCTCCCCTTGACTGAGATCTGCTACTGAGCAATCCTCTAATACTGGAAACCAGTTCAGTTCTGGGCTCCTTGCAGAGGACCTCATCATCCAATTGTAGAATTCTGTCTCCTTTGTCTGCTCCTGGTACCTCAGAAAATTCAAGAAGGCCATTACAGACAAAGGCCCTCTCTCACACAACTGCTCATAATCACAAGTCAATTTATGTCCCAGCATGTACAACTCCCACTTAAAGAAATGTACAGTCTTACTCCTTTAGCACTGTCTTGCTCATATTTTAACTCTTGGATTCCTACAATTCTTAGGGATATGCTAAGATTTTTCTGCCTTTTACCTCAGAGAGCAGTCACACCCCACATCACTACATCAGTAAGAGCTTTAACAGGTAAGTGGTAACCATTAATGAGGAGAGGAACCCAAAAAACTGAAGTATCCTTGACATCTGCTTGAAAGAGACCAATCCTCTGCAAACCAAAATTTTAATTCTAATTTGTGACTTATTGATTCCTCATTAGGCTCTAAGCTGAAGACCTGTTACTAGGAGACAGATCTTCCTAAAAAGGGTTCAAATCTTGAACTGAACCCACAGCTGCACACGTTCCTGCCTTCGTGATAAAGACATTTCTAAAGACAAAGGAGCCAGCTGCTCCCTGAACAAGACCTGCCACGGCTGGGCTGGGCTGGGCTTTCCTCACCTGTACCTCGACCTATTCTCTGGTTTTGAGGGGGAAACCCCACTTATTTCACCTCACCCAGGTAATGTACTGCAAGACTTGTACAAAGCAGCTGTTGGAAGTATCTGCTCACAGACCACCTTCAGCCATTGCACGTTTCTCACCTGAGACAGATGTTCCCTGCTCCCACAAAGAGGAATTGGTTTCAATACTCAGCAGCAGTCTACAGGAATCCTCTACATCCTCTTGACATAAAGTCCCACAATATCACTCACTCCAACTGTTCTCCAAAAAAGGAGTCCATTTAGTTACACATTATTCTACCACTAAGGAACAGCAGCGAGTGAGATTTCTCACCAAGCTTCCTGCACTGCCAGTAAGCTTCCTGGCATTTTGTGATTTGCCATAACATGCCTAAGCAGATCTGTGAAGATAGTCAGACACCCAAATCTCTTAATATATCTCTGGAGATCAGGGTTTAAGTGCTACTTACACTGCAAAAGTACCTAGAAAGTTGTCCTCTTAATCTGGGCCACCATCCTGAGGACAGTACAGACACAGGACTTGATTCCCAACCGTTCACAAATGCAGCTCCCAAGACTTCAGAAATTCCCTAAGTGGGTCAGGTAAGTAACACCAAAGAAGCCACAGTTGGATGCCCACCATAAGTGCTGCTATAAATGCCATGAGCCATACATAAATAGCAACCCACCACTCTTCCAGTCTCCAGGAGGAAGATGGCACAGAAGTTTACACTTATCCTAATGCTAAACATAAAAAAAAATTGTCAAACTCATATTTGAATTATCCAAGGGACTTGTATTCCAGTGTATCTGCAGCCAGTACTTACCATCACCCCATTTCATATGTGCCCATTAATAACTGTGGCCTTATAACTGTGCACCTCAAAGACCAAACTGAGGAGCAAAATTAGGACTGGCTTACTCCCTCATACTGCTTCTCAAATCACTTTGTTCACAGAATTATTCAGCAGTCTCAACTATGATCTTGGCAGAACTGCATTATTTCACATTAACAAGAACAAATTATGCCAATCACTTTTAATTGTTTCAGCTGAACAGGAACAGAGAATTAAATGATAAAACAGTATCTACAGTACATTTTCTTCCAGGCCATGGACACGAGGGAAGTGAAGATGCATTTAGAGCAGCTGGCAGAATCAGAGGGTGCACCTTAAATTATGTTGACCCAACCTGATTCCCAAAACCTCTGGAAGTCCAAAACCCACAGCACTGATTTCAACAAGACAACCTTAAGTTCAGTGCTCCTCCTAAATTGTAACAAATCTCATGCCCATTCAGAAGCAATACAGCACAAGTCTTCCACATTTTGCTCTGGGCAGCTTGTGTAGCAAACAGTCATGGTGCTGGGAGAACCAAAGTGCACCCAAGGAAACGCTGCACCAAGGCAATAATCCTTCCCAATCAATTTTTATCAGTTGACAGGAAGTTTGCAGTGCAGATCTGTGCCATGGGGTAGAGTCCTATTACCTTCTAACAAAGTGATTTACTGCTGACTTCAGAAAAGCCTAGAAAGAGAGTCATGCCTCAAGAGCTCCCAAGGATGATGATTGCTCCACGATGTTGGGTTTCCACTCAAACCAAAGCCAACACTTCCAGTGGCACTGACTCATCCACACCAGGTGGAGAACCCTTCCCTCCCCAGCAGGAGTTGCACACATTCTGTGGAACATGGATGTGTCCCTCTGCCCAGGTAATTATGGTACCCCAATACCAGGTTTCTGGGGGCATTTCCTTTCTCCAAGTTCTTCAGTTATTGCAGGGACTGACTTACTGCTTTCTTTTAGTAGTACTATGAATTCTAAACTATTTTCCCCATCAAAACTCTAAATGAATGGAGTTTTATTTAAGCCTTCTTTTTGTTTTAGTTTCTCTTTTTTCTTCCCAAAACAAGTATTTTTCAGATTTTCTGCAATGGTGCCATCAGGTGTTTTTTGCCATCAGATGTTTTTTAAGCATTTATCATTTGGTGAAAACTTGGTCATGTTGTCTATAAAAATGTATGAACAGAAAATATTTGGAGTGTCTTCTTACTTCTCTAAATGAGGCGTTAGTGCATTCACACATTCTACATTCATATATTTATTTCACTTCAAATGAGTAATCACAGCTCTCAGGGCAAAGTAACAGTCTCAGAAGAGTCGAGAAAATTAAAGGCCCTTTCTATTATATGCAGGGGAACCATGTTTAAAAGGAACAGTTGCAAGACAGACATTTTTGGGGCAAGAGACACCACCCAGGGTTGCCAGTTCCTCCCCTCTACCACTTTTCCCCCAGATATTAAATCATCATGGATATTAAACGATCAAGGACAGCACAAAAACTTAAAGGGGAAAAATGATGAAAAGAAAACGCTGGGAAAGTGAAACTACCTGTAATAATTTCTACCACATAATGAAAGCATATGCGTTTTCTTTAGGCAGTGAATCATGTACTCGCTCCCTGCAGGGCGAGAACTCGCTCTCTCTGGGTTTGCCAGGGGCAGCAGGATCTCCAGCCGGGGGCAGAGGCAGAGAAAGAAGCGCAGCCCCGTCCCCGGGGACCCCCACGAGCACGGCCGGCGAGGGGCCGAGGGCCGGGCCCCCCCTCGGCGCGCTGGGCATGGGCGTTGTCTGCGGCGAGCCGCCCTCGCCCCGCGCCGCCCGGCCGGGGGACCTCCCCCGCCCAGCCGCCATTTTGTGGCCGCTCCCTCCCTCCCTCCCTCTCCCCTCGGCCGTGCACGGCCTCCCGAGCCCGCGCGCTCACCATCGTAGCGCTCAGCCTGCTCAGCCAACTTGGCCTGATAGACGAGGTCCTCCCGATCGTCCATGTCCTACGGGCGGGGCGGCGGCGGGGACTGCGCGGGGCGGATGGCAGCCGATGGGTCCGGGGGGCTCTGCAGCTACCAGCTCGCTGCTCTCCGGGCAAATATGGCGGCAGCGCCTCCTCCCGCTGCATCCGGGCACTCCCGCGGGCGCGCGCATGCGCCCCGCCGCCTCCCATGGCAACGGCGGCTCCCTGGCAACGGGCGGGGGGCGGGGTGAGGCGGCGTGAGGGGAGTGAGGAGGGGGGAGGAATAAAGGGAATGGGGCAGCGTGAGGAATAAAGGGAATGGGGCAGTGTGAGGAATAAAGGGAATGGGGCAGTGTGAGGGGTGTGGAATAAAGGGAATGGGGCAGTGTGAGGGATAAAGCGGGATGAAGGTGTGAGGGGTGAAGCAGGGCGGGTGAAGCGGTCTGAGGGCTGAGGCGGGATAGATTAAGCTGTCTGAGGGGTGAGGCAGGGTGGGTGAAGCAGTGAGAGCGGTGAGGCAGGAGGGATGAAGCGGTGTGAGGGGTGAGGCAGGGTGGGTGAGGCGCTGTGAAGATGAGGCAGGGTGGATGAAGCGGTCTGAGGGCTGAGGAAGGATAAGGAATAACCCGGGATGAGGCATGAGGGAGCCGGCAATGGCGGGGATGGATCCGCCGTTCCCCCGCCCGGCCCTGGCGGGGCCGTGACCGGGACACGGCTGTGGGCGAGCGGAGGGCAGCGGGCCGGCAGCCGGTGGCGTTTCCCTCAGTGCGGCTCCATCTCCGTGTTTGTGCTGCCCTCAGACGCTGACAGCGCTCTCTGAGTTACCCTCTCCCGGTATTTGGGTACAAATCACCGCGTGTGCCCCACATGGAAGGGTGATCTGTGACCAAAGGCAGACGCTCAGGCACAGGTTTCTGCAGCCTCTCCAGGGTGTTTGCTCTCAATATCACCTCCAGTGCATAGCACGTGGTAATTTCACAGTTTCAAGTGGCTAGAAAATCTAGGAAATAAAATTGAATGTTTCACAAGTTCCTCACACAGTACTTCTGAAAAACAAAAGGAGCATTCACTTAAATAACTGAGATAATGCCTCGATTTCTGAAATCAGAATGGTTTTGGAAAACGAAAGGGATGATGCATGGCTGGCATGAACCTGATCTTCACAGATCCCCATCCCTAGCAGTGTTCAAGGCCAGGCTGGGTGAGGCTTAGAGCAGCCTGGTTTTGTGGAAGGTGTCCCTGCCCATGGCAGAGGAATTGGAATGAGATGAGCTTTAAGGTCCAATCCAAACCATTCCACAATTCTGTGATTTGCTCAGGGTAGCTCTAAACGAAGTCTTGTCTCTTTTCCCAGCGCCTCCCTGGAAGTGCAGGCTACGGATGCTCTCCCATCACTTCACTGACATGAAAAGTGCACAGAGACCTTTGCAAGTATTGACAGCAGAGACAGAGCTGGCCCTGGCACCTCCTGGACACAAAGTCAGGTATCCCCATTTATTGTACTGTGCCCACTGAAATGGGCTCCTGATGGGTGACTCAGGGCACACACCTTGAACACCATTCCAAGCACTTTTTTTCAATAGTTTAATAGAGGCCTGACTGATTTTTTTCAGTTGATGAACAAGAGTTTTAGGGCCTGCAAGATCAACATAACCTTATGCTTTTCTTACAAATAAACCTAAAAACCTGATAGAATTATTTTGATATCACTTGCTCAGAAAATCAATGCTCTGTTTTCAAGGGATATTTAGGTCCTCTTTTTCACAGATCAGGATCATTTAATCAGGATTTCTTAAAAACAAAGACATCAGTGACTAAAGTCACTGAAAATTAGGTGTCAAGTCCAGAAAAAAATTGCTTTTTTTGATTTATTTGAAGTAAGATTAGAAAATGCTGGTTTTGCTGAAACTGGGAATCATTGTAAGCAAAACAAAGACATCAGTGACTAAAGTCACTGAAAATTAGGTGTCAAGTCCAGAAAAAATGTGCTTTTTTATTTGAAGTAAGATTAGAAAATGCTGATTTTGCTGAAATTGGGAATAATTGTAAACCTTTACTTCTGAATTCCTGGTAAATACAAAGTTAGGCACTCAAAAGGTCCCAGTAGTGCACAGTCACTATTTCTGTGTAAATTTTTAAGACTTGCAAATCACTTCTGCACTCTCTTGACCATAAAAGTCTATTTTTCAGCAGAGACTTGGGGAGCTGTGCACAATAAATTAGATTTGGATCAATTTAGGATTTTTTCTGTGACCCTCATGTTCAGCAGGCACTCAGATTGCAGGGAGTTCAATAATATCAGTAAATCAGGACACTTCAAGCAGATTTAATTGCCAGAAGTGAGGTGCATTCTTAGTGCCCTTGCTAAATAATAGCATATTGTTTAAATACTTTAAATTCTTCTGAATGCACTCGTTACAGATGGCATTCAGATATTTGGAAATTGGTCAGGGATTTGGCAAAACCTGAGGAATAAACAGCCTAATCCAAGGAAATACAGCACAATTTGCTGATGCAATCCTTGCTTGCCCTTTGCCCCCTGAACTTTCACATTAATTCATTCAACCACTGCTGCAGCCAAACCCCACAGCTGAAAGGAGAGGGAATGGAACAGGAAAAGCAGTTTTCTGCATGAGCCCTGTGCCCATCAGCTCAGGGAGCCCTGCAAACACCAGGGCAGGGTGAAGCAGGAGGGGATGGCTGGCAGGGCCCTGGGGAAGGGCAGGCACAGCCTCTTCCTTTTGGCTGCAGGGAGCTCTGAAATTCTCTCAGCCAATCTCATTAAAAAGCACCTTTGCATTGCAGCTCTGCAGTGAGCACTGGAGCACAGCTGGGGGCTTCTACCTATGAAAAATTAAGGTTTTTTTTTTTTTCCATCTGGAGCTGATAGAATAATCTTTGCTGTGTGGAGACACAAAGATTCTTATCTTTGAGGCCTAAGGGCCACTGTCCCCTTGCAGTTTTTAAGGAATAGTGTGGCAAGGCAGCTTTAATGCAGATTGATGTTACAAACATTGCCCCCCATGGGATTCTGGTCCTGATTTTCTGTCCTTCAGCCCTTGACAGCACCTGCACACCTTGGCCTTTCACTGAATTAGTGCTCTCACACCACCACACATAAAAACAGCTCTTCTGAAACATCTGTAGTTTCCTGCAGAAGATTCTTGCTGGTATTCATTTGTGCAACTTTGTTTTCACTGATATTTCTAAGAATATATAAACAGATTTTTATCTTCCTGAACACCCCATCCAAACAATCCCCAGACACACTTGAGCAGGTAGAATTGAGAGCAAGAGCTAAAAATCTCAACATTCCTGACAAGTTGTTTTTTTTTAAAATGAGAATAGACATTTCCTCCAACCCCTTGACTCATTTAATTACAGAAAGTCACCTTCTTTCAAAAAAAGAGCCATATTTTATTGTTTGACAAGTTAATTTAGTTACCTAAATTAATTATTTTCATACTAACGTGGCCAATTAAAAATGGCCATACCCCCTCTATTTTCAATTATTAAATGCAAGTACTCCAAGAACTGATTGAGAATGACTGAGTCAAAGTTTTGGCTATACTTTTATTTACTTCACGTACTATGAACATATACATTACATGCTACAAAAAAATAAAAAAGGACTTTAACTGTCAAGAAAGTGGATAGTGTTATAATACAATGGCACATGTTCATATTTTTCTTCAAACAGGTTTGGTTAGAATCCTTCCCCAAAACCATTAACAAAAAGGAAGTATTTTACTCTTAAAGATGATTAGAAATATTTGCATTATTAACAAATACAATTCAAACAGATTAACAAGATTTAACCAGGTCATATATTAGTAAAAAGGCTGGGGCTTACCAAAATGAAATATATATTAAAAAACCATAGCAGCCAGTTGTACTTTTTAGTGTGATATAACGTGTAAATGCACCAGAAGAACACAGTGTAATGGAGCATTCTGCTTTCATGGTGTATTTCTAGAAATGATTATTCTAGTTCTAACACCTGCCTATGCACAAGAGACCAAAACCACAGCCAAGGAAGAGACAAAAGATTGTGACCAACATTCTGAGCAATGATTTTTTTGCACGCATCGGGGAGAAGGGAGGGAACAAATAGAAAAGGATAAACAAAGGCCACAAAAGGATTTCCTCTACATGTTCATGGACATAGGTTCTACCTATCTGCCTTGAAGAGCCTGACAAGTTGAAATGTCTATTTTGTCCAAATTCATACTCCTTTCTATCACCTATGAAACAAAATCACATTTCAGCTTAGAACTGAAGAGTGGAAAACAGTTGCATTAATGTATCAGTCAGCTAAAAAAACTGCTTGACAAGAACTTGGGATTCTAGTGTAACAGCAGCTATTAAGACTCCTCTAGTTTCCTTATTTTGCTCTTTCAAAGTGTACAAATATTCACAATTTATACAGTCTTAACAAAACCACATCTACAAAGTTTGCAGGGTACTTGCTAGTTAATTCAATTCATGTATTTTGTATTAAAAAGGCAAGGTTTGCATAATAAAACTTCCAGAAAAATGATCTTTTGGTATCTGAATTCCTGATTGGAAAGGTACAAATATATGGGCTTTCATTAACTGCAGTTGGCAAAAATACTTCAGAACAGTGTCACTCTAAGGACACACTGTTTATTGTGTTTCTTTTGCAATACCTGAAGGAAAATATAAGCATATATGGGCAACTGAAAAACTCAGTATTAAGTCTGTTATTTAGAGTGCAGTTATTGAACAAAACCCCTCGAACAGTTACAGTGAATATCAAGAGCAGAGGAAAACCACAAATCAGCCTTAAAGAACCTGATGAGTTACAGAACCTAGAGAGTTAGTTTTGCCATTTTTTTCCCCTCAAAGTAAATTTTGTACTAAGCTAGAAGAGCTCCCACAATCACTGGCACGCCACCCTGACCAGAATAGCAATCCAAGGTAGAACAGAGCTGCAATTCCTCGTTTCCATTCTTACCCCACTGTCCCTGCTGTCAGTTTTTGATGATCATCCTCAGTAGTGCTCATGAGACTGGTGATGGACAAGAGTGATTAACGTTAGTCCACAGAATTAATGAGTGCCCATAACCTGAACATTACTCAGACTTGCTGATGGATTAGTTTTGAAGTAAAACAACTAGTACTTAAATAGAACAGAAATATTATAATTTCCAGCATGTTACAGAGTTCTGAGGTAAAGTGTTACCAGTATTGTTGTAGGGTCCGTGCCTTGCAGCACGTGCAACCCATGAGCCTTGGGGTCAACGGCTCTGAAGCCACCAAACCCAACAGTTTCAGTTTGATACCATTTAGAAAAACCCTTCTGCATGGATTATACTGTAGTCAAAGTTACAAAATTTAGTTTGGTCACCAGAGTGCTGTGCTTGGAAAACAACCCAGGGTACAGGCAAGGGAGAGTTACTTCAGTGTTTAATTTCAGTTTACAAAACTTACTAAATCCATTCTGATTTATATTAGAGAAAACCAGATAATTAGAAGAACAGACTAAAAAACAACCATCAAGCAGTGCATAACACTGCCTACTCAATGCACTGATTTTCACCATGAGCTAGGAAGCCATATTTACTCTATTATGCCTTTTGAGAATCAATCCAGAAGCACACAATTATTTTCCATTAGTTTATTAAAAATAAAATCCTCATGAATTCACTATCAAATATTTTACAGATGGGAATTAAACCAGAAGAGTCCCCAGAGTGTCTTTAAAATAAAACTAATATTTGGTTTGTCAGTTCACCGTGTTTGACACTGATTTGTACTGTAACAGTATTGTACAATACTGAGGAATTCTAGAAAAATTGAACTAGCCCTACACAATTTAATTTTATTGGAAAGCAGTGTCAATATTTTAGTATATTTAGTGAATCAAACACTGCTTTAAAGCTACGTATTAAAGTGCTATGCACATATTTTTCAGCACTGATATGGAGTTTTACACTTCCATAAGCCTTGTATTTGTGGATAAAAGGAGATACTGCGTGTTAATAAAAATCTTAAATTAAAATCAGCTGCTATGTTTGAAGCATCAACAGTACTGAAGAAATCAATCTAGTGTCCACAAGGTTCTAGAATTCTGAGGTTGATTTGATCTGTCATTTACCATGAAAATGGTAAGGATCTGTAAATCATAAGGCTGTCCCCAACGGCCCTGCATCAGCCTGTGCTGTGCACAGCTAACTGACCACGCAGAGCACTGCGGAGCCTTTCTAGGACAGAGAACCCAGGATGCAAAAAAACACGGAGAGAGCTCCAGGATAAATCTGTGAAATTTCTATCAAGGTATTGAATTGTCTACGGTTGATCTTCATTGCCTGAGGAAGAAGCAACATAAGCAATGGGCCCGGAGAGAGCTATAAATGTTCTCTGAACATCTACAGCACTGCTTTCTCCAGCTGCTGCTGCTGGCAAGGCCCAGCCTGACGTGCACGTGGACATAAGCAGGCATTACAACCTATAATCATGGCCTAGTTCTGCCACTGGACACACGAGTTATCTACTGTCGTACCCTGAATTACATGACCCTTGCTTAAGGAATGGTGGTGTTGAGTCCCAGGGGTTTGCAGGTTATCAGAATGCTTATCCAAGCAATACCGCTTGCAGCGTCGGTCCGAGCTTAGTCTTGATGGCATCTGCAATAAAAATAAGTTGAGATTGTTCCCATCTGTAAGAGCAACTGTTGAGCCACACTCAGCTGAAGTCCTCGTCAGGATTCTGTTGATCCAGCAGACGGACGTGTGTGAATGGAAAGTGACCACGTCTGCCATTGCATTCTCCTTCCCACTGACCACTCATGTTAATCTTTGTGACCTTTACCAGCTCACCGACCTGTGGGGTAAGAAATACACACGTTACAAACCAGAAACATGGGCAGCATGAGCTGCCACCCCTCCCTGGTGTGCTGTCACCCACGTGCACCAGATACACATCTATAAAAAGCAGCTTTAGTCCTGACAGTGTCTGAGACACCAGCCTGTCCCCATTGCCATTCACTCCAAGAAAGTGTATAAAGAAATGCACCTAGATCAGGTGAGAACTACCTGAAGAGTCAGCAATCCAAAACCAATCTTTCCAAGTGCCATCAGGTGCTATCCTGATAAATGTGCCTTGCTGGGCTGACAGAGGCCTGCACACTGCTGAGACTCCATCCAGAGCCTCATAAAGCAAGAAGGGCTTGCACCTGGACCAAGTGGACACTAATCTGCAAGCTCAACTGCTCCTTAGTTTTGGAATTCCACTTTTCAAGTTGTGGAAAGTGGAGGATCTCTCTCTCTCTTCACAGATTATAACAAGTGTACAAGAAGTGCTGTAAGGCTGCTCTGTTCTTGCTCTGGACATCCAGTCAGCCACTACCAAAAGCAAAGCCAGATGGCATTTCAGTCTTTCCCAGCATGGATTTCTTAGAGAAATAAATCCCACTGAATCACAGAATTGTTTAGGTTGGAAAAGATCTTCAGGGTCATTGAGTCCAACCATTAACTCAGCACTGCCAAGTCCAGTACTCATGGGAATAGTAAAGACAACAGATGCCCTCTCCCACTTGCCCAGGAATCCATCTCCTATTCTAATCTCCGCCCTAATATTGCCAGCACCAATTCCAAAGGCATCATCTACATCCCCCTGTGACACAGGGACAAACTGCACAGCAGGCACTTCCCCAGGGCCGTGCAGTTCAAATCAGGACACAAGTCTAGGTCTGATCAGTCCCCAACTCTGTTTCATATTTAAGGGTACTTTAATTAAGTGGCACTTACACCACCCGAGGAATCACCATTTACATTGTAATGGCACTCATGGAGAGCTAATGAATGCACCACTCAAAAGCTGTCTATCCATTCCTACCCCTCTGCAGAATTTTATCAATAATCTGATTTACAAGTAACGTACAACGATTTTTAGAATTCTTCCCACATCACAGATGGAGGATGCTTTTGGGATAGATAGACTCTATTTTCTTTCACTAATACTGTAAATAAACTCTGAAGGTGTGGCCAAAGGCCTCGCTGCATTTCATCCAGAAATTCACTGAATATATAGTTTACACAGATGCTCATCACTGTGTTCCTAATCCATCCAAAACACATCCTCATTATTTGCACTTTCCAGGCAGGCAACAAAGAACAAGGAAAACAATTTGAGATGTTACCAATCTCCATTAACTTTACAGGTTTTAATCACTTGAAATAATTTGCCAGAACATCTTTTAACAGTTCATAAATTCAACCCCTTTCATGGACATTTAATTAAGCTTCCCATACCTCTCATGATTACTTATCTGGTAATGAGAGGCCCATTGGGACTCTTGCTGTAGCTTTATTTTTGTCTTTTGTAGTCATTAGTATAGACATTTTAATGAATCATATTTTGAAGAAAATCCTCTTATGTATTAGCTACAGGCAAAAAGGAAGCCTTCCTCCACTTCTGAATGCAAGCCTCAGCTCTTTAGGAATTTAATCATGCAGTTTGTATAATTTTGCTACTGCTAATAACCACTGGGGGGGTTGTACCAACAAAAATACTCTGCTGACCAAAACAATCCATCAGCTATAATTTAACAAGGATAAGATTCAATGTGACAATACTAGAAGTGGAAAATCTGATTTCCTAATCACAGCCACTGCCAGAACCATGTCCCAGATAACTTCAAACTGCTTCAGACCTGGATACAATCTAGAGATGAGCCCTCACCAGAACAGTGTTTAACCTCCAACCCACTGGGAAGGGAAAAGCACAACTGGCACTGGTTTGCTGTCTTAAGACTGAGGGCCTCTGCTCTATCACACCCTAATTAGTGTTCATTAGGGTTTATCTTGGATGCCTCACAATAAACTCACCTGCAAAAGGTGGGTTCAACAGAGCAATGCCACTGAGTTACAGTATGGGATGCCTGTGAAACTCCCCTGCCCCCCGAGCACCCTGTAGCTGGATTTTGGTTTGCAGGGGGGTTTCAGGGTCACTGCAGCCAAGGGACAATTAATTATGAATTCCCCTTACTATACAGAGCTACACTTGAAAGCTGCTTTTCAGTAATTGTTGAGAGACCTCTGAGATCAAATATTGCTTTTTTTTGCCAGTAATTTCATTTAGCAGACACACTGATACAGTTCTTACTCCCATTTCTTTATATATATATATATATACACCTTTTCATTCATTCTTATATCTATGTATCTTTACATCTGTCAAAGCAGAACTAACTTTAAACAAGCATGGACCATGTCACAAATGCTGCCTTGATAAAATGGCTCCATTAGATCCTGTCTGAGAGATCTTTCTAGATCTGCTTCAAACCTCTGCCTAGTAAGCTGTATTTCAACCACTCTCCTGAAGACAATAAGAGAACCCTTCCAAAAATTACTCATTATTACAAGTGCTGAAGTTTTAAAACCTTTAGGCTAGGAGTGGATGTTGTCTCTGAATTCTCCTCACTTTCAGCATTGATTTATGGCAACATTAGTCCACAGTGCATCATCCCACCAAGCACAGCACCTCAGGAACAACACTGTACCCTGCTAGAAAGCCAGGTTTGTCTCAGTCTTCATCAGAAGCTTTAAAACTAAATATACCCCATTTGCTTCAAAGCAAAACTGAAGGTTCAAGTGAAGACTTCTGTATGCTGTGGTTTTATTCCAAGTACTCCTCTTTGGTGAGGTCAAGGTGGCAGAGTTCTGCTACTGTTACAAAGAAAAAAAATAAATCCATCGATCTCAGAGTCATTCACCACACAGATCTTCCCTTTTCCTCCTCTATTTTCTCTTAAAATAGACTGAAAACTCCTTGCATAGGTCCAGTTACATGCAAAATAAATGTTAACTTCTCCTGCTGAATCTTTTTTTCCATAATAGAGCACAGCCTTTATTAGAACATCACCTGCTCTGATCCTCCTTCCCATAACTCTTCAAAAGCATGTCAGGCTTAAAATAACAGAACAGCACAGATATTCTGTTTGCAGTTTGGGCAAAAACTGTTTGATGTTAAGAATCTATTTTTCTAAGAGAAACAGTGGGATCCACCCCCTCCCATGAATATTGCCAGATTTAAGGATAAGAGTTTTCATTTGGAAAGAATCCCACTTGCTGTATTTATAAAGAGGTCTGGGCAAAAATGGCCTGATAAGATTTACATAATGCTCTCTACTAAGTTATCTGAGAAAGAGATCTCTAAATAAACAGAGAAGGAACACCATGAAGTGAAAGGGAATGTGGAGAAAGGAGACAACAAGGAACAGCACTTTGATAGACAAGATGAAGAAAAACTTGGGAGAAAATGAAGTGCATATTGCTTTTTTTTCCTGTACAGACATTGAAAGCAACTCAGTAACATTGTGACTGGAAGTGATAAAAGCTGAAAAGCTTTGAAGGCCACTAGAAGCAGTGAAAAACGGGTCATTTTTTAAAACTGTTTGCAATACTACATACAGAATTAAGAACCACAATTGCTATTGCATTTCTTAAATGAATAGCAAGACAGGAATATAGCAGCCTAACCTAGAGGGCCAAGGTGTCAACTGACAAATACTTAAGCAGTTTTAAGAGGCCCACAAAGGGCCCATTTCTAGACACCAGAAATCTCCTGTGGTCACACAGCCAAGCTGAGCTGACCCTTCTCAGCTGCCTCTCCCAAATACTTCAGCTACTCAGCCTTTCCCACCAGGTAGTAAAAGACACTAGAGGTGTAAGGTAGCTCAGAAAAGAGAGGTGTTACCCACAAAACTGCTCTTCCTACAGCACAGCACTCTTGCCAGATCATGTGAGTTTGGTGAAGAGGATTGAACCTAAGATCAGCCCTGGCACCACAAGCTGCTCTCCAGAGTGGAAAGCATTTCCTTTCACTCTAAGTTGCTTATGGCCTGGATTAGCAGCATTTCCTCACTCTCCCTATTTCACTCCATGCTCCCAAATCCTGCACTAGGCAGCAGTGTGGGGTTCTTTAGTGGAATAAAGTGTGAAGTTAAAGCTTAAGAGAATGCAAAATTCAGAAAGAAAACCAAAAGGTTTTGCTAAATATGCCACAACAGTATCCAGAGGCTCAAAACCAATCTAACATCTGGGAATTACAACAGCCTGCATTCAAGAATATTCCCAAACTCCAGGAGGTCACTGGGTGGAAAGGGTGAGAAAAAGAGGGAAAGAGACAGCATTTTAACCTTTATGAGAGTTTGAAGGGTAAAAATCCTCACATTTTCCCAAAATCTGGTGAGTTTACAAATTTCCCTACCTGCTTCTCAACCCAAAAGATACTCAGCCCTATAACAGAATGTGTAACAACTCAGAGTATATTCACTACCTACATGGCAAAGATTTCACATCTCCAGGCTGTGCATCAGTTTCCATCTGCAGCATGTGCTGCATCTGCCAGTTCTGCACCAGACACACACCTACAGCTGCCAGATCACTGAAGTCCTGGAGTGCCTCTTGTGCCATGCACAATTACACCAAGTATTTGAGAGTGCAGAGGAGATGCTCTGACTCAGCACAGAAACTGTTTTTTCCCAAGTACTTAAAACGTTATATAAACAGGAAGTCAATTAGGTATCAGGAAATTCCAGAGCCTCTAGCTCAAAGAAAGCCTAGATTAAAGGATACAATTTACATATCCCAAGGCAAAGGTCTGCCACAGGGAATACCTTAGTCTCAATTTCCTCACATGTAACTTGGGGGAGGAACTATCTGATGTGGAGAGATAGAGCATTCCAGTCACCTTTTAAGAGGGAAAAAGACAAATCAAGAAGGGCCTGTGCAATTACTTGATCCTGTCAGGAAGTGAATCAACCTGGGGAAAACTCAGTGCTTTACTACAAACCCTACTCCATCAATCACTGCTTTACACCAGACCTAAAAACTGTGATGTGAATTGTAAAATGCTCCTGCCTCAAACCTAAACCCAAAGTAATCTGCTTGAGGTGATGTTACAATTAAATTCTATGTGTGATCATCATCTCAGTCCAGGTAATTTCAAAGTGTACCAATGTTTCCACTGATTGCTTTAAAACTGCTGACACATTGGGGAGAAAAAAATACCCAACACAGCACAAACCAACAAACAACCCAGCACACCTTGTACAGACTGTGGTGAGGCACACAACAGCAAACACAGGTTCAGACACACAATTTATGAGCTGCTCCCTCTCCCTCCCCCCCACAAAAAAATGGATGGGGAAACAGTTATGTTAGTGATGGTTGACAACAGACACAATACTGGTTCAGTAACCTAATAATAATCAACAATAATCTAATTTACAAGTGACTCGAGTCACTCATTTTATCCATAACTTATTAATCATGACATAAAACCAGTATTACAAAGCTTTTCCCTTTCTCATTCCTCCAAAACTACCACGTGAGCGAAAGGGAAATCCCTTGAACAGATCTCTTCCTTCTAAATTTTGCCCATTATGTACCTCCAAAGCCAAGGCTGTCTTGTCGTAGGCATTAGGGACTCGCTTCTGGATAACCCGGGCATAAATAGGGCCATTCTGAAGGTTAGGGAGCGGAGTGTTGATGCTGGGCTGGGCATAGGGCCCTGGCTCCGGCCCACCCAGTGGTTGTGGGTGGGAACTATCCTGGTTACCTCCAATCAGAGTGGGGACTGAAGCAGAGGAAGGTCTATACTTCTCGACGTAAGGAACGGGTATCATTCCCCTCTTCCCTTCGCTGTCTTCTGCGTTCCACCACTGCTCTTCAGGCTTATCCCGGATTCTCAGTATGTCTCCTTTCTTAAAGGGGAGGTCTTCCTCATCATTGCCATTAAAGTCAAAGAGGGCTCGCACATACTCGGCCTCCTCCTGCCTGAGGATAACCCCGCTATTCTGCCTGGAGCGCGAAACGGGTTCTATCAAGGTTGTAGTGTCCAAATAGTGTATTTTGTAGAATTCCAGTAAAGATGGCAAAGAATCAAACTCTTGGTCACCTATTCGAAATCTGGTGGGATTCGACCCTGAAAAGAGAAGGCAACATGTCAAGGAGAGCATTAAAACTATAATCAAACATTTGAGAAGATAAATACATTTATACAGAAGTATTTCAACAGCAAAATTGATCACCTTGATATCGTATTCAGCTTCTCTGAGCATTTTCAATCAAAGGCAGCACTATCATAATTATGAGTACAGGTTTTTTAAAAAGATTTTGTCAAGGAAGGAAAATAGAAATTCTTTGGCACCGCCAAACTTCCCGAATTAAAATAAAAATATCTTTGTTTCTTTCAACGTTATATGGACGCAACAGATGAAAATATTCAGTACATCAGGGTTTCTCAGGACCCTGTTCAATTCTCCTGTTTTATACTCTAAATATAGGAAGTAAATTTTGGTACCATTTCAAGAAAATTATTTTTTTAACTCTCTTCTGCTCTTCAGATTCTATTTCCAAAGAACAACACTGCACTAATGGTTATTTACCTGTTGTAACACCTTGGGTTAAAGGCATGGACACTACAGAAAACTGGTTTGCACAGCAGCAAACAAGTGATGTCAATGAGCAAATAAAGTCATTTTTCATTTTGATAAAAGGGACCAGTAAAGAAAATTATCTTCATGCTATGCAATGCAAAGAAACAACATATATTTTCATAACAGGTATGACTCAGCCTTTTAATCTCTAGTCTTGGAGCTTCTTTGCCACGCTTGTCAGATGGAGCCTAAGCTATAAATCCAAACCTCAAATACCCTGGAATACAGATGATGTTCACATCCAAGCCATTACAAGCATCACTACAAGTGCAGAATATCCATTTCCAATCTGTGTGCTGTGCTTTTTTTTCCATTTTATGTTCTTCAGGCTCAGCTAAGGAAAAACACACACATGATGTTGTATTTCCACCATGCCCCATGCCATCAGTTATGGGAAGAACTGGGGAAGGCTGGGGGAAGGGAGTGCAGATGAAAAGATTTATACTTTAATGAGTAACTCTTTTAGCAAGACAGAGATGCTTACTTTGCAAGTCTGTTTTCTCTGCAGGGAATATCTAACAGTCCCAAGCCTTAGCTCTGGAGTACAAAGCTAGCAGAATCTTTCAAGCTGTCACTGATCCAAAACTCCCTGCAAAGCAGCACTGTCAGCATGGAAAGCTAATGTTACAACAAGTTCTTTCAGGAGAGCAGAAAGGGGTTCTAACAGAGAAAAGGGCAGATTCAATACAGCCAACACCCGAGAAATGAGTTCTGAAGTATCCTGAAGGAACAGGAGCATTCGTGGAGCTGCTTAAAGGAAATTCGAAGGAGCAGAACTAAGTCATTGGAAAAAGCATGTCTGCATGCTTTAACAGCCCTGAAAGGCTCTCTAAAGAAATGAATACAAACACAGTGAGCCAAAACCCAAAAGCAACAGCCTTGAAAAACTGCAAAAAAAACCCCTCAAACTGGCATCACCAGAGATAAAGGAAGTTAATGTAATTATCAGTGAGAAAGGGGAGCCCAGCATGGGAAGGGAATTAAGAATCCATCATATTCTCCCACAGAGTAGTGCTGAGAGGATGCAAAACCCCCTCAACTTCTGTTGCTGAGATGCAACTTACAGCTCTAGACTTGGCCAGAACCCTGGAATTTCATCCCAGTGGCACTGTCAGCTCTGTGGGCTCACGGGACAGGAATTCTGGCTGGACAGGCAGCATGCCTGCAACACTTCAGCACAGCTCAGTGGAAACAGGATCTGGGAATGCTGCACTTCCACTAGAGCTAGAAGTGGGAAACACATCAGGTCTCAGACCAACCTGGTAACAGAAACATGTGCAAATTTCCAGCACTATTTTAGCTGTGAACCTTTAGGGATCAAGGCTTGAGATCTGAGCAAAAAGAAAAAGTCATGAGAACTTTAAGAGCAGGGCAGCAAAGCTCTTTGCAACCCATATGGAGAAGACTGAGTCTCAGGGAAGTTCACTGACATGGAACTGATTTCACATGACAGAAATAGAGAGGCTGAAGCACCAATTTACCTCAGTGAAACCTGCTGCAAGCTGACTCAGCCAGGGGGCTGAGCTCTGCCTCAGCAACGTGGGATTCACAGAAAAATCTCCACAGGTCACAGGAAATGAGCAGTTCATCAGTAACATTCATCAGTCTGGTCAATCTTCAATCTTCACCAGGATGAACAAGGCATTTTGGAGTGTCTTTTTTTTTTTTCCTTTGGAACAGGTTCACCCTCTTCAATTAATGCACAACAGCCTGAGGGACCTGCCAAGTGTACCTGAATCCAAGTTGGACTTTAAGAAGAAAAGTCCTCTGGAACATTATGTACAGAATCACTGTACTGTATCCTGGAAAATCAGATCCTAAGAGGTGTTTTGCACAGCTGAACAACAGCCAGAGGACACAGACCCTCCAAATCAGAAAGATCAATGCACTCCTTGAAGGGACAGAGAGAAAAGCATCAAAAAGCAGCTATGTCACCCTCCCAAAGACCACACTGCCAGAAAACCATGTGCATTTCTGATGCTTTTCTTTTAAAAAATGTAAGACAGCTACAGAAGATTTAGAACAAGAAATCTATAAACTTAATCTAAATTAATCATCAATTAATATGAAGGCAGCAATCTCATAATTGTCTGGAGAACTTAAATAGATGACTCCTAAAATTTAGCTAAAACAGGCATAAAAAGGTCAACATAGTTCAAAGTCAAAGGTGGTAAAATGCAGATTGGAAATAAAATACAACTCCACCTTCCCAGGCAAGTGGAAAACTTTCCATCAGTTTAAGTCTTTGGTGGATCTTCTTCAGCTACAATGTTCACATGCACTGGGAAACTATTCCACTCCCCACAGGCTCCTGAGTTTTGTCATTCCCTGGTATAATGAAATTTAAAAAACTAACAGATTTCAGGCTCAGAGGAATTATTCAGCCTCTTGTTTGAACTGTGACACTGCTCATACCTGCAGGCCAATTCAGGGAAGATCTGACACAAGAAAAAGTTACAGCAACAAGGTGAGTGGGGTTTTTTGGGAATAAGAGCAGTTTTCCTTCATGATCCTGAGACTCCTCTTGAAGGCACAAGTCTGAGCAGCACAGTGTGCACATCTTCTGAGGGCTCCCAGGAAGAGCACAGGCATGGAAAGGTGAGTCCAGTTCCTGCAGGAACTTCTGTCACTTCCTGTGACAACTGGGACACTTGGGTACTGGAAATTCTCTTTCTGCAGCCTGGCACAGCTGAGGAAGAGCTGCTCAGGGAGTGCCTCCACCACCAGCACTGCTCAGCTGAGCAAGATTAACTTTTCAAAAGAGAAGCACAAAGCTCAGTATCCTCTTTCTTCCTTACTCCATCTTCACTAACATAACTCCAGCCATCTCAGGATGCCACAAAAGGTAAGGAAAGAGTTAAAATCCAAAAGGTCCCACAAGTGAAGAACGTTTCAAACCTGGCTCATGTCAGTTCTCTGTTTATGATGCACATTCCCTCCTGTCACAACCCTCTGACACTCTGCTGCCTTTGTGCCAGTCTGGGAAAAAGTGCTTGTGTATGTTTTAAATATTGTCCAGATGCTGGGGAATCAGGGCTATAAACCACCCAATATTCTGCTGATTGGGCAGGTGGTGAAACCACAGAGCAGCTTCTCCCTTTCTCAGACATCTCAGGGGGTTTGCATTTCTCTCTTCACTCCAATTGTTAGTGTCAAGAGGGAGTTTTCTCTTTATTCCCAAGCTTTGAAAACCTTTTCCTTCACAGAAATACAAGTCTTTATTTTTGCATCTGGTTTTATTCTGTAAGGGTGGCTCCCTTTCCCAATTCAAGTGCGTTTAGGGCCACAAAAGCTGTTCTTATCTCACAGAGCACCAGTAAGACACCCCAGTGATGTCAGCCACTTCCTCCTGGAGCATATGGGAACTGGGCTCTGAAGGCACCAACCACATTCCAGCCCTTGTGCTTCCCCCACCCCCATGGGGACACCTTTTTTCCTTGTTCTCAAGTACCTTCCTACTCATGCTGAGCAGAACAAATAAATCCCATGAACGCCCTATAAAAACATAAAACTCTGTTGAGTGGAAGAGCTCTGAGCACACCAGGAAAACATTCACTCAGGAGTTAGACTCATTTCTGATCACTGCAGTCATCATTTACAGATCAGAGGATAAGAGCAGATGTCTAATACAGGCAATTTCTAAAACTGCAACTAGTTTGCATTTAAATATATTTTGATCTCAATATAAAAATGAAAATAAAACCAAAACACAAGCATCAGAATTAAACCACTCTGCTCACACATGCCTAAAGCCACTTCACCCAGGGCTGAGTGTGGGCATCATTCTGTAAGGATTCTATGATTCCAGGAAGTTCAATTCAATCCAGAATCATGTTCTCAAAACTCATAAATGTGAAAACATCCATTTCTGCATTTTATCTGTTATATTTGCCTCCTTCAGGCAGACAAATTTAATAACATTAAAGCTTTATCTTTATAATGCTGCACTTGAGAGAGAGCATTTCTATCTTTAGGTATTTCAGGCATTTTTTAGTGCATATCACACATTTTTACCCCAAGCCGCCATGTCACAATGCAAATACATGATAAATTTAATATTTCCTCTGCTGTCCATCAATATGCCAATGCCTGCAGGGAGCACTTTGTCTTGTCTGGGATTTCTTTAGCCATAACTGTGATACTTCATCACAAATTATCCACTTCCACTGAAAACAAATTCTTTTCTTTCCCATAATTCAGTGATTTATCCTATTTTTAACATCCTTAAAACATTCCAGAAGACATAAAAAATTCTGTATCCACTTCCACTGAAAACAAATTCTTTTTCTTTCCCATAATTCAGTGATTTATCCTACTTTTAGCATCCTTAAAACATTCCAGAAAAATTCTCTTCAATTCTTTTTTCTTTGTTATGTTGAAAAATTACCTGCAAGAAGTTTCAATTCTTTTTTCTTTGTTATGTTGAAAAATCACATGCAAGAAACTGCAGCATCAGTCAAAAGGTCAATTTAACAAAGAGTTTGAAAGTTTACTTTATACTTCAGAAATCAAAGAAGGTACCATGTTTTTGTGACATTGTGGTTTTTAGGGAAGCCAAAGTTCCTCATTTCATTCATTCTGTGCTGAGGCTTCCCTATCCCTGAGAGCAGCCAGGAATTTCACAGACACTGAGCCCAGCACAAATCAACCCAAGAACCCGACCTGGAATATTCAAATTTCCCAGAGAGACCCGTGTATTTGCCAAACAATAAATTGCTAAAAAAAGAATATGCCATACTAAAATAGAATGATTTTGGTTTTCCTAATGTTTTACTTTGGCCACAATAAACAAGCAGGACAATTTGGAAACATTTAACTCTTTTCACTGCATTAGCTTTCCTACCCAAACACAGAATTATCTTCAATCTTCTACTGTTTTCACCTCCCTTCCACTGCAGAACAACCTCCCACTTATTTTTTTCTGAAAGAGCACCTTAATTACACTTGAAGTATAATTCAATATATACCTCCCCAGCACCTTCTTTGGTTGGAGCATGAACACAGCAGCATCAGCATAGAGGCATGATTTAATTAAAATTACTGAAATCAGCGTGGGAGTGTCTGTAGTGCAGGAGTGATGCATCACTCCTCCCCAGAACCTCCAGGGGACAAATAAAAAGGAGACCAACCAAAACATAATTATACTTCTCCAGATATATTAAGCCTACTGTGCCACCAGCTTACACAGCTACTCTTTTAAAACAGAAGAGAATTACAAGGTACTTCATGATTTTAACCAAAGCCAGCCCACAGAATGCCACAAAATGTTACTGAGCTTAGGATGTAACACAAGGAAAAAGTCAGGATGGCTGAACAGAAGTGATGCCACTGTTTTTCCAGAGATTAGCTGTCCCCAAAAAACAACTGCCCAGAAGTGACAGACACTCATGACCCAGTGTTTTTTGTGTCTTTAAAATCCAATTAGGTTGGATTCACAAAAAGCATGCTGGTGACTGACTCTGCCCTACCAGCCATCCTTGTCAGCAATTGCAGCACCAAACCTGTGTCTGCACACACATGAACAGGAACCCACCACATTCTGACCCTATTCCACTTCCAGCTGAATTCAGCCACCTTTAACACCTTCTACCTGTGGAGCTCTGTAACCTGAGTGCACTGTGCAGCTCCGGAGGTTCCTGGGATGAACAGGATGAGTTTAGACTTTCCCCACTTTTCCAATCTGAAATGCTTCCCCTGTATGACAGTGCAAATCTACTGGCACTAATTTTGTTTTCTCTCAGATTATCGCCTTAGTCAACCCCTCTGTGCAGAGACTGAAAAATAAAACAAGTCTTGTTACATCTTCCCACTACTGGTCTCCTGTTCCACCCATAGACCTGCACCAGTGTCTCTGTCTACTTTCTGCCAGAAAAGTTCACCAAATCTCGTATTACACAGGTTTACTATAATTAAAAAATATCTAGTGGCTCCTTGCAGAGATGCCAATGACACATCCGCATCATTTTGCAAGGATTAATATCCAAACTGGAGCAGTTCCAGCACCAAGTTCCCTAATTCCCACAGCAGGGACACCAGGGCCTTTGGACTGCACGTTCTGACACATCCGAGGGCTCTGCACTGCTGGGGTTTAGTTGGACTAAACAGCAAAAATTCTGCTTCTCCCTCCGGCACAACCAGCACCTTCTGCACTTGCAGTGTCACACTGCAACGTGTTGTTTTCATTGTTAATGTTCAGCCGATGAGAATAACACCAAACTTCTCCTTTCAAGGGGAAAGAAACTGAACTTCACATCTGATTTCAAGAAACCATTGCCTTTACATCCTGAAGAGTTCCCACCGCTCAAACTCGAACTCAGCCTCCCCGGTAACACAAAACTGCCGTGTCAGAAGTCACACTTTGGGGATGACACTTGCACAGAACCACCTCCCGGCTGAGATGCCACGGAAAATCTCCGAATTCTCGCTGAGGGGGTTCGGAAAACAAAGAGGCGCGGGGCTGGAGCGGCGGGACGCCCCGCTCCGGGACGCTGAATTTCACGTGCCGCAGGACGGCAGGCGCGGACAGCCGGCTGGGCTCGGGCAGCGGCCCCGGAGCGCGGCTGCACCCCGCCACAAGGCGCTCCCCGCACCGCCCGGCTGCCCTGCCCGGGCTGCGGGCACGCCGGCCCTGGGGGTCACTCACCCGGGGCCCCGGGGCCCTCGCCGCCGGCCCGCCGGGCTCCCGCCGGCCCCAGGCTGTTGACGATGTAGTGCGAGACGCGGGAGCTCTCGGACACCGACAGCACGAAGTCGCCGGGGATGGTGCCCGAGTCGCGCACCAGGAAGGTGCCGTGGCGCTGCCCCTGCAGCAGCGATACGGCCTCGGCGCGGCTCAGCCGCCCCCAGTACCAGCTCGCCCGGTCCTCGGAGTCGAACTGCCCGGCCATGGGGGCCGCGCTCCTCCCCCGCCCGCGGCCGCCGCCGCCGCCGCCGCCCGCGGAGCCGCTCAAAATGGCGGCCCCGGCCCTGACCTCACCTACCGGACGTGACCGCACGCGGGAGGCGTGACGTCATCTCCCCGCGCGGGCGGTCGGTGTGAGGGCGGGCTGTGAGGGGAGGCGGGAGGGGGGGGTGAATCCCGGCATCGAGCGGGCCGGGAAACACCGCTGGGATCACCCAGTCCCACCGTGAGCGAGCACCGCCTTCTTAACCAGATCAGGGTGCCGCGTCCGCTCGGTTCTTGAACACCTCCAAGCGCGGTGGCTCCGCCACACTGCTGGCAGCCCGTTCCAATGTATAATGATCTTTTCTGGGAAGAAGTTCCTCCTGATGTCCAGCCTTAACCTGCCCTGACACATCTCGAGGCCGTTTCCCCTCGTTCCCTGGGAGCACAGCCCGACCCCCGCCTGGCTCCCACCTCCTTTCCATCTGTTGTGGACAGAAGGTTTCTCCTTTTCTCCAGGCTCAGCTCTCCTGGCTCCCTCAACCTCTCCTGGTGCTCTGCCTCCTCCCCCAGCTCTGCTCCTTCCTCTGGTCATCCTCCAGCCCCTCGGTGTCCTTCCTGAACGGAGGGGACACTCGAATGTGGCCTCACCAGTGCAGAGGGGGACAATCCCTCCCCTGGCCCTGCTGCTGAGGAGGCTCATGAGAATGGACTGGGGTCACTTGGTTTGTTCAGCCCAGAGAAGAGGCTGAGGTCAGACCTTGTGGTCTTCAACGTCCTTCTGAGGCACAGACCAACCTCTGCTCTGTGACTAGGGACAGGCGCCGAGGGAAGAGCAGGAGCTGTGTCAGGGGAGGGTTAAGTTGGATGTTAGGAAAAGGCTCTTCCCCAGAGGGTGCCGGGCACTGCCCAGGCTGCCCAGGGAATGGGCACAGCCCCCAGGCTGCCAGAGATCCAGGAGAGTTTGGACACTGCTCTCAGGGATGCACAGGGTGGGGTTGTTGGGCTGTCTGTGCAGGGCCAGGAGTTGGAATAGATCATCCTTGTGGGTCCCTTCCAGCTCAGTATATTGTGTATATTTTCATCTGTACATTAAAGGCTGCAGCTCGCTGTGTTTTCCTTCAGGGCTGTGCCAGCAGCTGCTGTCCTCATCCTCCCTGCCAGCCACATATTCCCACCCCACAGCTGTGCCAGCACAGCTGCTTTTCATGGGAGCACACACTGAATTGGGCCAGCGAGCTGTTCTGGGTTAAAAATAGCCCTGCAAAAGAAAAACTTTCATTTTATTCAGGGCACTTCACTGACTGCATTACCACAGAGGTCTGCAACAGGGAAGAGCTTAAGTTCCACTGGTGCCACAGGGGAGCCATGTGTGTGTGGGCATGCACAAAATTCTATTTGTGAGAACAAAGCAATATTTACCACTTTTAGACTGTACTCCAAGATCTCTTAAATGCCAGAGTAATAGCTGTCAATGTGTGTAGAATTCTGCTCAGTTCTGTGAGCTTTTCTCCAGAAAGGAATGTGTTTTTTCAACTGTGTGGTCTCCCTGTGGCAGCACTTGCATAAACAATGTGAGAGCACAGTGTCCCTGACTGTGAGGGTGCTGTGCATCCAATATCCTGCTTTTTTGTAGGGCCCTGTAGCTGCCTCCTGGATGGGACTCTGGCATTGTGTCAGGTTACCAGGGCTGTACTAACCTCCACAATATCCCAGTGAGAAAATATTCTGTCTTACAGGTGGGGAGCCTGTGGTTCATCAAATCCTTAAGAAAACACCAGGTGCTTGATTTCAGCCTCACAAATGAACATCCTTCCTCTGCTGATGCTGTTCTCATCCCCCAGATGGACTGGGGCTAGGGGCGAGCCCTGATCCATTTTGCAAATGAACATCCTTCCTCTGCTGATGCTGTTCTCTCTCCAGATGGACTGGGGCTAGGAGCGAGCCCTGATCCATTTTTTGGAAGGCAGTCCCAGTTTCCGTGGTGATGTGTGGGTTTGCTGGCCAGCTGCAGGAATAGCACACACACTTCCATGGGGTTTTCACAGGTTTGAAAAGCTGCAGGTCCTTGCTGAGAGCCCAGGACGACAGGAGTTAAATCATATCTGCAGAAACACGTGTCCTTTCTGTTCAGTGTTCACAGACCTCAAACAAACAAACAAACAAATCAACCAATACTTTATTAGGGCAAAATTCACCATTTTTCTGACTCCTGCCAGACCACTGCAAAAAAAAAGTCTCCTTTTCTGATGGCCCACAGACTGTTCTTTTTCCCCCTCCCTTCCCGGTCCCCATCTCCTGTTTTCAGCCGATCCTAACACTGCAGGAATTGATGTTTTCCATCAGGTTTTGGTTTTGGTTTTCACTCACGCTGGAAATTCTGTTGCATGAGCTCTCTCTGGTGGTCAAAGCCGGGAAACCAATAACGCTCGTGCCCTAAATCGCTCCCGTGGGTGTTTTAATGCTGAAATTATTTCACAGGATCTTGGAATAGTTTGGGTTGGAAGGGACCTCGGAGATCATCCCGAGCCGTGGACAGGGACACCTTCCACCAGGGCAGGTTGTTCAGAGCTCCATCCCACCTGGCCTTGAGCACTTCCAGGTTATCCACAGCTTCTCTTCCACAGTCACCTTCTCACCTTCATTATTTGTAAAAGCCTTTCCTTAGCATTTCTGATGATGACTGGTAGCCTTTCCCAAATTTCTTTTTCCTCCCCTATTTAAACACTGCATCCCTCAGTAGTTTATTACCCTCACCCCACCCCTGCTGCACAAAGGCTACAAAAGGCAGAGCCCTTCTGCCCAAACCTGCTTCCTACAAATTTGAAAACAATTAACATTTTAAGAGTTCAGGTGATCTTTCACAGGCAGAGGGATTGCAGAGAGGAATGTGAAAGAAAAACAAAGCTCTGGGACACAGTCTCAGAAGAATAAAACTAAATCAGTTTGAAATGCTGAAGAATTCACTGTTAATTACAAGATCCTGAAAGGAATTATAAAATATTATGAAAACATTCTATTCACTCACCTAGTAGTAAAAAGCCCCACTGGTACCCAGGTTTAGTTTCCCTCTCCTGATTTTACTGTCCCTACCAGTTGGCCAGAGATTGTTTTTTCCTAAGCTCTAAAATTTTGGCAGTGTGTCTAAAGCCACAGTCAATCAGCAGAAAGTTTCTCGCTGAGTGCAATGAGTGAATCTTGAAAAGATGCCAAGTGTGGAGGGCTGTAGTACAGCAATGTTCTGCCTGAGGTGACATCCAAGGGATGTCAGAACAAAATCAGGAAACACCTGGCTCAGCCCGAGGTTCATGTGCACTCTGCTGGCAGCAGTGCCAGGTGACCTGTGTCACATAGCCCTGTCCCAGCTGCTCCTTGAAGGGCTTGGCTTTGCCAGGCTGGTCTAGATCACACGGCAACACTGCGTCCTACTTAGAAAACTAAAACTAAAGGAGGAGAAAGCTACAACTAAAGGAGGAGAAGTTCCATCTCTTGGTTTCTTCTCCCTGTGACCTGAAGAAGCAGCATTTCTTCTGCAGAAATGTTTCCTCTTGCAATTAGCTCAGGCTCAGCTGCTCGCAGGAGGTGCCTGTGTCCTGTTTATTCCTTTCCTTCACCTCATGTGGCCTGGAACTTGGCTTCACACCTGGCTTGGAAGTGTCACCTGTGCCAGAAGCTCCTGCCAGATGGGACATCAGCCCCAAATGTAGCACTTTTGGTGAACATGAGCTATTGTGTCATGAGCTCTGTGTGAAGACTTGGGAATAAATACTCTCGGAGTGAGTGATGGGTGGAAGGATCTCTTGATGCTGCTGGATTTTGTGTAAGGGGAGGAGCCTTTGTGCTGCCAGCTGGGAAATGTATTTGTGACAAAGTCTAAATTTGAATTTTCCTGGGCGGTACCACCAGTTCAGAGGGAGAGTGATGTGTCACAGGGATGGACTGGAGAGGGTTTATTTGTAATATGTGCAGAAATGAGGCGTGCAGCAGCCTGAGCTGGAGGGAAGGGTCCTGCAGCTGGAGAAGTAATGGGAATTCTTAGTGGTGTGGTGATCACACAATGACAATGGGATGTGGCTGTGTAGCCTGGCAGTTGTGGTGTGAAATGATGCCAAGGCAGGAGCAACTCCTCAGCTAGAACAGGGCTCTGTGTGTGAGGGAATGGAGCTAATTAGTGTCATTAGGGGAATGAAGAACTTGTCTCATGTGGACTGGTGAAAGCATGTGGTTTATTTAGGCCAAGAAGAGGCAAGGCTGCTCTCCTGGAACAACCTGAACACCTTGGGACAAGGGGACAAGAAGAATAACTGAGTTGTGGAGAACTGCGAGCTGAGAACTGATTTTATCAGATGTGTAACATTCCGCTAGTATGGACGGGAAAATTGAACATTAGAGTTCAGGTAGTTAAAAAAACCTTTTTTTGAGGGGAAAGGGCTTAAGTTCTGTGTTTGTCCGCTCTCCTGGGCCGGGGGTATGTGGGGACACAGCAGGGCCGCTACAGCCGCGCTCTGCCCGGTCTCTGTGGCCCTTCTGCCCCCTGAGGCCCCGGGCCCGGGACGTGCCGGGCTGGGGGTGCGCTGGGCTCGGGGGTGCGCTGGGCTCGGGGTGCGCCGAGTCTCGGGGTGCGTTGGTTTCGCGTTGCGTTGGGCTGCGGGTGCGTTGGGCTCCGGGGGTGCACCGGGCCCGGGCGTGCGTTGGATTCGGGGCGTGCTGGCCTCAGGGATTCCGCCGGCTCTCAGGCTTCGCTGGGTCTCGGGGGACGGGCCGGGTCGGGCCGGGCCGTGCTGCGGGCGGCGCTCGGGCCGCTGCGCTCCGCCCGCCCGGCGCTCCTGG
>NW_024369262.1:2077837-2217616 GCF_014805655.1 Passer montanus | reverse complement strand
CGCTCGGAGCCGCCCCGCCGCTCTGTGCCGCCCCGCGCTCGTCTCGCTGGCCGCGCTGGGCGGGCCTGGCGGAGCCATGGCGGCCGTGCGGGGCCTGCGGATCTCGGTGAAGGCGGAGGCGAGCACGACGGCGGCGGAGCCGCGCGGCCCCGAGCCCGAGCCCATGGAGGTGGAAGAGGGAGAGCTGGAGACCATCCCTGTGAGGCGCTCGCTGCGGGAGCTCATCCCGGTGAGGGCCCAGAGGGGCTGGGTCCGGCGGCTGGGGGTGTCCGAGCTCTGAGGGGATTTTTGGGGGGGTTCTTGGGAAAAGCGGGGATGTGAGGGGACTCGGGGCCGAGCGCTAAGGAAGCGGGTGGGTTGTGCTGGGGAAGGAATGGAATAAAGGAAGCGGTGGAGAAGAGGATTTGGGGTGCAGCGTTGGGGTGTGAGGAGCTGTGGGTGGCAGGGTGTACGGGCAGTGTTTGATGCCGGGAATGAACACAGGGAATACCTGGAGCAGGAACGGGGCTGACCGCGGCACAGCAGAGCTGGCAGTGGTGGCTCTGAGGGCTTCCTTCCCCATGTTGTTCTGCCCTTTTTCACTCGCCGATTGTTTCTGTGCAAGTTTTAGTAGGATTAGGTTTAACAACTGAAAAATGGGTCAGAGTTCTCAAATCCTAAGTAATCTTTCGCTCTCAAAACTTGGGTGAAAATTGTTTTGGAAGCTAATCTTTAATTAGCCGGTCTGCCAACGTGCTTGTGCTTTTGCACAACATGTGGCCTCGGAGACAGCGTCGTGCTGCACTTCCTTGTGCTCCGTGAGTCAACCTCAGACACTGTGGGGTTTCAGCTTTAAAAATCATGTTTATTTTGCTTTTCCTTTTCTAGTAACTCTGGCCATTTGGCAGCATTAGAGGAACTTTGGTGCTGCTACTAAGAAAAGCGGTTGGATAGTGTGTGTTCTTCTAAACTGAGAGTAACCTACTGCTAGAAATAGTCCTTTAGCCGAAGTCATTATTGCAGCACAAGTGTAAAGAACACGTTTCCTCCTAAAGAAAGGAAGAGGAGTTCTTCCAGCTCCAAACTTCTGCCACTTGAGGGTGTCTGAATGAAGAGATGCCATTTTACAGATCCAAACAATGCAGGGCACAGAATTGGGTCATTGGTCCAGGGGCTGTGAGGTTTAGTCCCTCTCTGAATTCAGCAGTCCTGACTGATAGAGAGGAAACTTGTAATTTTTTCCCCTCTCATTCTACATTTTTACCCTCTCTCAGTATCAAAACAGAAGTGTTTCACCTTGGGATTTGGAATTTGGGGTTGAAATAATGGTAGGAATAAAAAGTTACTTGTTTCATTGTGGATGAGGCTTGGTGTTCTCACTTTCTGAGATTAAAAGCTGCAAACTGACATTTGAGTAGTCAGGTATCACTTTTAAATCTGCTCATGTTTTACAAGGAAATTATACCCAAACCCAAAATTGTGGAAGTCTTACTTGGGAAAGATGTTTGATGACTTTTCCTGTGTTACTGAGAGAGTAAATGCTTGGCAGCAGCTGACAAAGAAACTAAATTCTGTCAAAAAAAAAGAATCCTTGCAGTGAGGGAAGTTTGGTTCAGTTCATGTGCTTTTACTTTCACTGACATGAAAGTGTTTCTCTGTCCAGGGATGTAGGAAAAGAGGATCTATTTCCTGTAGGAATGATCAGGTGGTTTTTTCAGTAACAAGTGTGTTGCTTTCAGTGCACATTGAGATTTCATCACCATTTTGCTTTGTTTCAGGACACCAGTAGGAGATATGAAAACAAAGCTGGAAGTTTCATCACTGGCATAGATGTAACCTCCAAGGTAATTTTTGTGCTATGGCTCTTCAACATTTTGTCATTTTTGCCACTGGAGAGGTGGGACTATTTCATTTCTTTCTTTCCCAACATGCACAAAGGTTTAGCCTGGTGTTCAGGTGATTCAGCTGGTATGAATCACAGTGTGTGTTCCAAAGATCCAAAAACCTATAGTGCTTCCTAATCAATCTGGAGAACAAGGAGCTTCTCAGCCAGTTCCCAAAACTGCACAAGTTCCAGGCAGGCTGTTGCTCATGAGCTACATGAGAGGAGCCTGCATTGCCAGTCTAAAAAGTTCTCTGGAGCCAGCTCTCCAGTGTTTAATTCATGCTCAGAGAAACAAATTCACACTTTTGTATATATTTAAAAAAAAAACCGGGGAAATAATATCATCTTCAAAGATTAATTTTGCCTAAAAGGCTTATTTTAGAACAGGGGGTTTATTTAATATTTGTTAGTAAGGACTAGATAATGTTCCTGTTCCATTATGGAATCTGTTTGTCCAAGCCACATTGTTTTCCATGCATCCTGATTCCCGTTGCTGGATCTACACAAAAACTCTTCTGTGACACAGAAATATTTTTGTGAATTACTACTACATTTCAAAACCTGCAGGTCTCTCCAGAATTAACAGAATTATTAATATAAATTGTTGCTGTCTGGTAGATTTTAGTATCCTCGGTGCAGTTTGTTAAGCGTGCTCCTGACTCCTGTGTGAGTTCATTGTTTTGCATTTTGCAGGAAGCAATTGAGAAGAAGGAGCAAAGAGCCAAACGTTTCCATTTTCGGGCTGAGGTGAATCTGGCCCAGAGGAACGTGGCCCTGGACCGGGACATGATGAAGAAAGGTACGAGTTCATCCAGCAGTCAGGAGCAAAGTTTCTTGACTTGATTTATCCTGTAATATTTCCTACATTCTTAGAGGTTTTGTCCCATTACTGCTGAAAGGAATCACTTTGGGGATTTTCCACCTCCTCGTTTGCACATCATTGTTTTTTAACCTGTTTGACACTTGCCACTTCACTCCTTGTTTTACCAGCCCCACCACAAAGATAACATTTTTTGTGTGCCTTATTTTCTACTGCTAAATGCCCAAGATTCACCTCCTGGATCAGTGCTGCTTTGAGAATCTTTAAATGCTTTGTGCAGAGCCTGGAGCGGTGTGTGGGTACACGTGGAGGACTCTGTGTCCTGTGCACAGCGAGATCAGACTCTGTGCTGTACACACACTGAAGCTGCACTGATGGCAAGCTGGAACAGAAGCCAGGAGATGTGTGCACAACAGATTGGTGCTTTTGGCACCCAGCTAGTTCTCAAGGCTTTTTTTTTCCAGCTGGCAGCTTGGACCTGCTAAGCTGTGGCCTGGAACAGCTCCCCATCAGGTGATACAAGTGGAAGTGCTTTGTGCAGGGCCTTGTTTTGTTCTGGCTCTTTAGTACTTAATGATAGCGCTTTGGCAGTGTTCAAAGAGCAAAAAAAAAAGTTTTTCAAGCTGTTTGGTTGCTGTGCAATCTCTGTATCTAGCAGTGCTTGAAACCTCTTTTAATTCTCAGTTTATTGAAAGTTTTGCATTGTGGAAGAATAAACTAAGTTATGGTCTATGTCATGCTTCACTTCAATTAGTTCCTCTTTAGTTTATTTAAAGTATTTGCTTTATAAACTCATATGGCACTAATCTGAAAACTTGCAATAAGTACCAGTTTTGTGTCTTTTCTTCTTTATAGCAATCCCGAAGGTGAGACTGGACACCATTTACATTTGTGGAGTGGATGAGATGAGCACCCAGGACATCTTTGCCTATTTCAAAGAGTATCCTCCTGCTCATATTGAGTGGCTGGATGACACCTCGTGTAAGTAAACAGAATATTTGTAATTCTTACTCTTTTATTTAAGCCTGGTCACAGCTGCATCTCTAAGGGGAAAAAGAAAAATGTCTAAAATGGTGAAAAATGCCTAAAATTATTATTTCCATCTTGACATGAATAATATATCTGAGAGAGGGTGATTGAACTGTGCAGTTGGGCAGGTTGGGATGGTTTTGGGAGGAGGAGGAGATTTGTTGCCATATTTGTGTAGTGCATGCTCCAGGAGAACTGGGTGGGTGGAAGGAGGTGGCAGCTGGGTGTGATTTCCATAGATTGGAAAAGGAATGTGGGTACACATGGTGAGGGCTGTTTTGGGGAGTGAGATCAGTGAGATCAAAGGTGGTGGAGAGTTGTGCTTTCCTCACTGACACTGAAGCCTGTAGAAGAGTTTTTTTGCTACAGAAAATGGAATACTCTGAAATTGTCATGTGGCTACAAACCTTTTGCCTGCAATAATAGAAAAATAAGTAAGAGCCAGTGCAGGTTTTCCAAACAGCTGGAAACTTACTGACAAGCATGGCTAAAAGCTGAGAATCAATACCTTCATTCTTTGCAGTGACCCTGAAGAAATTCTGCTCCAGTGCAAGACAAAATAGATGGTGACCTTGAAGTCACTGTATATGACAGCTTGAAGTACTGGCACAAGCTGATAGAAAATGTGAAACCCAATGAGCCCTGGTAGATAATTGCAGTACAGAGCTGCTGGATGGACCTGTGCTGATGCATGAGCTGGGACATGCACAGCTTAACTCTATCTGAGGCTTCATTTCCAAGATTGTCTGTTTTCTTAAGTGCTACATGAGCATGAAAATTAAGGCTTCAGGGTTGTAACAATACCCAGTTGTAGTTATTACACATCTTTTTTAATGGTGAATTTTCATGCTGTGTCTGAGTTACCATGTCAGCTACACTTGGTGAAAATATCAAGAAAAAGCTTTTTCTTTTCAGCGTAGATTTGAATCATGGTGAAAATTTCAGTGTTCCCAACTGAATTACATCTTAAGGTGTGCAAAGGTGTATTTAGTGTTCTGTGTTTCAAACTGATGAACATGAAATGATGAAGGTTTTGGAAATTTGGAGTTGGGAAGATGAGGCTGACTGAAAAAAAAAAATTTATTAACCAATCATTGAAGTTAATACCTGGATGTTCTTCACTTTGTATTTCTTGTCTGTTTGAGTAATTTAAGAGAGATTCTCTTATTTTGGGTCACTGTACAGTCTTCTTAATATCTGAATCCACTCTGCTTAACAGCAGAACAGAGATATTTGTTGCTGTATTTGTACCAAGTGCAGAAAGCTTTTGTTCAAATTCTGTTTCTAAGCAGTTTTAGCTCCTTCAATTTCAACATCTATGAAATGCTTTTAATTGGCCTAATAAGTTATATTTTAGTACCATCTGCTGATGCTTAAGGCACATCCTGAATGATATTGTGAACCTGTGTACTCTATAATCTGTGCAAAGTACTGGAGCAGTCTCCTATTTCCCCCTATTTTCATGCTTTTTGGAAAAGATTAACAGAATTCTGCAGTAAAGTCCAAGGTTCTGTCAATTCCCAAAGGGGAAAAAGATCCAGATTCATTCCTGCCCCCTGCTGCTCCCTTAATCACATTTGTGTGGGAACACATGGATCCACTGACCCCAATCCAGTGCCCTGATTTGCTGTTTTCAGGAAGCCTCTCAAATCTATGGTTGTACATTTCAGTCATTTTGGGTTTTTGATCAGCTCTTGTGTTTTGTAATAAGCTGAAAATTGAGTGTTCTTCAGCTTACCAGGTGTGTTAAAGAATATGACCTTCCCTGCAAGAGATCTGATGGCTTTTTCTGTCATTTCTGAATTTTTGTCATTGATTTCCTTCCAGCAAGGCAGGGGAGATGTGACTGCTTGATGACACCGACTGCATTTGGGTTTTGTGTTTCTGTTTGTCCCAGGTAATGTGGTCTGGCTTGATGAAGTGACAGCAACACGGGCTCTAATAAATATGAGTTCCCTGCCTGATCAGGAGAAAACAAAGAGCAGAGAAAACAACAAGGAGAAGACAGCTGAAAAAAGCAAGAAAGGTAGATTGAGATATGCAAATACAGCCATCATCTCATTAAATCAATGAAACTTTAAACTTGTGCTGGGGTATTGCATAACCTAAATTACTGAAGGAGCTTCTATCATATAGTTGCAGGTAAATGTATTCTGCCACTTTAAAAAAGGCTTTCATCTTGGAAACCTTTTGAAGAAGCTGCTTCTTAAAAGGTGGGTTGGAGCTAGACCAAAAGCAGTAATTCAGTCGATACTAAACGTGTTAGAAGAGGCTGATACTGAGAGCTGGTATTTATAGTGGGCCATGTGCACAGAAATAGCTGTGTGTGATGTGCCCACAAAGGCAGGCAAAGTGGGCAAAAAGCAGGTGTGAGAAAATGGCCTTTTTTTGAAACGCCACAGCTAATTCCCTCTTTGATGCACCACCATCCTTCAAGTGTATCCCTCACGGCAGCGTGACAGTGCATCACTTCAGCAGGGTGTGTAGCAGCTCTAAATTTGGCTGTTAGCCTTTTAAGAAAGAAGTTATTAAAAGGTTGGTTATAAAAGAGCAGAGCAGCAAAAGTGCGTGTCAGTGTCGTGATCAGTCTGGTACCTGACTGCCTTGGTTGTAAATTTATTTTCCTTTTATGTGGGGAAGTTTAAAATCAGAATTTTGCTACCTGAGGACAGTTTTGCTCTTAGGCTGCTGTGAGTGCTGTGGTTGGAGGTGCTCTATCACATGATAAAGAGCAAAAAAAGTGTTATATTTATGAGCTTTTCCATAGATTTTGTGTAAAAATGCTGTGTATGACTTAAATGCAAGTAGCCAATCTCTCTGTTAGATATCTGCAGTGCTTCCAAAAGCTTTTCTGGGAAATTTGGTGTTTAAGGCTTTGTTAAATTTGTGGATTCTTCGAATTCACCCCCTTTTCCTGCTCCTTTTCTCCACAAAGCAGTGGCTTCTCAACCATCCACATGACTTTAATTTTGACCAAATGTTGATAAAGCTTCAAGTAAGACTTGTTAGGAAATTTTTGGAGATTAGGGACATTGCTTAAATGGAGCATAAACATATATATTTAATCCTGCTTGCTGTGAATTGCATATTATCATTGCACCCCATCTGAAAATAAGAACTGTCATCTGAATGACTCCTGTTCCTCTGGAAAAGTGGGATATTAGAGAAAGTACAGACTGTTCAATTACATCTTAAGGTGTGAGATCCATACAGATACCCTGGAGTCATCTGGCTTGGTTACATTCCTTTTTTTAGATGGGAATTTCAGGGCTGTTTAGACATTTAGGGAAGCAAAAGATTGGTCTGTGCTATGAGAAACTTCTAATTTCTGAGAGAGAAAAATGCCTGAGTACTTTCCCTGATGGAACTTAATTATTCTGGTTTGAATTTGGGTAATTTGTTTACTTAAATTCTCTCTTTGGTTTCGGTTTGGTTAATTGAGCTTTACTGTTTTCACTCAGGAATATTTTCAGGATCTTTTGAACAGCTGCCACTCTCTATTTTAAGTTTTTAAGTCCATTGTTGGAAGATATTTAAAATAAGGAACTCTGAAATATAAAAGAGAGGATTTTTTAATCTTAGGCCTATGAAGTACTTTGAGACCTTTGCAAATGATATGGCATATCATGCTTCATAGTCATTACTTTTTGCAATATTTTATTTCTTGGGGGCTTTGGAAATAAAATCACCATGAATTTTCTTACACTGAGCTAAAAAGAACTAAGAAATCAAAGCAGCTCACAATTTTAGTAGTTCTGGAAGCATGCAGTTGTTTTTTTGTTATTTCACAGCCAAATTAAGTCTCTAAGGTGGTTTTTTTTTCTTTTTACTACTCTCTCTCCCTCTAAGCTTTTAATTAATTACCTGTTTTACACTGTTACTATTGGATATTTGCAGACATTTGAAAAGGAGATGGAAAGAAAGGCTTTGATGTGCCTTTAGTGCCTTGGCCTTGCTGATCTCTGATTTTGAACACACTAAATCCTGACAGGCAGTGCAGTTTCATTTGCTTTCAAAGAATTAAATTAATGATGCACACGTGCTGCTGCAGGCACAGAGCTCTGAATTTCACTGTGCTCCACTTTTCCATGGGCATTCACTGCTTTGATTATTCCCTAGGCTGCTCAGGAGGAAGGAGAACACCTTCAGGCTGGTTTCAGACAATGTAGGTAATCATAAATCAAATGAGGCTGACACACTAAAATGGAGCTTGGTTTTGTTTTGTTTTTTTTTTCCCCAATTATTTTCCTTAGAAAAACAGGAGGAAAGCTCTGATGATGAGACAGAAGAAGGAGAGGTTGAGGATGACAATCCCAGTGATGTGGAGGTCAGTACAGAGGGGAAGTGGAAACTCTGCTGTGGAAGTTCTGCTCTGGCTGCTGTGAAGTTTTCACAGCATTTTAGGTTTCTCTTTGCAATTCCCAATTTAATTATCAAAATAAATTAGGTGTGGAGTGACAGGGAGTGCAGGTGGTGATAATCCCAATGGAAAGGGCTTTGTGAAAATGGATTTTGGAGAGTTTGAGTGAGCCTGGCTTCTCTTTTCTGCTGAGAGGAGGCAAAGAAAGAACAATAATGGAAGGCAATGACCTTTCAGCAGGGAAAGTGCTTAGAGCCCAGTGGGATTTAGGCTGCCCGTGGATCTGTGGGAATCAGCACACCCAGTGATGTCCTGGCAGCAATTTAACCCTCACTGCCTGCGTGTACAGTAGGTGTGATTAGGATTTCCTGCAGGAATGGCTCAGTGAGCACTCCTACATCATGGAAGTCTGAATTGGAGTTTCTATAAAGCAGCTATAAATGAAAAAGAAAGGGTTTTAATCATTGTGTGAGGGCATGAGAACCTGTTAATAAAATAATGTAGCTGTGAAACAGGAAAAAAAAATTAATTGCCCAAGTTTTGCTATTTATTTTCTGCATTTCAGTCAGTAATGTAGAGTCATTTGACAATTACAGGATTTAATAACCTGAGTTAATTTTATGGAGCAAGAGAAGGAAATACTTTAAATTTTCAGGGCAATTTACATTAAAAATTAACATCAGCTTGTCAAGAAAATAAAGCAGAGTTCATTTGAACATAATTTGAAAAGTGACTTTCTTCATAATCACTTGATTGCTTCTCTGTAAGCAACCCATTTTTGTTCAGCAGTAATTTGATTTTTGAGTCCAAAATACCTTTTTTGCCCCCAAAGTTGGATGCCCTCTCCCAAGTAGAAGAGGATTCCCTCCTGAGGAATGACCTTCGCCCTGCCAATAAACTGGCTAAAGGAAACAAACTGTTCATGAGATTTGCTACTAAAGGTAAATGACCACCCTGACAAGCACCCTGAATTCACTGCTTGTTGTACTTTTATTTATTGGTTAATTAATGACTCAAAGTGCCTACTTCTTATTTATAACACTTCTTATAAAATAACACTTCTTATAAACACTTAGAAATAACACATCTTATACAAGTGTTATTTTTTGGCTAATTGTTAGGTGTTAAGATTTTGCCATAAATCTACATTTCTTGTGTCAATTATATCCAGTTCAAGTTCAAATTGTATGAAAATTATTGTACCTGGAAATTGTATCTTGAGCTCAGGGCATTCTTCCCATGGAATAGGAATGATGCCTTTTTCCAGAAGTAAATTCCACATTTTATAATTGAGATGCCAATGAGGGATTAGTAAAAATTATTGCTAAACATTAATTTTATTTATAAATAAAATGAAAATCCATATAACTTGTGGACCATGCAGGAAGTGGCACATTCATTAAGAAAAGAAAGGTGATGAGGAAGGTGAGTGGAAAGTCCTGCAGTGACAGGGGGAGGTAATGCCCTGTTAAGCTGATCTGTGGAAACCCAGTCTCCCTGGAATTAAGTTTCTAGAAACAAATAAATCTGTGGTAGGAGAAATTCCAGAGGTGTAAGCAAAATTGAATCCTTCATGGAGGAGGGTGAAGTAATTCTGATTTTAAGGCACACTCAGTCCCACTCTCTGTCTTTGGATGGTTATTTATTTTTATGCTGTGCTGTAAGTTACACTCTAAGAGGGAAAAATTCCTATAATTTATGTTTTTGCAGATGACAAAAAGGAGCTGGGAGCTGCAAGGAGAAGCCAGTATTACATGAAATATGGCAATCCAAATTATGGAGGCATGAAAGGAATTCTCAGCAATTCTTGGTGAGTGTTGGACAGAGGAATTGGAACATTGCAGGTAATTGGACAAGCTAATCTAAAACTGTTTTAATTTGTGGATTTTGTACTGAGTTAATGTAGATACTTCAGTGTAAATAGTGGTTTTGCAATGTGAGTGTGAATTATAAGGAGAGACTTTCCTCATGAAAATAAAGTTTCTATTCAGACCAGCTCTGACATAAACATGTGTCTGCTGTTAAAGTAGGTGATAATTGCACATCCTTCATCCAGGATTTAGGGGTCATGAATGAGCCGTAATTGCTGTGCCAGGAGTGTCAGCCTCTCTGTGCTTTTCAGGAAGAGGAGGTACCATTCCCGCAGGATCCACCGGGATGTGATCAAGAAGAGGACCCTGATTGGGGACGATGTGGGCCTGACTCCCCCCTATAAACATCGGCACTCAGGTACTGGTGGCACTGGGACAGCCCTGGGGGGACACTGGGACGTGGAGGGCTGGGCAGGAGCTGGTGCCTCAGCAATCCCATGGGATGGGTGGAAGTTTTCTTAAAAAAATAAATCTGCATCCCATTTTAAGAGTTTACAGGAAATTCCTGGGGTGGAAGCTTCATTCTTCTCGTTGCTTCCCAAAATAGATGTTATGTTTTATGTGACATTTTTCTTTTATAAAATTTAGAGCATGAGGACTGTGGCATCAAAGGCCAAGAGAAGGGATGAATGACTTCTTCAGCCTTCTTGGCAATTTGTCATACTTGCTACGTAAATTCTCCCAATCTTTAAATGTAGAACAGTAGGGATGAGAAAATTCTATTAATTAGGCTTGAACATCTTCATCTGCTACCTAAGGTAGGAAAACAATGGGTATAAAAATCTGACATGAGACAAGTGCACTGTGATTGGCCTGTTAAAAATACAGCCATGGATGTGAGAAATCTCTGGAAGATTTTCCATGCTGGTCGTGCAGTGCTGTCTGAAGAGATGGCTGAGTGCTGGTGATGACTACATTGAAATTGTTTCTATTTAAATCACTGTCTGTGATGAATTCATAATAATGGCACCTGTGTTCTTTTTGGCATTGCTGCTTGCAGGACTTGAAGGGATTTTTGCAGAGCCAGCAGCTGGCACATTAAGCCCTGTAAGATCCTGGGAATTGTGCTTAGCTCAGGAAGGAAGAACTGCAGCTTCTACAAGAGGCAGTTGTGCTTTAATTACTCTGTGTGAACACCAGGGACATTAACATCACTTATTGATTCCAGTTAAAATATTCTGCAAAATATTCTCTCTCTTTAAGAAGAGAGGACTAAAAGAACTTCAGACTCATCTGTAGGAGATCATTAATTACAGTGAGGCGATTTTCCGTTCCGTTTGGTTTTCAAGTACTTTCTAAAATCCAGTCAATCAGAACAAGTTCATTTTGCTGCAGGCTTGGTAAATGTCCCTGAAGAGCCCATAGAGGAGGAAGAGGAGGAGGAGGAGGATCAGGACATGGATGAAGATGACAGGGTGGTGGTGGAGTACCGGGACGAGCTGCAGGCCTTCCGGCAGTCGCGGGAGCGCAGCGCCGCGCGCAGACCCAGCGCCAGCGCCTCCGACTCGGACGAGATGGACTATGACCTGGAGCTGAAAATGATCTCCACCCCCTCGCCCAAAAAAAGCATGAAGATGACCATGTATGCAGATGAGGTGGAGTCACAGCTGAAGAATATTAGGTAAAGGTTTTTTAGTCTTTAAAAGCAGCAGTGGAGAGGGATTTCCTGGTTTTAGTGACAGAGCTGTCGAAGGTTGAGGTAGCAAAATTATATTATTTTGTATAGATTTTCTAACAAGAAATACAGAAACTAGGCTTTCAGTAGAATTAACACTTTTTTAATGCAGCTGCTTCTGCAGGTCTGATTTTCTAACAAGAAATACAGAAACTAGGCTTTCAGTAGAATTAACACTTTTTTAATGCAGCTGCTTCTGCAGGTCTATTTCCTGGTTTTAGTGACAGAGCTGTCGAAGGTTGAGGTAGCAAAATTATATTATTTTGTATAGATTTTCTTACAAGAAATACAGAAACTAGGCTTTTCATAGAATTAACACTTTAATACAGCTTCTTCTGCAGGTCTCTCTATCCTTGCTTATTAATAATAATGAAACTTGAAGTAGAATCAAGAGAAATTTATGAAAACAACCATAATTAACAGGGAAAAATAACTCCTTTCTGTTTTCTCTTTGCCCCTTGCTCTTTGTCTCAGAAAGAAAAATAACCCTCAGTTGCTGATGACAAAAAGGAATTTATGTTCATTATGGGCTTACTAAACAAAGTTTTGTATATTGTAGATGAATAAAATAACATCCATATAAATCCAAATAAATATAACCACCCCTTCAGCAGGCTGGTTGTACTTACTATAATGTACAACAATTTTGAGGCTGCCTTGAAATGGATACTGAGGTATTCATGGAATTATTGTTATATTTAGGATTCTGGCTTGAACAGCTTCTAAGCATTGTTTTTACTTCTTTTTCTCAGCAGATAAATCCTGATATTTTATTTTCTGTGATGTAATTTTCCATATAAGAATACTTAAGAACTATTCTAGATTGAATTTTATTTAGAGGACATCAAATCTATGATTTTTTTTAGGAATTCCATGAGAGCAGATAGCATAGCCACCAGCAACATCAAAAACAGGATTGGCAGCAAAGGATCCTTGGAGAAAGTTGCAGATGTGAGGCTCCTGTTGGAAGAGAAACGTCAGAATAACTCTGGGCCACGGCAGCCAAACAGCACTGTCAAATCAGGTGATTTTATCACTCATTGCTGGGCAGAATTGTCACTAAAATATCTTTATTTCACACCTGTGCTCCACTGCAGATAAACTCTGCATTCACACAGTTTGTCCTCACTAAGAGACTGAGGTGGGAATTGCTTTGGGGAAAAAATCAAGTTCACTTTAGTGAAAGTTTTTTTAGTGATGTTGATTTCCATCCATTTTCTTTGCCTGTGCCAATCTTCCCCCACTTTGTCCTTTTTGATTTGCTCCCTCCTTGAGGCAGCTGAAAAACAGCACACAGGGAAGGTCATGCACAAAATCAAATGTGAAACACTGACTACACTTAAAAATACACATTAAAAATGTGTATTACATGAAGATGGGTGGTTTTGCATTTGGCAGGATTTATTTCTGAGCTTAAATAACTTATTTATTTGACATAAATGTATATAATTTCAGCTGCTTCTGATCTATGTAATATTATCTGACTGATAAGTGAAAAATACTTTTTTGTATCAATGAAATGTCAAAATTATGTTTGTATATTTTACCCCTCCTGCCTGTTTTGAGCCTCTGACAAGTTGACACATGGTCCCAAAATTCCTTTTGCCTTCATAATTTTGTCTGGACCCCCTGTAAGATTGGGAACATCCAACTAAGCCAGGCAAACTTCAGAATACAAAATTCACATCAAGGGTTAAGTACCAATATCTTTAGTATTTTTATTTTATTCTGGCAGATAACAAGCAGTGATAGAATTTTAAATCAAGGTTTTGTTACCTAAAAAGAATTGTTGAAGGCAGATCAGTTTTCATGGAATTTTCCCTCCTGCTGGATATTTAGACACTCTGCTGCTACACCAGGAAAACAGCAGGCCATGGGATAATTTAGGATTTTATCTTTTGGACAGAGCACAGCTTGAAAACATGAAATGTCAAATTTATTGCCAAAACTGAAATGAAATCTGGCTAAATTGTATTGCAGAAATTTCTGGGAAATCTGAGTATGAAAGACTTAAATGAACAGGCTAAAGAAAAGGTAAAAACAGAGAATCTCTCTAATTTGAATAGTGGATGAGCTTAAACTGAGCTGGCAGAGATAGAGTAACTGCCACAGGATTTTTTTTGTCATTTTAATCACTGAAAATATCCCCAGATGTGAGGCAGAGACTGGGGAAAAGGCCACACTCTCCAGAAGTCAAAGCTCCAAGCAGTACCTGTGCCCCTCGTCGAGAACCAATCTCTGATGTGCACAGCAGGCTGGGAATCCCCAAACAAGATGTGAAAGGCCTCTACTCTGACACCAGGGAGAAGAAATCAGGTTAGTTGTGTGCAGAAAATGTTCTGCTGCACTTCCTTTGGTTTTGGAGTCCAAGAGAAATCCCAGCAGACAGCCATGAAAAGGAGAAGTTGAATGAAATTCAGGATAAATTAGCAAATGTTGGTTCAGAGCTTTGAAATCTAAATACATGTAGGGAGGAGCCTGGGGGGTTTGGGAGCAGTATTTTTATGGAGGTGGGCTGAAGATCAAGGACTGCTTTCAAACTGTGGGCACCAAAATAAGTGTCAGGGGCACTGGAAGTGTGAACTAAACATCCTCTGCAAATGGGGAACAATGAACAAGGCTGCCCTGAGCCTCCTGCAGCTTAATTTCAATTCCTCTTCAAAGCATAATTTGGCAGTTCCATGCCAGTATTGATGTGGGAGGAGTATGAAGGGTCTGAAGAGTTGCAGTGAGGTTAAGAATTGGTTCCTTGACTTCTTCCTCTCAGTCCTGTCTGGTTTGTTCTTTTTTTAATGTTTCTTTTCATCTGTTTAGGTAATTTATGGACCAGATTGGGGTCTGCTCCAAAGACACAGGAAAAGACTCCAGAGAAAGCTGAAAACTCTGTGGCATCTCCAGAGGAAGATGACTCTGAGCTGCAGAGGGTTTGGGGTGCTCTCATTAAGGAAAAAGAACAGTCCAGGCAAAAAAAGAGTCGCTTGGATCATTTACCCTCCCTACAAATCGAGATCAGCCGGGAGAGCAGCTCTGGCTCAGACTCTGAATCATGATGGGTTCACAGCCTGACCCTCCAGGTGCTGACTGCAGCCTGGCAGGATCCCCCTTGCCCAAAAGCTGGACACTGGCAAAGACTCTGCAGTGAAGGTTCCAGAAGTGTCTCTGTTCCTTTTCTACAAGAGAGGCATAAACCACTTGAAACCTAAAGCAAAGACATTTGTCTGGAGTCTGTGGCTGGCCCTGTGCTCTGTAGGGCATTGTCATCTCTGTTTATGACAGCAAACCTGTAGTGAATTGTAGCAAAACATTTTCTCCCCTGAGCTTTGAACTTAAAAGATGAGGCAGAAATGCTCTGTATTTTTAAGGAGACCTTTTCTGTTCTTGATGTTTTCATCATGGAAACATTTTAACAAAATGTTTTACACACTTCATCCAAAGAACAGGGCATTTATTTCATGACCCAGATCATTGCCTTGCCCTTCTGGCTCTTACCAGCACTCTTCCTTTCCTCTTGAAGTAATAACAGTAAAGCTTCCTGGGTGGGCAGCCAGCAAGGGTAAAGCATGAAGGGATTGGTTGTCACACTCCCTTCCTCCAACACACTGAATGTAAATCCAAGTTACACATTTTATTGCAGTTAAATCCCATGTAGGTATCCCAGTGGCACCCCAGAATCCAAGGAATGCTGCTCATTTCTTTTGGTGGTGCCACATTCTGCTGTAGCAGGGATTAAGATGTTCAGGACTGCAAAGCTGGATGTTTGACAATGTGTAAACCCCTGAGGGTTTGGGGGTTGGTTTTTTTTGCTGTTGTTCAACAAGGAGAGCTTATATTCCTGTTATTCCACCTTGATTATGTCCTGAAGCAAGCCAACAGCTGGAAAGCATTTTTATATTTGTGAGAATCCTCCCATTGGCCACGGTGAAAGCTCTAGTGGTGTTCTCCTCTGTGCTGTTCTATCTGTGTAGAAGTGAAAGAGAAAAGGAAAACTTTAGGATCACTGTCTCCTGTCAATATTTTGGATGTTCTTCCTGTATATTACATGTGGATGTGGACATGGGTGACTTGTTCCATTCAGCTTTTTTACCTGCACATTTTCACCCTTCCCTGGGTAGGACAAGGGTTTGATCAGTGTGCAGCTGCTAGTTTTTTTTCTTTTTCATGTTGCCAGTAATTCTGAGTGAGGAATAATGCAGCACATCACATTCAGGTAAACAGGTAGCAAAACCATTTTAACAGTCTGAAATCTGTTTGCATTGTCCCTGTTCCTTGGTTCTGTCAGCCCAAAATATCTGTCAACTTCTCTTCCCATTTCTGCTTTTTAACAAGCAATTTTTTCCTGTTTTTTTTTTTTTTTGCCCCCCTATTTTTGTACTAAGTTGAAGTAGGTTTGAGATTTCAGCAAGGAATCTGCAGAATTAACTTTTCTTATGCTTTTTGATGTGTGAGGATAGCAGCATGTCAAATGAAAGGTCAAATGACAGGCACAGTGACTGAAGGGCAATCTGGGGGCTGACCAGGCTTCAAGCCTTACTCTTTCCTTGTTTTGTGACACTCATCCTTGATTTTATATTTAATTATTGAATATATAAATGTCTCATAAAAGTACTGTTGAGAGAAACGCCTGCAATGTCTGATCACTGTAATAACTCATTTTAAACGTGTGCTTTCACTGATATTCTTTCCCAGAGAATCACTCCCACCTCTCCAGATCCTGATAAAATTTATTTCACTGGTGTCTTTTTGCCAGTAAACCTTTGTGTTGTGTCACTGCTTTGAATCCATTGAGACCTTTCTTTTTCCTGAAAGGAATCAACACCTCATGCACCAAAGCTGAATTATTGGGAGCCCTTGTGTGGTATTTCCATGTCAATATTCCTGATTTAAACCAGGTGAAGGATAAACTGATGGGAATAGGGGATTTCTGATCTAAAAGATGTGTGAAATCAAGCACAGGCCTGTGACCCTTAACTCTGCTTCTGCCTTCCAGGTTGTCAGAAATATGCCTTAAAAATTCCCCCACGCTGGTCAGGACTGTGGTTTTATGGTTTTGGGGGGGTTTATGTGTGATATTGAGCCCACAGGAGCTTAGCTGCAAGAAAAAAAGAGGTTTATAGTTTAGAGAGGGTTTTGTAATTGAGTGTGCCTGGTTTTGCTTTTTTACAGTGTCCAGAGAAGCCTTGGAGAGTGCTGGTATCAGGAATTCTTTCCAGCTCTGGGCTTCCGTAGTTACCCAAACCAAAGTGCTGGGATTTGGTAATTAAAAATTAACTCTAAATTTTAAGTCAATGCTTTTTCCTCAATGTTTTAACTTCCATCCATTTCATCAAGAGATTGCAAAGAGAATTTTGTTCCAAATTTCCTTCTTCTTGTGTTCAGCTGTCAATCCTTAGCTAATGTGATTTTTCACTCACCTCCCAGCTATCATCACCTGCAAGAACTTGATGCAGAAATTGATGTTTGATAGGGAGACGGGACCTGTGTATTTCACTAAAATGTGTTTATGTTGAAAATGGCAAAAAAGGGGAGTGTTGGCTTTGGCTCTTGCTGGAGGATCTGAATGTTAGGTGGTTTGTTATAGCACCACACTAGTCCTTCTTGTAGGAAGTTTTTGCTGTTTGGAAAATGGATTTTTGATAAATAGTTCTTCAGGCTGACTGAGCACGTGGTGTTGAGGGTGGAATTTTAAAGAAAAGGTGGCTTTGTGTTTCTTCTTAAAACCATGGCAGATGCACTTAACAGAGAGGAAAGGACACCAAAACACCCCTATTTTCAGTCCAAGATGACATAATGAGAAAAGAACGGAACTTTTATTTAAAAACAGCTCTTCTGTTCTAAATAAAAGTAGCCTGACATCACTCCGACCTCTCCAGTGTTCCTGGAAAGGGCAGGGCCGGTGCTCCCTGGGGCTGTGCCCGGCCGGGGCCACACGAGGGTCCCTGCCCGAGGTGGAGCCTAAACCTGGGGGTTTTTTGGGTTTTTTTGGGACTTTGAGCGATCCCCGCGGCTCCGCCCGCCCCGTTCCCTCACGGCCCACACGGCAGGAAACGGAAGCCTCGGCGCCCCCCGCCTGCGGAGCAGTGGCACAGCCCGCCCCCACCGCGGGGTGGTACTGCCCAAGCCTTTATAAGGGGCCGCGGAAAGCAAGCGCGCCTTTTCGTCCTGTGCCCTTGGAGGCGCTGAGGTGAGAGCGGGCTGGGCTGGGCCGGGCTCGGGGCCTGCAGGGCGGGCAGGGGCGAGGCTCGGGGCCGGGTTCAGGGCCTGCAGGGCGGGCAGCGAGGAGGCGCAAGCCCGGCTTGTCGAGCGAAGCGCCCGTACCGCTGAGCGAGCTGAAGCGCTCTCTCCCCCATCTCGGCAGTGGTAGCGGCCGCCGGGCCTGGCTGGGCCGCGCGGGCCGGGCCGCACCATTGCAGGGGCGGGGGGGGGCGCGGCCTTGGGGCGCGTGGCGGCTCACGGCTCTTGTCCCTCAGGGCACCATGGAGGCGGCAGCGGCACCGCGACCCCGCCGGCAGCGCCGGGACCCCGCGGGCACCGCGGAAACCCCTCCCCGGTAAGTCGGGAGGAGCTCTGCCGGGCCGGGGCTGTGTGCGTGGGGCATCGCTGCTGGCGCGGCCCTGCCCGCGGCTCCGTGAGGGCCGTGCAGGTATCGCCGCTCTGCGGAGCGCTCCGCATCCAGCGCTGGCCGTGGGTTTTTGTGGCGCTGCAGCCATCGAAATCAGCAATTAAAGCCCTTTTTTAAAATTCTTATATGTGCTACACTCTTTCTGTGTAATTTAAAATCGCACCCATAGCGTTAGAGTGTTTGCCATTTCAGTTTGAAAAGTGCCCTCTTGGTTGATGCAACCTTGTGAGCCGCATTCTTATATTACTTTCAGTTTACATAGTTTAAATTTCCTGATTTCAAGGAAAATTTTTTTCAACTTTTTGAAAGTTGAAAACTTTTTTCAAAACTGGAATTTCCTACATTTTCAGTTATCTAGAGAGGGTTGCTGACTACTAATAGCTGTCTGATATAGATATTTCAGTGATTCATATCAACATAAACACGGGTGGGGGCACAAGCAGAGTTGGTCATGAGGGTCTGGTTTTGTTCTTGTTTTTCCCTGCATAAACCTACTTTATACTGTTACAGAGTATTCTAGTAACATTTCTCTTACTTTTACTCCCACAGCAGAAAGATGTCTTGAAGTAAAGAGTAAGTTAATTTTTTTCTTTTTACATTAAGGTGTGCAGAGTTGTTAAAAGGGGTTCCAGGCCTTTACAAGTCAAAAATAATCTGTAAAAAATGCACTTTAAGTTAAATAAAAACGAAATAAAACTGGTTTTATGCACTCACAAGTTAAGAGTTACTGCTTCATGTGCAGAGGGGGGAGAGTGTATGAGGTGAAAGCTGGTGTTTTGAGCGATGAATTAGAGCGTTAATTAAGGCTGTTGATGATGATAACCCTGAATAGGAAGTGCCGTCAGATGCGAGAACTGACGATACCCTGGTTCTGGTCTGAAATGCAGCTACACAGCAGCTCAAACCTCCAAATTCACCCTCTGGGGCCCAGCAGGCAGCTCGCTGTCCATGAGCTCATCTCACCCTGCTGTCCTGTGTCCCACCTCTTGCAGGGCTGGCCCTTCCTCCTGGATGTGACACCACGGGGCTGGAGCAGCTGGGGAGCTGGCCCTGATGGGAAGGTCAGTGGTGGCTTTGAGTGCCTGCACAGAGCTCTGTGCCAGCTGAAATGTAAATTTACAACGAGGTTTGTGGGGTAGAAGGAGCTTGAGTCTGTGTTCCTTAGGGTTTTAAGCCTGATCTTTATTTTCTGATGTATTTAGGTAGAGCCTGCAGGTCTGTGCTGCCACGTGCTGTGGTTGATGTCCCTCACTGAGGGGACAGCTCTTCCCAAGTCCTGTGGAGGGCACTGACTGTGGTTGATGTCCCTCACTGAGGGGACATCTCTTGGGACTGAGCAGGAGAATGTGCTGGGTGAGTTGAATATTTACTGTGTTCTTAGCTGAATGTGGTGGCTTTTGGCTGCAGTCTCAAAAAGAGACGGAATTACACATGTAGAGCAGAGTTTCTGCTCTAAATGTGTAATTAATGAGGCCCTAGGCAAGAAAAAAACCTCCTTGGACTAAACCGAGTTGAATATTTGTTGTGTTCTTAGCTGAATGTGGTGGCTTTTGGCTGCAGTCTTAAAAAGAGACTGAATTATACATTGCAGAGTTTCTGCTCTAAATGTATAATTAATGAAGCCCTAGGCAAAAAAAACCCAAAAACCTCCTTGGACTAAACTGCAGTAAATGTGTGAGAGCAGCCGTTTCTGCACTGCAGGCAGAGATAAAGTGTGTTCCTGCCACAAAAGTGTCAGTTTCTGTGATATCATGTGATGAAACTAACCCAAACGTGCTGGAATTACCGGCAGATTGACTGGTGGTGAGCAAAAGGTCTTCTGATGATATCTGACTCATGAACAAATCCATTAATGATGATTGAGGCTGGTTACCTGACCCTGCTCCTGTGTTCCAGGTGCTGCTGCTGCAGACTTCTCTGAGGCAGAAGAACTCCAACAAAACACCCTGAGGATTTTGTGTAGACACATTTTCTGCCTGTTGCAAAGTGGTAACAGTTAAAGTGGTTTATTTCATGTACATTAAAATAATCTTTAAAATCCCCACTGTGTTTGGTCACTTTGTGCATTAAGGAACCCGGGCACTCTGATCTGCTGTGAGATGAAGATGTACCCAGAGTGCAGAGTGCTCACTGCAGATCATGCCACTGGGGTTATTGTGGTAATTAGAGTTTAAACAAGACACCAGGAGTTAATTACTGCAGAGATCAGCCCTGACAGCCAGAGCAGCAAATGCAGCTGCATCTGGAGCTTGTTTGCAGGCTTGCTATTTGCCATTATGATCTCAAAATTGAATTTAAAGTCTTCTGCAGAGGCAAAGTTCAAGGGTTAGGGGGAATCTTGGCAACTTGGAGATGATTAAAAAAGTTAAAAGAGTTAAAACCCAGCATTTGGAGGCCAGAACTCCCAATTAGCTTAATTATGTCAGTAGAACTGGCAGGTTATAACACTTCAGTGCTCCAAACATCCAGACTGATGCTGCTGAGCCTTCTGCCCACCTGGTGTCAGCCGTGAAGATTTTGGGGTGTGCTTTTTGCAGAGGCCTTTTGCAAAATTTAATTAATAATTAAACTAATTCCTCACGAGCCTGTGGTCACTGCCAAGGGGTATCACAGTGTTCACTGCCCAGCTCCAAGTGGGAGAGCTGTGGATTGGTTTTGCCTTCCCTGTGGAGTTCAGGTGAAGATCTGAATTGCTTTTAATTTAGATTTTCTGACTGAAAGGTGCTGTGAGCTGGTGCTGCTCATGGGGCACCACAGGGCAGTGTCCCTGTCCCTCCCAAAGCACAGGTGGCTCTGCTGCCTGAGGTATAAACTGCATGAAATGTTGAATTTCAGGAATTTCTCTTAGTGTTTAGAAAATCAGGCTCTGTTTTTCAGAGAAATCTCCGGTTCTACAACATGCAGGTAAATTAATCTGGATTTTTTTTTCCTGGAATTGTTACTGAAGTACATCCAGGGCTTAATAAAAGCATTCAGCCTGGGCAATGGAGTAGGTAAAACATGTTTGGAATTAATTAGTTGCTCTTTATCTGAAAGTATTTGAGCAGTATGAAGAACAGGTTACTCCACTGCTTAATTAAAATTTAAAGTTACATTCTGTTCCCAGTGTTTAATGAAACAAAGTTTATTTTTGCCTCATTTTAAGAGCTTGTATATTAGAATATGTTGCCATTTCTTGTAACATGCACTGGGAATAGAAATGGGTTTAAAGCTCTCAAAAAGCACAAGGATCCAATTTTTTTAAAATGTGAATCTGCAGACCATGGAGGTAAAAGCAGCCACATGCCCTCAGCAAACAGAAATAATCAGCAAATTGTTTAATGAGCTGTTTAATTTGCTCAAGGAAGGTTTGCTGCAACTTGTTTTAGAATTCTTGCTTTCTAGTGTTAGAATTTTCTCATTGAGAGAGCAAAATTGATCTGGGAAAACTTAAACACTGAATTTACCTGGGTGTACTGAGGGTGCACTTGGTGGTATCTGTTGGAGATAAATATTCATGAGTTTCATTTTAGCATCACTTGTTTATTGTTCTAATCAAAACCAAAGTTCCTCAGCAGGGATCCTCCAGCAGGCTGGGTTTTTGCTGAGATTAATGAATGGAAAAGTGTTATTTCTGTTAGAAAATGGTGCCTTTCAAACATAACAAATGCCCTCAACATTTTACTGTGATCTTCCAGGGGAGCACAGATAATTTCATGGTGCTTGAGGGGAAGGGAAATAAAACCATTCTGTTTTGATTACATTTGGAGCACTTAAAACTTGGTGTTGGGGAATAAACAGCAGACAAAAATCTGGTTTTAAAACAATTATTTTGGATTTTCTAAAGGTTTAGAAAGAACAGTTGGCAGAAATCCCTTTGGCACTCAACAGCAGCCAACAACCCTGGATAAATCTAAAATAGATGAAAAGATTAAAGCAGAAAGGAAGAAAATATGCAGCAAAGCAAAGAATGGCTGAGTGCCAGCTTTTAGCAATAAGAGATGGCAGTGCCACGTCTGAAATCAGTGTTTGAGAGAAAACATGGAGATTATCCCCAAAATCTGCAGTGGAGCTGCTGGAGAGGGGCTGGAACGGAGGAGGAGAGGGATCCCCAGGGGCAGAGCTGCCTCTCTGGAAATCACAAGCTTCACATTTCACATAAATGCTGGTTATCATCCTCGTTTCTTGATTGGTATTGTAAAGCAATCACATCTGCAGCAGCATGAGCATAATCACTCATGCAAAGCCATAAATTACTGTAATTAATACATGCCAGCTATTAATGGCAATGTAAAGAGGAGCTCTCGTGGCTTGGTGGCTGCTGTTCCAGCTGAGGCAGTTTGGGCTGCAGCTACTTAATCAGAAGGGAGGAAGGGATATCCTGTGTGTGAGCTTCTCAGAGTGCAAGAAATCCTAAATATTGACACTTCACTCCTTTTCCTCTCCGAGCAGGAGGAAGAGCTGTTAATTTTCCAATTCTCCTTCATTTCAAAGGAGCTGCTGTTTTCCAGCATTGGTGTGCTGCAAGAAAAGCGTCACAGGTTTGTTTTCTCCCAGCTAAAGGATGGCAAATGCTTTGTTACAATTTCTGAGATATCACAGGCAGCAACTCTTGAGCTGCTCAGAGCAAAAAATCAAAATAACCTGGGGGACTTTGGCCCTTGTCAGGCTCAGGGTGTTCCTGGCACCCCTCTGACCTTGTGCTGCCAGAGCTGGAGCACATTTCAGTGTTCCTGTGAGGAAGGACAAGGTTAATGCATCATTTAATGCTCTGCCAGGACAAACATTGCCCTTCTTTGTCTCTTTGTGTCATTAGTGCCTTAATTTTACGCTTGAAATCAGTTTCAGCCCTGCTGTTATAAACTGATCCTAGAACTGCTGAACGTGGTGAGGGTTGAACAGGTGGGATTTGATTTGGGCCATGCAAGGAGAGCTTTTTTAAAGCACATTGAGCATTTTCTGCTCCTGTGCTCTAATTCACAGTCACATCTGTCCTGACACTTGAGCCCACAAGGTGGGGCAGTGGCCAAGCTCAGAGCTTTTGAAAGAAAAGATTTCTGCAGCCTTGGAGGTGCTTCCTTGGGGAAACTCGGTTTTAATGCTGGTTCCTTCCCTGCTTCTAATAAGATTTGCAACTTTCATTACTGTGTAGAGAATCCCACACACAGTGATAATGTCACTCTTTAATTAGCTGTTAATTAATGTGTCTCAGTGTTGGGCCAGCAAAGGCTCATTTGATGAGCTTTTGATGCTGTGCAAACTTGCAGTTCATGGTCTCACCCCATAGTGTTCCTGCTCTGAGTGTGATGAGGAGCCAAAGAGTTCAAACTTATTTTTATTTGATACAAATAAAGGATGATTTGCCCTTCATGACCCTTCCCTCCCATGCAGCTCAGGAGCTGCCAGGCTGTGCCTGCTCCAGGTGGATTTTGAGTCAATAAACACCCCCAGCCCAGCACCTGCATGGCACTGAAACCTGAACAAAATGCAAAGGAGAAAATCACTCAGTGGAGGCTGACTTCAAATCCCTGCTGTTCTAATCAAATAGAGATGTTAAAAGTTTAATCTCCAACAATTAAGACTTTTGTTTGTTAGACTCCTGTTAGTTTTTGCAAGTCAATACTTGGATTTTTTTCCATAACAGTTTTTGTGTGTAATGGTTTGTGGTAAAATCATTGCACAGCCCAGCTGCAACACGAGCTCTAAACAAATAATGATTGATGTTTCTGAAGCTGCCTATGGCTTTCTGCTGGGCTCTCCTTGGTTTTCCTTATAATTTTATTTCCCAGATTTTTTGATTGCTTTCTTGCTCTCGCTTTCTCAGATCCTGTCAGATAGTTACTCTTGTTTTTTTGTGTATTTTGTGCACTTGCAAACTGCACCTAAAGATTTGTTAGTGTTGGCTTTGGGTTTATTGGGTGCTGTTGTCACTGAGCAGTGGAGTAGGCTTGAGATTTAACAGCACATTAAAGACAAACTTCCAGCTAAGCCTGAGGTTATCAGCCATAATAAAAAATAATAAATTTTCCTGGATAGCTGAAACTTTATTAATGAACACCTGAGTCAAGATAATAGTGGCAGCAATGGTAATTTGGTTATCAGCCCTGATCAGACAGCAAGAGCAGTGCTGGTGCTGAGGAGATCTGTGAGCTGCTTAATGCCCCTCAGAGCAGCAGCAGCAGCTGAAATACCCAACAGAAATGTTTTACATCTGTGCCTCCATCTGACAATCCTGCAGCAGGCTGCAGTGCTGCACAGCCCCTGGCTGCCCTGCTGGGAGCAGGCACAGGATCTGCTCAGCCAGTGCACAGAGCAATTCTCTGAACTGTGCCAAATCAGGTATTCTATTCCTTTCATCCGTGGCAGTAAATAATAAACTCTTTGTGCTGAGTGAAATCCAGGGAATCCTGCTGGGAAGGTGATGGAATTGTTTCAGAGCTGGGAGCGAGGTGGGAGCTGTGAAATGCACAGTGATGGGGAGCCCCTGCACCAAGGTAGCTGCATTTGAATTTAATTAATTTAATCTATCCAGGCACCTCCCCAGCAGCCTGTTTGCTGCTGTGTTTGGAGGAAAATGCTCTCTCCTTGCAGGAGGTGAAATAAAGCTTCAGTGTCTGTTTGGAAATGCAAAACAGGGGCTGCATCAAGGGCAGGGATTTCAAAGGTGCTGCTTTTGTGCTTCAGGAAGGTCTTTGGAGATGACAGCAACAGCGTGGTGTCACCTGGCAACAGGTCAGAGGCTGGAGCTGAGGCAAGAGAAGGGTTTCAGGGAGGAGAACAGGGCTGAAAAATCACCAACACCGAAGTGGTCTGAAGAATGGATGTGGCACCAGGGTGAGGGGACAGCTCTGGGCTGGTGGCTGCCCCTGCCCTGGAAGTTCAGCCCATTTTGGGGGCTGGCACAGAAAAAAAGGACAATGTTTGCATTTCAGCCCCCAGCTCTGCTGTTTCTGTGCCTGTGGTGGAGGGGAGCTCTGAGCCTGCAGGAAAGCACAGCTTGGGAAAATCCTGAGCCTTGGAATCGATCATTTAACAAGCAGGTGGGTACAGTGAAGATGAAACAACAACAAAAAAGGAATGGTGAAGTTCTCCTCTTGGAAAGTGATGTGTAAGTGCACACAGCCCCAGGAGAGGCCTTTTATTCTGTGTGTTTGGAGCCTGTCCACCTCTGGGATGTTCTGCCTGTCCCTCTACGTGCAGAACTCCCCAGCAGTGGAATCCTGTGGGCTCAGGAGCCACAGCCCTGGGGCAGCAGCTACCAGAGTGTGATTGATTCTTCAGTGCCTTGGTTTTCATTTCTGGAAGAGCTGGAATTGCAGCTCTTACCTGAGTGAGTTGCCAGACCAGGAGCAGCTGCCCAAGGGAAGCTCATTCCTGGGTGATGCAGCTGGGTTTCCACATCTGTTGCAGTCCAATATCCCACAGTTTTCCATCCATCCCTGACTCTCTGGATGTTTATTCCAGGAATTTGGGCCTGTAGTAAGATGCTTTGAGGTTTTAATTATGTAGGTTGTTGTTTAGGATGGTTGCGAGTGCTGCTTGCAAAATCCTGACCACAAAGCACCTCCCCAAAGCCTTGCCCAGAGCCAGAGGAACCCTGGTTTCCCTGGAGAAGGACAGAGCTGACAGGGAGAGCCAGGAATGAAGTGGTTTTACATCACACACCTTGAAAATCCAGTGATAAATGCCCAGGCCAAACCTCCAGTGAATTAAATGTTAATATTTCTCTCCTCTTTTGTAAACCTCCAGTCTATTTGTCCTTCCAATAACAGCTCCCTGAGAGCTGCCACGTGCACTCACTGGAGGCTGGGATTGCTCATCCCAACCTGCTGGATGCAAACCAGCCCACAGGTTTATTTTCTCCTCAGACTGAGTTAATAAAACAGCAAAGAAAAAAGATGGCCCAGAAGCCACAGGATCAATAAGCTATTAGGAGCCAAGAAAACTCAGCCATAATTAAAGGCTGTGGTGAACAGGTTGCATCTTTTCTGACTCTATTAAATCAGGCCTTCAGTTTTATGTAAAACCATCAGCTGAGCTGGAGGTAAAACCAGCTGTGTCTCTGTGTATTTACAAGGGGACATAAAAAGGGATAAAAAATAGGGGGATAAAAAAGGGGGGATGAAAAATGCACACCCAGAACTGCCAGAAGGGAATGCAAACAAAGCACTTCCAGTTCCCATCCTTCAGGGGTAACTGGGCCAGGGGCTGATGGAGCTGGCACATCAGAAATGACACTTTATTCCCAAATACCTTTCCTCGGTGCCAGCTTGGGATCCAGGATTCCTGCAGTGAGCAAAGCTCTTGTGCTCCTCCTGGAGAACAAACCCTGTGCTAACATTTTACAGAAACAGATCCCAGGATGGTTTGGGTTGGAGGGGAATTAAAGCCCATTTCATTCCAGCATTCTGCTGGGGGCAGGGACACCTCCCACTAATCCAGGTTGTTCCAAGCCCTGTCCAGCCTGGGGATCTCCATCCATTTATTCATGATAATGAATTAATATTAATATTAGTTTGTCTGGAGCTGGGCCCTCCCTAGGAACTGAGGCTGGAGCCTGGCTGGAGGCTGTCAGAGCTCTGTGAGGGATGGCTCTGTCCTTCAGAATTTCCTGTTACAGACATTTCATAGAGCTGGAAGCTCCTCTCCTCTCACAGCCTGCTGGTGGAAATCATGCCCCAGGCACAGAAAAACCCCACTGCCCTTGGCGTGGAGGAAAAGTGGGATCAAGGATGGCATCCTCCTGCCAGAGAGGTCTGGAGGAGATTTCATCTGTTGCTCACCAAGGAACATCTCACTGCAGAGCTTGGGTCAGTTGTTTTTACCCCTTTTCCCTAAGCTTTGATATGTGAATTCTGCTGATCAGGTCAATTACTTTCCTTGGCAATGGCACATCCCAGCCAATGGAGCAGGGGAGCCTTTGTGTTGGGTTGGTGTTTGGGCAGTTTTGGGTTGACATTTGCTGACTTCTGCCCCTGAGCAGCAGCAATGCTTTTGGCCTAAGTATTTTGTGCTTCTGGACATCCCCAGCAGCATTTTTGTGTCTCCCTCTGCTCTCCCACACACTCCCTGCTCAGGGGTGACTTTTCCCAGCCTATTTCCTGCTCCCAACCATCCTCTGGCAAAGGAACTCTCATTTTAAATGAATCACCACCTTCAAACACAGCCAGCCCTGGTGCAAACCCTGCCCAGCTCACCCAGCTGGCAGGAGCTCTCGGAGCGTGGCACCAGCCCCTTCATGGCCCTCTCACCCCTCTCTCACCCCATTCCCTGCCTGCTGTTTCCATTCCCCTCGCTGTGGGCTCCTCAGTCTGCACAGAATGATTTCCAATTACATTTTTCTTGCTGAGGCCATCAATCTCCTCCCCAGACTGGTTTGCTTGATGCCCAGGTAGAGCTGTGGTGCTGCTGGGGAGAGAACCAACCAAGCCAGGCTGAGGATTTTTATGCTTTATTTATTTTATGGTGGCCCTTTCCTCCTCTCCTGGACAAGAAATGACCTCATTCTGTTTTAATATTCTAACAGCAGCGATTTTCAGTGCTTGAATCCTTCATGTAAGGCCAGTTAAAAGCTTCTGACCCAAAGCAGCAGCCCAGAGTAGCCCAGGGAACATTGATTATATGTGGAGTGAGCCCTGAGCTTGTTTTGATGTTGATGAGCTGGGAAGGGAAGCTCACACTCTGCTTTCTCTAAAAAAAGAAAAACAAAAAAAACCCCAAGCAAACCCCACTCTGTGCTGAGCCCACAGGATCATCATTATCCTGAAGTGCACTAAGTGGATAATTGAGCTAATCCACACTGTGAGGGAGGCACTGATGAGCCAAAGCTTTTATAACCAACTCTCTACAACAGCTCTGCTTTTTTTTTTCCCTTTTTCCATGGAAGTAATTTGGTGCATCCTCCAGCATGCACGGATATATTGACAAAAATCCCTTTCCAGCTCTTTCTCTGTCTCAGAAGGGCTGAATCCTCACTGGGCACAGGGACATTGTCAGTGCCAGTGGAGCAGAGGTGGCTCAAGCACTGCCACACCTGCACAGGGCAAAGGCTGTGGGATCTCCCTTTGGAGATATTGAAATTATTTCTCCATGGCTGATGTGTTTCCCAGCAGGGGGAAGCTGAGCTGGAGGGAAATGTGGCAGGAGCAGCTCCTGGGTGGTTTTTGTCTGTGAGGGAATGGAGCAAGGCAGGAATAAAGGATGCAGAGCTTGCTCTAAGTGCAAAGTGCCTCTGGTTTGTGAATTTGTGAACTGGGGGTCCAGGCAGCTCCTCAGGCCCCGGGTCCTGTGCAAATACTTAGCAGGGAATAAAAACCTTGCAGCAAGGAGCTTGTGATTGAAATAATTTAAACAGGCAGAGGGGCTTGAGCTGCGCACGAGGAGCAGAGCCCAGCACTGAGGTACCTGGGTAGAAAGAAGGAATTGCTGCAGTTTCTTTTTCCTTTTTTTTCTGCAAAGAGAAATCTTGTTCTGAATTAAATCCCCCTATGTTCCCCCAACTCCTTGGCCCCCGTGGTTTGTTGCTGGGACAGAGCCCCTGCTGCAATAAACAGCCTTTTATCCTTCAGGAGATAAACACCCTGTGGAGCACTACCCCACTCTCAGCCTTCCTTTCTCCTACATTATTTTATTTTGGCAATATTTTAAATTTTAAAGATTCTTTTATGATGCTTCTGTGTCCACCTTATGCCCACCCTGATAAAGCCAGCCCATAAACTGAGCTCTTTATTTCTCAGCCTCCTGAAGCATCCAGAGCAGCAGCTCTCAGCACTGCCTTGTCCTCTGCTTTTTCCTGGGCATTCAACCTGGACAGAGGGAAAATTCAACACTGGGTCTTTATTAAACATTATCATTTATTTTGTTTATGGATAGCTCCTTTATTTCAAACAGAAATATTCCATATTCACTGGAAAGTTGGTTTTTTCATGCCTGTTGGAAAGAGTTAGAATTAAAAAAAAAAAAAAGGAAAAAAGGCTTGGATACATGCAAATCATACTGTTGCCAAATGTATTAAAAGTAGCAGAGTTTTTTCTAAGGTACCTTCTTGCAAATGGAGGGCAAACAACCACTGGCAGCCTGAAGCCCCTCTGGAAAAATGGACAGAGGCAATGGGACCAAAAATCTGTTTGCACCCAAAAAAAGCCAAGCTGGAGCCACTGCTGGAGCTGCTCAGGGAAGGGCTTGGGGCCAAGAGGCTCCCTCTGCAAAGGGAGTCAGCTCTGCTCCGTGGAACACCAAGGAGAGGAAGCTTTCCCCACTTTCCTGCCCTCCCCCAGCTCTGGGATCCAAGGAAATGCTGGTTCCAAAGAGCCAAAGTGCACATTCCAGCACTGCTCTCTGGGCTGATCCATTTCCCACTGAAAATAAACCCTGCCTTAGAAAAAAACGGGAACCTTTCAGGAGCAAAGCACTTCTGGCCCAGGGGGCAACAGCCATGGCCAAGGGAGCCCAAGGTTTTCTGGGGCTTTAAATCCCAGCTGGCTGTGTGGCAGTGACAGAGGGGATGAACCCCAGGCTTGTTTCACCTTTTTTAACCCTTCAGTACCGTGGTCTCTTTTGTCAGTGATGCTCCTGAGCCCTGACTCCAGGATTTGTGTGTCCCTCCCAGAACCCAGAATGGGTCAGATGCTCCCATCAAGAGCTCAGGAATTCTTACAGCTGCTGGGAAACTGGGTTTTACTGGACAAATCCTGGGCAGGCACAGGTGCCAGCCTGGTTTTGGTAAGGCTGGAGGTGAGGGTGGTGTCCAGGCACGCTGCAGGCTGGGATTTAACCCTGCCCCAGGAAAACAAAGCTCTCCCCCTGGGCTGGGCTCACAGTACTGAGAGGAACACCCTGCTTTGTGTGTGAGCAGGTTTTTGTGATGTCTCAGCAGCCGTGCCTCTCACCAGTGGTTCCTGAAGTCAGGAGTGGGAAGGATTGAAGGTTTATCCCAGGCAGGTCCCTTTGGGGTGGCTGCTGTCTGTCCATCCCATGTGGGGAGCAGCTGAGACCCAGCACTGAGGAAAGGGAGCCCTGCCCTGCCCAGCCTGGGCACCTCCCTGCTCCCTTTCCTTGCCCTTCTGAGGTTTTGCAGCCCCTTGGAGATGCATTTCTGAGAGAGCCAAAAGCACAGCACACCACTAATGCTTCAAAACACCTGGCCAGCTGTTAGAAAATACAAACACTCTACGTGATCACTTTTATGTGTTCTTCGAGAAGAAAATCACTGACGTTCGTGGCACAGGGGGAAGGCAGCAGCTGGGACTCCTGGAGCACCCAGGAGTGGGAACAGACCCCCCCAGCTCTGAGGCTTGAAGTCATCCTTGCTCAAGGTGCCCAGCCAAGGGCTGACATCATGTCTGTGGTGTGGCAGCACCTTGCTCTGGGCCAGGCAGCTCCCCAGCCTCTCTGTCCATCTGCTCCCAGCCCGTGCTGCCAGCCCGGCCTGGCGCAGCCCTCAGCTCCTCCTGGCTGTCCCCCAGCCCCTCCTGCCCCTCCAGATCGCTGAGCTGCCCCTCCCCAAACTCCAGGATGGTCGGCAAGTTCCCCTGCTTGGGGCAGCGCCTCTTCAGGCTGACCAGGAAGGGCTGGGGCAGCGAGAAAATATCCACGTTGTTACCCAGATCGATCCAGGTGACGCTGGGGAACTTCTTGGGGTCCTTGAGGGTCTCGGTGAGGTCCCTGAGGATGGCCTTGGTGAGGCGGTTGCCGTTGAGGGCCAGCGTGGTGAGGCGGGGCAGCCCGCAGAGCGCGGGCAGCAGCTGCAGCAGCACCTCGTCCGTCAGCTCCGTGAAGCACAGCTCCACCGTGTCGATGTGCTCCGAGCTGTGCTCCAGGTACGACGTGACCCTCTCCACGTCCTTCAGGGTCAGGGGGATGCCTGACAAGTCCACGGTGTTGTCCTGGGGCTTCCCCATCAGCACGGCCTTCAAGCTGTGAGGGGAGCATGGGGTTAATGGGGGGTGGCTCTGTTTGGGGGCAAGTGGCTGAGAGGGCAGGTGTTGGAAGGCTGGATGTTGGGGAAGGTGAAACAGGAAAGCCTTATCAATATGATTGCCTGGCAAAAGATTCTGCCAGGAGTATGGAATATTGAATATGGAAACTGTAAGTGAGATTGAAATGAAAGCAAGCTTTAGAATACCTGAGTCACTGAACAACTGGAAAACAATGGCATGGCTGCTGAAGGTAATTCCCATTTGATGGAACAATCCCCTCTGCTTGCAGACAGGCCCAGGGGTCAGAGCAGACCCTACTAGCTGGGCAGAAGGGGTACAAAGAGCAGCTTTTAGGGTTTAAAATGTAACACAGTATGGTAATGTAATGATTCCTACAGGCTGTATGTAAATGCTATAGGATTAGTATCTTGTATTAGATTGGTTAGTGAGAATTAGAATATTCAGCACAGAAGAAGATTTATGGTATTGTAACAGGAACTTCTCTGTCTTTTACTCTTTTGTCCTCTCTCTTTTACTCTTTTGCTCTCTCTCATCCTCTTCACCACACTCTTGCCTTCTTTCTCTCTACCACTCTCTTTCCCTCTCTCCCTCCTTGGAGCCTGCTCCGAGCTGTGGCTGCAGCTCCCAGCAGGGCCCTGCACCCAGCCTTGGCAATAAACCCCAGGTTCCACGCTCAGAGCTGTCCCCTCACCCTGGTGTCACATCCATTCTTCAAACCATTTTGGTGTTGGTGATTTTTCAGCCCTGTGACCGTCCCACCCCCATCACTCCTACACTGGATGCTGAGAGGCACAGGGAACGCTGCAAGTGACCTGAGGCTGTGGAGGAGGCTTCCAAAACTGATAGACAGCACTGGGATTACAGGTGTGGAGTTGGTTAGGAGTGTGTAGTATCACAGGGTGGAAAACTTAGAGTTTGGGGTTTTAGAATATAGAAATAACTATGAAGCAAGATGGAGGTTTTAGGGTGGAGGCAGGTTGTTCTTTACCCCCTTCTTCCTTCTTCTTCATGAGTTTTGTAATTGGGCAGAAAAGTCCACACTGCAGGCTTCAAGGGATCAGTTATTGGGTTAAAAGGGAAAATAATCCAGGTGTCATTTCTTAACTGGAAAGTTTAGTCTTAAAAGACCTTGTAACAAGAGATTGTTGGCCATTTTGTGCCTTCTGATGAAAGGCTGCAGAACTCATGGTTGTGAGGCTGCTTCACTGACAGGAAATAATAAACACCTGAGTCCCTACATGAAATACCACCTCAAGTGCCTTCAACCCAGACCTCAACAGAGGTAGAAAATAAATACAGAGAACCCACAGGCAAGGACAGGAGTTGTGGGAAATGGATTTGTAGAAAGTTATATAAAATATTAAAATTAGAAAATAGTTGGCTTCTAGTTGTGATAGCATGAATTATAACATCTGTATTGTCTCACCCTTCTCATGAAACTAAAAATGGAACAAAAGTTTTCAAAACGCCTCTCAGTTGCCCCATCTCTGGGGCAGGAAAAGGGCATTGTCCAGCAAGGAGTTTTGGAGAGGTTTTGTGGAGGATTTCAGCTGGGATTGATGGGACTGTGGGAAACGGGTTTGTAGGGAGTTCCCAGGGCTGGCTGAAGGCTCACACAGTGTGCATCTGTGTGCAAACCTTGAGATAAGAAATGCTGACTTAGGAATGCCATGGAAGAGGACAGACATTGTTGAGAGAGAAACAGAAGTAGAAACAAGTTTCAAAAGATGGCCTTGCAAATCAGACTGGATACTTCAGAGAAACAGAACTGTGAAAGATGCATTGTAGTGGCACCCACGAGGGGTAGTTTTAGATGATTGGCTTTAAGGCATGGTGTGGCAAGAAGCAGATAATGGAAACACTTATAATGTATTGTAATTAAAAAATAGTTAGCTTCTGATTGTGATGGTGTGAATTATAACACTTGTATTGTCTTACCCTTCTCATCAGACTGAAAATGGAATAAAAGTTTTTAAAACACCTCTCAGCTGTCCCATCTGGGGGTCAGGAGAAGGGTCAGAGGACATCCAGCAGCTCTTCTCTAGGGTGTCTGTGCTGCTGGGGGTCACTGAGACATTCCAAGGCTGTTTCATTCAAACTCACACTCAAACCCCATCCTTCAGGAGTGCCAAGTTCATTTTTATCACCCCTGGGTTAAAGAGGTTATCCTGGCTTTTCAGAGCCTTTCCTGCTGGATTTAAGGGTGAGGATGCCCTTGATCAGACAGGCAGGAATTGCTGTGTGACATTTCCCACTAGGAAGCTCTTTGAGCAGCAGCAGTTCAGGTTTTTTGTCCTCTCAGCTGCACAGGTGGGAAACTGAGACCCCAAGCTTAGCAAAGGAAGAACAGACACCTGCAGGGTGGTTTGATCCCACTGCCAGTGAGTGAGACCTGTTCTCTCCTCAGCCTCACCACAGAGGAGATGACCCTACAAGAAACCCTCAGAAAAATACATGAATTCTCACAATCTCAGAGATTTATGACCACGAGCTAGGCTGGAGTTTCACAGGTCAATTTATCTCCAGCAAAGCCCTGCTGGCAAACCAGGTGCTGAGGATGTTTTGTTCATGAATTATCCTGGGTTCCTGAGGAGGTGGAAGGAGCCCTGTGACTGCTGTGTCAGCTTGGTGGCCTCTGGTGTCTCCTAAGGTGGCCAAGGAATGTGAAGCTGTGGAGAATTCTGTGATGCTGCTGCTCTGGATCCTCTGGGAGTGTTTTTTCCAAGCTGCCCCTGAGGGATGACTGCCCAGAGATTCCAAAGAAGGGGGAAAATGGGAGCTTTACCCCAAAAATCCACACCCATGAGTTGTATGCCAGTTAAACCCAGAGCTACTCCACATCCAGAGCTGTAATTTGGTGTTGGCAGCTGCTTCTACAACTACAGCCACAACATTTTCTGGGAGCAGCCCCATGTGGGATCAAGGTGATGCCTCAGTAACAAGTTTCACCCAGCAAAAAACCCCCAAATTCCTCTTGCCTTGCAGTCTTTGAGCACCAAAGCAGCATCTCACCCCCAAATAAAGCACGGGGTACTCCTGTGAATCAGTGACAACCATTTAACAGCATGGCTAAAACACATCCAGGGCTTGATCCTGGTTTTATCCATTTTTTCCTGTGGGATGTCTGGTGTGGCTTTAAATAAGCAAAGTTAAGGAGATAACAAAGGGGGAATGGGGAGAGCTTCAGGACAGCTCTTTTTTATTTTCCTGTTTTCAGTGTTGCTGCACATTTGTTCTTTCTCTTGAAGTGTGTATAGGATTTCTGCCAGGCAGGAAAAGGGGATTTCTCCTGGGGTTCTGTCCTTTCCCCCTGAGAGGGATTTAGCTGATACCCAGTGGAACAGATTGATTCCCTTGTACAAGCTGCCTTTTCACCCTGCACAAAGATCTCCTGAACCCCCAGGTCAGAGCAGCCCTGGGCTGGTGCTGGGGGAGGCTTTGCCCTCCTGTCCCTGGGGAACCAAACAGGATTTCATCCAACCAGTCCCGTGGCTACTCTGAGCCAGAACGTGGAAATAAGGGGGATATTTATGTTATCAAACAGCTGGAAAAGCTCCCAGCCCTGCCAGAAAAGTTGGCCCCAAACCTCAGGAGGAAAATCTTGCCCATTAAACAAATCCCTCTGAGCTTGAGTGGGGGATCAGTTACACCCACTTGGTTTCATCCTCACATTTTACAAGGCTGTTCCATAGGGGAAACACTGATTTTTTCTCCCCCCCAGCTGGGGTTTTGCCCAGTATAACACCAGGATTGGGAAGAGAGCCCTTCACTAAGCTCACACACTGGCAGGATGCTGATTTATCCACGCTCACGCTGAGCTAAAAGCTCTCTGCCATGGAAGCAGATCAGAAAATGTTGTCATAAACAGCAATATTGATGTTTAGATCAAAGGGAATGAGAAGAAAGGGGTTTCCTCCTGGTTTAAATTCATGGCACTGCTCTCAAGCGCCGCACAAATCGTGACTTGTGTCGTGTTCTGAAGGAAAATTGGGATGTTCAGCCCAATTCCTTGCAAAGGAACAGCTCAGGGAAAATGAAGAGGCAGCCCCAGAGACTGAGGAATTACAGCAAGAATTTTGTAGAGACACCTGGTGAGAAAACTATTTATAAAAATGTCATTGAAACATTACTGGATGTAATGAGTCACTCAAAAAAAATCCAACACAACAGAAAAAGGTAAAATCCTGAGATAAAAGATTTGTCCTGAAATAATGGTGGTAGCAAGGATCAGTATTAAAGTCTTTTTCAAAATGCCTGCTCCAAATGATGGCAGTCAAACACTGGAGTAGAGATTTGGGAGAGGAAGGAATACAAATGCTGCAAATTCAGTGATAATTTTGAGTAAAGGGTTGAGAATCCCCACCCTCAGAGGAGGAATCAAGACAAATAAATACAATTATTTAGCTGAAAGAGGGAATGTGACTCAGATACTAGCACATTGTGTATTGAATATCCTGTATTACTTTATATTTTATATATAGATAAAATATGTCCATATAATGAGTATGAATGAAACAGAAATGAGAATGAAATGCTCTTTTTTCACCCCTCTTAATGCAGGATCTGAGGACACCTCCTGTTGCTGAAGGACTGAATTCTTAGGGGATAAAAGGAGCTCAAATTAACCTCCAGCCATGGGATATCCCTGAGATCAAAGAGGTTGTGGGAGGTCCCAAGTGGACAGGGCACTGCTGTGGCTGAGAACATCCAAAGTCATGGTAGCGTTTCAAAATAAATAAATAAATAAAAATTTTACTCTGGACTAACTGAAATTGAGGAGCAGGAGCAATTAGCAGCTCATTTGCATGCAGCTCCTGCTCCAGGAGCCTGCCTCGGGATGGGGAGGGAAGGGAAGCTCCTTGCTCTGTTTCAGAACCATCATTTCCCCCCCTCAATTTGTTTTTATTTCCTGCTAAACAAAATGCTAAAAATAACCACTTGGGAGCAATCAAAATGCTTTGCTATAATTATAACTCTATTTAATTTGGGGGGGGGGAAGTAAATCTGCTGTTGGAGGGCTCCATTTTCCTATCCCATCCTCCCCAAAATAAAATGTATTCATATCACCCTCCCAACGATGTAATTTGCTCCCAAACCTCTGTTTTTATACAGAAATTGTTGGGATTTTCCCAGCAATCTCTACTCCAGTGGAATAAGGAGCTGCAGCTGACAGAACCTGGATTCTGCAGGAGAGGCAATTTGCACAAATGCCTAGAGAAAAACAAGCAGCAATTCAAAGGAAAACATGCTGGGCTCCTGGCTTCTGGAAATGACTCCCTGGAAGAGAATTGGCCCAAAATAAGGATTTGTGTTACAATAAATGAGAGTTTGCCATAAAACAAACAGCATTTTCTTCAGATTCTAGCACAGGAGGGGGAAAAAAAAGGCTGTAAAGGCTCTTGGAAAGGGACTTTTATGATTGGGTAGATACAAAAGTACCCAAATCCTGTTGGATTTACATGAGCAACTCCCCACTAGGGAGAGAGGAAGCAGGGCTGGTTAGGAAAAGAACCTTTAAATCCATTTGCAGCCCTCAGTGTCCAAAGGGAAGAGGCCCCAGGAAAAGAAATTCCTAAAAATTTGCTCATAAAAACACCCAACTGGCTGCTAACATGGGTAAAAAAAGTGGAAGAGGAGGAAAAAGAAAAGGGAGAGGGATGTGATGGAGAACAGCAGTGCTGGCCAGGACTCCAGCACTTTTCTGGAAAAGCAGGATGGAGATTGCCCTAAAATCCACAATTCCAGCCTCTCCCTTTGGTTTTGTTGGTGCTTGCTTTGATTTTTGGAAGGAAGGACCCCGTTAACAGGCTGGATGTGACCCCAAAAGTGAGGGGAGAGTGTGGCTGCTCCTGCTCTGTCCCCTCACCACAAACTGAGCTTTGCCACGTCGATGGAAATTAGGGCTGGTGTTAATTATCTCCATCCCATTCCAGAGCCCGAGGAGTTTTGGGATGGGGGAAACACCCAGGAACAGCCAGGCTTGAGAAGCAATGGCTCCAATTCACCAAAATCCTCTCCCAGCCCTCAAATCTGCCCCTGGTGTTGGCAAACAACAACAACAAAAAAGCAGGAAAAATTGTGGAGAACTCCCTGTATCCAGGCCCTCGCTGAGGGTTTGAGGCTCACACTTAGCAGAGGCTCTTTGTGTCTCCTGTTCCTTGAAATAAGTTGAATTCCATTCATACAAAGGGGAAAACCCCAGGATTTTTGGGTGTGGGGAGATGTGGGGAGAGAAATTTCAACTCTGATCCTCCAGCCCAGTTTTCTCATCAGAAACAAAAAAAAAATAAAACAAAAAAAACCCTCTCCCAACTGCTCTTCCTGCAATTAGGGAGTGATCAGCTGCCAAAATGTGTGCCTGGGGCTTGGCTTTCCCTAAAATGTTTATTTTATTGGAGCACAGATCACATTTGGAAGAGTTTAGGCAGGCTGAGGTCCCCCCTGCTCTGACGAGAGCCAGAGCAGCCGCCAGCCCGGCTCCCAGGGTCCTGCTCGTCCCCCTCCCTCCTTGGAAGGGATTTTTTCCAGAGCCAGGAGCTGCCATCACCCCCTATTTTTCCCTTTTCCCCCCAAAAATCCTTGGCAGGACCTTATTCCCAGCCAATCCTGCCCTTCCCACCAAAATCCCAACAGTTCTGGGGCCCGAAGTGAAGCCCAGCCACGCTCAGGGATGGAGCACAGGGAAACTCCAGCTCCTGACCCTGGGCACAGGACAGGGGGACAGGGACCCATGGGATGGGTCTGGGATGTCCCATGTGGGACTGGTGGCCTCCAGCCACATCCAGAAGGTCAGGAAGCCCCCCCAGAGCAGAGAACATCCTGAGGAACATCCAGGGATTTGTGCTGGAGGGGCTGCAGCAGCCAAAGGAAGAGGAGATGGGCACAGTGAGGCAGCCAAGAACCTCTCACCTGACGTTTGGCCAGCTTTTAATCAGGATTTGTACATCTATCGAGCCAAAAAAGCTTTGTTTCACCAGGTTTTCAACACCCAGGTGTTCAGGTGGCCAAGCAAACCCTGCTCCTGTGGCCACCCAGGGGCTGGGCTGGAGTCCCTGGCACTCAGGAGAAGGAGCTCTGCTGCTGGGAATTCCAACCCTGGGGTGCATCTGCTTCACATTAACACCAAACACTGGGTCCCCCTCAGCCCAGCAGAACACAGCCACCACTGTCCCCTCAGCTGCCCTCCAGTGAGGAGTAACGGGATACAACCTGACCCACTGCTTCAAAAGAAAAAGGGATTTTTTGGGTGCCTTTTACACCTTCTGTTCCAATGAGAGGATTTCTCAGCACTCCTCTCCTTTGTCCCTGCAGCAGAGGCTGAAATTGAATTTCTGGCACCCTGTGGGGTGCTTTTCCTGCTGGGCAGAGTTTTTGGTGCAGTTATTTCATTTTAAATCCCCTTCCCTGAGCCCAGGGTGGCTGCAGCCATTCCTGCAAAGCCAAACAAAGGGAAAAATCCAGGCAAGGAGAACAGCTTGAGCTGCCCAAAGCAAACTCCCTCTTCCCCCAGCACTCACTGCATTGCTTTTGGCAGGTTATTTCCCTGCTGATGGGGGGACTGCAGCCTCCAGCTGCCCCCAAAGATGCAAAGAGAGCAGGGAGCAGAGCTGGGGCTGGCTGCTGGAGCAGAGCAGGATGTGATCCTGTGCTCCGAGCAGCCAAACACTGCCCAGCTCCCCCATCCCCAGGCACAGCAAATTCTGCTGGACAGGCAGGAAAACCACAAAAAACCTTCCCTGGATTTTCCCTGGCTGCCTGTTTGGCTTCCCTGCTCCAACCCAGGCCCTCCAAACGCAGATATTTTGCCTTTTTCTCTGCTCTCTGCACCCACCAGTGACGAGGGTTTGTGTCACTGTGCTCTGAGCTGCTGTTCAAGGAACGCTGCTGCAGAGATCAGCCCAACAACAAATCCTCCAGAGTGATTTGTACATAGTATGTCCATATTATTATGTCAACACATGGGGGTTTTTTTGTTTTGTTTTTTAACCCCAAATGTCCAGCTCAGCATCTTTGGGATAACGAGCCCCACTGGAGGAGCCAGCAGCTGATGAAAGCAGGGAAGGCAGGAGAGGACTGGCTCCAGATGGGCATTTCTGCCAGGCCAGGAGCTGCCAGGGATAATCCTCACACCCCGGGGCACCAGAGGAGTGACTGCAGCACAAGAGGGTGGATTCAGCCAGGAAACCCCCCCCAGCTCCCCAGGCTGGCGCTAATCCTGGATCAGGGGAGAGTAAAACACCTGCAAGAACATATTGCCACCCTGGGCTGGACAAAAGGGATCAGCCTTGGGGCTCCTCTGACACTGGGATGTGTCAAAACACAGCCTGGCAAGGCCTGGAAAAACTTGAATGTGTCCAGGGGCTTTGGACATTTTCCTGGAGGTGCCAAAATCCCCTTTTGAGATGCAAAAGAACCTTCTGTGCTTCAGATGCTCCAGAGGGTTTTTTTTTATTTTTTATTTCCACCCCATCTCCCAGGAGCCAAGGGGAGTGTGAGGATGAAGGGTCGGAGTGGAAGGGGGTGAGCCCAGTCTGTGCCACCCGTGGGGACTCTCAGGGACAGACAGAAGCCCCTGGTGATGCCACAGCCCCCCGCTGTCGCCGTCCCCATTTGCAGCGTTATTTTAAAGCGTTATTTCCAGTCAAAGAGAGCAGCAGCAGCAGCAGTGGGAGGTGGGAATTCACCGAGTTAAAGTGATGGATGAGCTCACTAAACACCTCCATTCAGCGCCTGAAAGGGCTGGGGAAATAAAATAAATGTAAAGAGTGCCTATCAAAGCTTCATCATCGAGCTTGATGGTTTTAATTGGGAAATATAGCCCGGGGTGACAGCCAGGCTGGGCTGGCTGGGGATTAAATGGGCTCCATGCCTTTCCCCCATGGAGCAGCATCCAGGCCCCAAAATGCCCCTCACCACCCAAAAAAAGGAGTCAGTGTCTGTTTTGAGACAAAACAAATCATCACAGAGTGTCTGGACCACTTCCAAGCAGGGGGGATGAATTATTTTCCCAGCTGATTCCCTCGGTTAATAACAATTTCTACCGGCTGGTTCCCAGCCCGAGTGGTGGGGATGGATTTAAATAATCCCCGCCATGTGTCCATGGAAAAGCTCATTTCCACTCTGCCCAGGAGCAGAGGAGCAATTATTACCAAAAAAATAAATTAAAACCCCACACTTTTCACCGTCAAAGGCCTTTTCTAATTAAGCACTGGACTAAAAACACATTTAAGGAGGCACAAGCACCCAAGTGCAAGGAGGTGGGAGGGGAGGAAAACCACCATTATTCCTTGATTCAGCTGCAGGAGGAGAGAGGAAAGAGGAGGATGAGGGTGGCTAGAAATTGAAATTTTAAATCCCAGGTAGTGCCTTAAAAACCTGAGGTTTATAAGGCTGCAGCAAAAGTGAGAGGGAAAAGCCAGTGGGGAGGAGTGTCCTGCTGCTCTAAATCACCCCAGCCCAGCCTCAGGTTGTTTCTGCTTTATTTTGCAGCATTTGTGGCTGACAGGAGCAGCAAAAGCAATTTGAGATTTTGTCAGGGTCAGTATTCATCCGTGTGGGGGGAATGGTGTTTGCAGTTTGGGTCAATTGTTTTCAGTTCTGGGGCAAGGAGCAGGGAAGGCTCATTTTGCACACTGAGCCAGTGGAAAACCTGAAGTGCCCCCTGGATGTGCCAGCCCTGTGCCACCAACCCGGCTGGCATTTCAGTGGCCATCAATTATTCACAGCTCAGCTTCAGATGCAGCTCTTGGTTAATGCCAGCTCCTGGCTGGGCAAGGTGTGCCAGGAGCTGCAGCCTCTCCAGGGGCAGGGATAACCTCTCCCCCAGCCAAACTCGGCTGCAAACAGAACTCAGTTCCACCCCAAACCTGCTGGCCTGCTGGCCAAGCAGTGGCAAGGAGTGATTTCAGCACCTGCTTGGTGTGGTTTGCTCAGTTTTTCCAGGAAGCAGGGGGCAGATCCTACAACTTCCACTGCAACAGGCACAGGAAAAATCTGATTTTCCCAGAATATCATCAACAATAACTCCCTTTATCCTTTAAAGTTATTTAAATGGAGGCATTTAAAAGATGTGGAGATGTGTTCTTGGCTTTGTGGTGGACTTGATCTCAGAAGGTTTTTCCAGCCTTAATGATCCCGTGATGGTGGCAGCTCCTTTAATTGCCACAAGCCACATGTTGTAGCAGAATTATTTCTCAACCACAGCCCTCACAGATCTTTACTCCCCCAGATTTGCAGCATTCCACCTTCCCCCCACACCAGCATTTCATCTGTTCACAGCTTAGCCCTGCTTTCATCCTGCCAAAAGTCTCTGACTCTTTAAACTCAACAGAAGCATCACAGCATTTCCCTTCCAAGCCTCTGGAGCCTGCACTGTGGGGTTTAATGTCCTGAATTCTCTGTGCTTTTGGGCCCTTCAGCATCATCCAGCAGGGAGAACTGGGTGGGAAAGGAATTCCTTGGGTTGGTTTTCAGCCTCTGCTTTGCTGTAGCATTGGCACACCCGGGCTGCTGAGCTGGGAGCAGCTCAGGACATCCCTGGGCACTGTCACACCCATCCCTCCCTGCCCGACACCCCCTCCCCAACCCAGGGATAAAGTGCAAAGCAGGGGCACCCTGACACCCTGAATTTATACCCCACTAGCCTGAAAAGAGAATTATTTAACACCAAAGCCTCTTAGTGCTGTACATTATTGACTTTTAAATGACACAGCTTTCTTTTTTTTTTCTTTTTTTTTTTTAACTCCTCTCTCATTCAAGAAATCCATCTCCAGCTGGATGGAATCCTTCCTTTCTTCCCACTCAGCCTGTGCTGGATGATTGCTGGCCTGTTCCTCCTCTCCCCTCCAACATCACACCCCATTCCCACCAGGACAAAACATTTCAGCAAGGTTTTTGCATGGTCACAAAACCCTGGGGTTGCCAGAGGAGATGTTTGCACATTAAACAGCATTTTTTGAGAATATTAATTGGAATTTCTACATAACAAAGAGCTCCAGGGAGCTGCATCCCAGCTTCAGAGGGTTGGGATTTTCCCTTTTTTCTGGGAAGCAGCTTGGGCACATTTAACCCCAGGTTTAACCTGCCCACCCCACTCCAATCCCTTGGGGTTCCACAAAAAATCCCAAATCCCAGCCAGGCACGTGCAAAGCACCAGCCCCAAATGCTGCTCCTGTTCAGATACCTTGGAAAATGGATTTTCCACAAAGCAAAGGAGCAGCGTGGAAGTCACCCAGCCCATGAGAGAGCACAGACACAGCAGGCACGTGCCAAAGGGAATAAACTCAAGGGGCAGCAGCCAGAGCAGCGTGGGGAGGAGGGAACAGGACAACTGACAGGGCACATCAGGGCTTGTTCCCAGCCCAGCATAAGAGAAAGAGAAAAGGCACATCTTGAGTAGCTATAAAAATCCAAACTGGGCAGATGGAGGAAATGCCCCATGGCCATGGAGGAGAGTGAGGTGGGGAGGACAGAGGTGATGAAAAGGGCATTCCTGGGATAAAATTACATCCAACTTGTTCTCCCAACTCCTTATTGGTACCTCAAAAAGTTCCTTTTTTTCCTCTCTGTGTGCCCTGAACCCCATCAAAATTCCTCATTTGCTGTGTGGGGAAAAGCCAAATCCCAGAGCCCCCCCTGCTCTTCAGCACCACAAATTCCCAAACATTTCTGCCAAAGCACAGAAAATATTCCCAATTTATTAAGCTGGCTGAGCCCTGTGTGAACTCCACCAAACCAAAGGTGTCTCCCAAAGGTTTTCCACTCTCTCTCTCCCAAAAATCTTAGCTCATTTCTGTGTCACTCCAGGCCTTCCCATCACATTAAGACATTTATTAGAGAGTGCCTCTGAGCCTGGGCTGAGCATCCCAACCTGAAAAGCCACCAGGAACCAGAGCTTTGCTTTTCTCCAGCCTCAGGCCACGCTGGACACAGCAGACAGGTTTGGGAATTGCCTGCTTTCCACTGCAAAAGGTGGAAAACTTCACCACCACCCCAAACCACTGAGTTCTGGGCATTTGGGGCATCCTCTGTCCCCTGGGACAGCTGTGGAATGTCCATGGAATGGCATCCCACGGGCACAGGGAGAAGGGATCACCCACACACATCCCAAAGGCTCCAGCTCCCACATTCTTGCTCTCCTGCAGCAGCTCCAGCACACACACACACAGAAATGGGATTTTAATGGCCAGGAGTCCCTGCTCCAGCCTCCTCCCACCTCCTGGGTTTGTGCTGGATGCTCTGAAGGGAACATTTGTTGCAGGAGCTCCAACTTCTCTCCCTCGCCCACCAGCTGCCACAGCAGAGGAGGATTTCCAGCCACAAACATTCCCTTTCTGTTCTCCAAAGGGCTTCTCCCACCATGAAAACTCATTTTTAAATTATTTTTTCCTTTGTAAAGCAATGCAAGCAGGCACTGCCAACATGAAAGCCCAGCACCCAGCATTCCTGTAGGACAGAAATGTTTTGTGCCCCAGATGAAATCAGGAGTGGGATGCTAAAAGATCATTCCTGCCATCAAAATTAGGCTGCTCAACCACTGTAAATTCATCACTAAATCCAAACACCTTCTGTTCTAACAGGCCTCTGCTCTGGATGCCAAATGCCATGGAGAACATCCAGCTCTCAGGTAACCAGGGGTTAAATCTGCCACAGCCTCACAGAGCCTCCACATCCCAAAAGCTGTCCCAAATAATTAATTTTCCTGCTGTTTTCAAGGTGATTTCTAATGATTTCACATCAGAGGGTGAAAGAGTTCAGGCTGAGTCCCAGGTGTCACCAGCAGAAAGGACAAGTGGCAAAGAAAAGAATGGGCTGGAGCTAAGGAAAACCATCTGGAAAACCCAGGAGAAGTGAGAAAATAATCAGCTCCTGGCTCTTTCCAGGTGCCAGCATTTGGAGTTTTGCATGAGCAAGGACTGGGAGCTATGAAACAAAAAAATGGGGTTAGAAAGTGCAGAAAATGACATGTCAGCTCAGCCTGGTGTGGACACTTGGGGGTTTCTCTGAGCAGCAGCAGGGTCAAAAAATCCACAAATTTAGGTCCAGATTGACCCCATTTCATTCTATTTAAACTGAGCTGCTTCACCATAAATTCTTTCCCTGCTTCATGCAGGGGGATTATCAAGAATTGTGTGTAAAAAGAAAAAAATAAAGGGTTTGATGTAAATTTGGACTTACAACGTGAATATCTGATATTCCTTCAGCTGGTGCCCGCTGCCCCATCCTCCCTGCTGCATTCCTGGCTCATCCCCACCACAAGGGACCGGGATATCCCCAGGGATGGTTTCCCCTGGGAAACACCTCCTCGCTGCCAGCCCTGCCCCACAGCAATGACGGGAGCTTGGATTCCCGGATTGCCTTTGTGAGGCTGAAGGCCGGCGCTTGGCAGAGCAGGAGCAGGGAGATTCCAGGAGCAGGGAGACTCCAGGGCTGGAATCCTGTCCAGGCGCAGGGAAATGACTTTAGCAGGCTGCCTTCATCCTGCTGCTGTTGGCTTTCCCCGATTTTCATCCCTGGATGTTTAATGTATTCCGAGGGAGGCGCGGAGACAGCGAGGGAGAGCCAGACAGATTTATAACGTGCCAAAAAAATAAGGTCATTTGGCAGAGGTTTGGGTGCTGCTGTGCCAGGGCTGGGAATGTCTGCCTGGATTTAGGGAGCACACCCAGCCTGGGAGGGGCTGGGATTAGGGAGCAGAGCCTCCCCCTCTGCCCAGCCAAAAAATCAGCTCCATCCTCTATGCCCATCCTCCTCCTCCTGCTCTGCTTCCCATTCTCACCTGCAACGGATATGTGGGTGTGGATGAGGGAAAGCGATTTTCCCTGCAACACACTCACGGAAAAGGGTGGATCTGTGATCCTGGGGAGTTCCTGCAACACCTGGCAGCAGGGCTGACTCAGGGCAGTGGCAGCACCTGGGAATGGGAGCTGACAATTCCCTTGGGAGCAGCACCGGGCATTGGAAACCCCAGCCCAGAGCAGGATGCTCGCTATAAAATCCCTGCTTTATGGCATTTAGACCTTAGCAGAAGACTGACTTCACCTTCCAGCAAAGGGTTCAACTCACAGCCACCTCCTAAAAGAGCATCTAAACCAGAAATCCAGGAAAATCCCACCCTCCAAAGCCTGGCTGGGGCAGGACCAGCAGCCCACGTTGGCACTGGGTCACTTCAGGGCTCGCTGGCAGCCAAAACCTCATCCCAAAACCTGATCCCAAAACCTCACCCCTGCTCCTAAAGCCCCGGAAAACCTCAGCTATTTCCCGGCTGCTGCAAGGAAAAGCTGCAGCTAAAGCCCTGCAAATCTCGGGCACGAGGCTGTGCTCACACCGCGGCTGATCCCGGGCTGGGGATTAAGGACAGCCATTGGTAATTAAAGACGCAGGGGCACAAAGCAGGGCTCGAAGTTTGTCCATTTCCAAGGATTTCGGGTGGTTTGGAGCTGTAAAGAGCTCGGCGATGCAGCAGCAGTGTGAGTTGAACAATGCCCTGATGGGCTGATAAGGGGTGAGCATTTCCGACTCTAATTAAGAGGAAGCCCCGGAGGGTAATGAGCTGATGGATCATTACAGCTCCGTGTGCCCGCAGGACACAGCCTGGGAGCTCCAAACTCCCCCAGTTTCTGCTGCTTTACTGGAAACTGCAGATTTTAGCCACCAAGACACCTTAAACCCCACCAAAAACGTGGGTGACACTGCTGGTGAAATACATTTCTCCAGTTTTGGTCTCTCAGGACAGCACTTTGTGAGGATGATAAACCAGATCCCTGGGAGAATGCTCCTAATCCTATTTGGCCACTCAATCCTTTATTTCCTTGTGTCTTTTTCTTTCCTCCTGTAACCACGTTCCTCCCCTCTGTTTACCTATCCCAGTTTTTTTTCATTGGATTAATTCCCACTACAGCTCCATTACAACCAGAACTCTCCTGGGACCACGAGCCAGCACCTGGATACAAATCCTGACTCTCCCAGATTGCAGCTTTGTTTCTATTTCTCGCTTCCTTAAGCAAAAATAATAAATATATAATGCCCAACATAAGGAAAACAAGCAGCCCTTTCTATTCCCATCAGCTTCATCCACAGGTTTCTCAGCTCCAGAATGACACCAGATGGGAACGCTTTGCTGAGGAGCTGGATGAGGAGGGGATTTGGGTTATTTTTTCCCTATTTTGAACAACAAAATTCCTTCTGTGTAAACTGCAAGCCACCGTGGGCATGGTGGCACGTGCCTGTACATTAATTACCAGCTAATTAAGAGGTCCTGGAGCAGTTTGGGAGACAAGGGATGTTTGGAGGATGGATGGCTCAGGTTTTCCAGACCATGCCTCCTCCCCAGGCACTGAAGTGCTGCTCTCCTCCACAAGAGGGAAAGGAAGATGGAAATAGAGGAAAACATCTCTGGGGGAGCATGAAGGAAGCATAAATGGGGGAAATGCTGCTGAGATTGGAGAGGAAGGAAGATTCTGGAGGCTGGGACAAGCTGGGAGGTTGGGACACCCCAGCTCTGAGCACTTCCCTTCACCCCGGTGGATTTATTCCTCCTGTGGCTGCAGGGAGAAACAGGCAGCTCCCACATTTGCCAAAATCATTGTGGAAAACCCCCCCTCCCCACTGTCCCCAGCCCCGTGGTGGCCCTGAGGGGTGGCAAGGCCAGCCTGGGGACAGTGACCCAGCAGGGACTCACCAGGACTGCGGCTTCCTCTTCATGATGCCCTGGCGTCTCCACTGCGAGTGGGGGCTCAGGTGGTAGGTGAGCTGCCTGCAGAGCTTCTCCATGGCTCCCAGGGAGTCCCCTTCCTGCAAAAACATGGCAAGGACACGGCGTGAGGGCTCTGCAGCACTGCCACCACACCCAGGTTGTCCTCCGAGCCCAGAGTGGCTCCAGATGGGAGCTGGGAGGCCTTGAGTGACCACCCTTAAAACTGTCTAGAAAGGGGGAAAAAATCTGATTGCTAAGATTCTGCAGGACTATTATTATTATTATTATTATTATTATTATTATTTATATTATTATTGTTACCATTATTATTATTATCCCACCGTTACCATCTGACACCACGCAACAGCTTCCAGCGCTAAAATTTGGCACAGACTGATTAAATTTGGTTAAATCATCCATTCATTACCACCAAAAGCTGCTTCCCAGAGGCTTTGTGAGCTGATGGAGTCTTGGGAAGAGAAAATCTCACAACATTTAAATTGTTAGGAAAAATAAAACATGAAGAAACATGGCATCTTCTCGATTTTGGATCAAATTTCCACCCCAAGGGATACTGGGCTTGGAAAATTTGAACTCTGAAAGTTTCTAAGGATGTGGGTCTAGAAATTTTGGGTCCTAAAAATAAAATAAAACCCAATCCTCAGTATCCAGACTGTTCCATCATGTTTCAGGATTTTCATACACATGATCTGCCATCCAATAATTCCAACCACCCATCCTGCAGTGCCTCTCTTGCTCTCTGAAAGGTCACAGGCAGAGATGAACCTGACTGAAATATCAATAATGATAAAAAAAAGATCCAAAATGCGACAATTTGTGCTGTCTGCCTGGTTTTATCAAACTGCTGCATCATTAGGGAGGACACAGGAATTAAAGAGGAAACCCTACAATAAGCAGCCTGGGCTGCTCAGCCACAGGGATGGCTCAGGATTTTCTGGGAAAATCCAGGCAGGAATGCTGAGGAAGGCACTGCATCTCCTCTGCCTGGACAGCCAATTATTGCTGCCTTCATATCCTCCCTGAGAGCTCAGCTTTTGCAGCCTAATTTATGAAATTTATGCAATTTATGCAATTTATTCGCCCCCTCACCTCTGCATCAGTGGAGCGGGACCGGCCTTATAAAGACATCATAAATATTGAATTACCCAGGAGCAATTGGGATTTTGACAAATCACTTGGGGGTGTACAGGGAAACAATTACAGCAGGTTTTCTCAGGGTAAAAAAAACCAAAACCCCACAACAACCACAAACCCAGGACATTTCTGCAGGTGGCTGGGGCAGAAATATCAGCCAGGATTTGTGGGTTTTGACTCCACTCTAACAATGAAGTAATGTCTTAAATTGGGAGAGTTTCTTCCCAGATATATAATGATGATTCCCATGAATCACAAGCTGATTTTCCAGCTGATTTTTCCCTGCTAATTCCAGGGTGGTGCTTGCCCAGCTTGCCAGGGGATTTCAGGTAGAAACTGCAGATCCAGGGATCCCAGCAGGACACAGGGTATGGAAAACCCTGGGAACCAGGAGCCACTTCCCCCTGAGCCTCTGATTCCCAGGAAATCTGGGTTTGTAGGAGCACATTTAAACCCCTGCTTTTCAACACCTTGTTCACCACCATGCTGGACCCAAAATCTGTGTTTTCATCCCACAAATTTAATTCCTCAGCGTTCCCACAGCTCCTCTCCCACTGCAGGTCCTGTGGCAAAAACCAGCCCCGGGCCTGGATGAACCCTGGGAGGCCCAGCCTGTGGAATGAACACTGAGAAAAATAAGAAAAGCAAAATTTTACCTCACATTTCCCACTGGAAAGCCTGGAAAAGCAGGCAATTTCTTAATTAGAGCCTCAAAACATTTTGGGAAGGCAACACTGCCAGCAACACCTTCTTGGCTGTGGAAGCACCCGCCCCAACATGAGAAGAAAACACCACGGATTTTGACACCTCTCTATATATATATATTTTTTTTAAACCTGCCAGGTGCCAGCAGCTTTCATTTCATCTGCTTTTTAAAACAATTTTAAGCATTGCAGCAGCCCCTGAAAGAGCAGAGCCCACCCTCAGGGACGAGCGGGGGTTTCCAGCTCCGAGGCCTCCCTGCAAAAACTGGTGTTGAAAAGGAAACAATGTGCTAAAATCGTGAGGGGGAAGGACACCGGGCTGGCATTTTGTGCTGCAAATTGCCTCCAAAATAACCCCGGAAAAAAACAATTCAAGCTGTCTCCAGCGTTATCCCAGCTGAACTGTTGGGGAAGTGAAATGATTCACAAGAGAAACACGGAGAAGCTGAGAAACTAAAAAAAAAAAAAAAAAAAAAAACCAAAAATTTTTGCTGTTTCAGGTGTGTCATGGCCATCTTGCCTCTCCAGTGAGGTTTTTGATGAGGTTTTTTTTCCCCTCAAGCAGGTCCCAGACCTCCAGATGGCCGAGGGAAGCTCAGGCCTGAACTTCCCATCCTGAATAATAACTTCAATTCCTGAATAATTCAGCCCAGAGGAGTTCAGCTCAGCAAACCCAGCCCATCCATGCTGGTACAGGAGCAGGACAAGGAGGAGTATTTTAATCCTTTCTCCACATCTTGCTCATCCTTCCGTAGCCATGCCCACCCTTTCAGCCCTTTTTCTTCACAAGCTGAACTCCCAAGTCCTGCAGGTCCTGGGATATTTCTATTTTGGGGGGTTTAATAAATGATTTAGAGCACATGATACTTGCACACATCAACTCTGTAGATAAAAGAAAATAAATATAATAATAAATAAATTTCCAATTTCAGAGCCCTCCTAAGGCACAGGATGGGCTCCTTCCTTCTGCACACCTCATTCCCACAAATTCTGTGCTTCAGGAACCTCCATTTTTTAGGTTTTTACCCAATACTTCTGCAGCCTCAAAACTCGCGTGCAGGAGAAGGGACTTTGCTGGTGCTGTGCCAAGGGCTCCAAACAAAAGCTTTTCCCTGTTCCTGATCCAAGTCTATCAGGAAATAATTGGAGCTGACACACACACCCTGGTGGGACTGAGCCCAAGAGCTTGTTTGGAAAGGGAATCAGCGTAAAAATCAGCTTAAAAATCAGCTTTAAAACCAGCCCAGCTCGTGCTGGCAAGGTTTGAATCTCGCTGGGGAATGGGGAGACACCCAGCTGAGGGGATTAGCCTGGGGGAGGGATAATGCCAAGAATTCCTGTGGGGTGCTTCCTCTGCCTTGGGATAACATCTCTGCCCTGCACCATCAGCACCCTCAGAATGATGGAAAAAAAGCCACAAACCCCTCTGGGCAGATCCCGCTGCTTCAGGGGTGAAGCACTTCCCACAACAGCAAAATCGAGGCAAAAAGCTCTTTCTGCCACATCTCCATCAGTCTCCATCACATCACTCTTGGAAGGTCAATATAAAGCTGATTTGTTGTGGTCAGAGGGCAGGGAAACCTCAACCTGCAGAGCCTGAATCCCACAGGACTGGGTTTTGGGAAACCCCGAGTGCCCTTTCCAAGGAAAGGACAACAACTAAGCACAAAAATTGCACTTTCTAACCACCAGAGCCTAATCCCAGCAGCAAATGCTCCTGAAATAACACACAGGAAAAGCATCACTCAAGATGTGGCCCCTCTTACATCCACAGGGGGTGGGAATGTGCATTTTTTTATCTGGTTCCCAAACTCTGGGAGAAAAACTGCATGGCAGGGCTGGGGAGATGGGACAGACCACACACGCACAGAGTCCAGCCTTCCCAGCTGATGCTGCTGACAGGAAAAAAGCTGGGATGTGCTTTTTTCCTGAGCACTGAGCTCCCAGCCAGCTGATGAATGCTGGTGAGGAGCCCCCAGCTGAGCTCCTACAGATCCATCAGCCACACATCTGGGAATATCCATGAATCTGTTCCCACTGCCACGATCTACAGCTCCTGCAGGGAGAGAACCCTGGGTCACACACAGCAAAAATGCTGTGGGCAGCACCTAATGGATCCCTTAGGGTTTTAGCTGTTATATTTTTCATATATTTGTAATCCTGCAGCTCTTTAGTGCATAACTCTAAGCTCCATATACAGTGCTCACTGCTGTTCTCCCATTTTGGTCAGACACAAAAATTCCTCTCCAGGCCTGGGAATCAAGGACACCTCACTGCCTCAGAGAAATGTAAACAAAAGTGAGTTGTGGGAGCAAACTTGGGGTAAATGACTTCATTACCTGAAGCTATAATTGGAAGATGAACCCCCAATATGCAAATGGACCAAAATTATAAAAGTATAAAAATCTGTGATCCCACATCCATTTTGGGCACAGCCCCTGGGAGACTGCACCTGCCTGAAATGTACCTGAAGGCCCTTCAATAAATATAAATAAACTGCTTTTTATTGACTTAATTCTCTCTGGCCTCTGTTTTTAGGTGGCCCAAAGAGGCATCAAAATCAGCTCCTGGAAGGACCAGGAATGCTGCACAGCTCCTTCCTGTCCTTCCATCCACACTGGAAAGGAGAAGTTGAGCCCTGCTGAGCAATTCCAGGCAGCAGCCTTGGGATGACTCAAGGAGCTCTCAAAGCCCAGCTTTGCAAGACTCAGCTCAGGGGAGCAGTTTCTGGGCAATGCCTTCCACTGGATCGTGTCCTCTCCAATTGTGCTGGCAGAGCCCCAGCACAATTCCTGACCTCTGGATGAGCCGTGGAGCACAGGAGGGATGCACGAGGGCTGGGAGCAGAGGATTTCCCTGCAAAGGGCCTCTTTCTCCATCATTCCTGCTCTGCTCCAGCCCTCTGCAGAAGGAGAGGGCTGCTGGCAGGAGCTGCAGATTGAGGGGATTTGAATCCCTTAAGAGATTTCAGCTGGGAATGGGATTCGAGGCACTGTGCAGTCCCCAGCCAGCCCTGCTCCCACGGCATTTGCTCAGCAGGAAAACAAGGAAAGGAGGCACCAGCCAAGCCCTGTACGTGCCCAGAAAGGATGGGGGGACCTGGGCTTGTGCTGGGGACCGCCAGGCTCCTGCTGCTCTGGGTGAAGGAATGGGAAATGATCAAACCCAGTGTGACAGATGAGTAATGTGATGGTTGATTCTCACAATTAAAAGGTAAATATCATGTATATATGTTAAGATAAGTTTTACAGATTTAAAGTTGTGTTTTACCCCCCTTGTGTTGTTATCAGGGGGTGCCCTGGGTTTGGGACATTTGGGAGGGTCACTCATTACTATGGCAGCACCTGAGCTCCAATCAAGATTTAATGAAGTGATCTCCACCCCTGGGCAGCACAGAAGGAGTGGATGGACAGAACTTTGGGAGGGGCTAAAAGGGTTAAAAGGTGAAACCTCCATTGTGTGGGAGAGCACATGGTGGGAAAAAAATTCTCTTCTCCTGGCACTGTAATATTTTCTCTATTCAGTCTTCTGTTGTATTTTTGATAAGGTTTTAATAAACCTTTAAAATTTTGGAAATATCTTTTCTCACACCAGGGATCAATGGGAGCAGGCAGAGGTTGGGAGTTGGGATTTGTGCCCTGCCAAACCTGCAGGGAGCCCTGACCCTATGGCTGAGGCATCACCCAGCACCTGCACAGCACCTTTCATCCCCCTCGGCACCTTCCTGGCTTCTCTGCAGCCAGAGGGATTTCACCACGGAAAAACAACCCTGGCAAGAGCAGGGCCATGGTTCCACTGCAGATAAATAACCCTGGAGTCACTGCCTGTCCTCCCTGCATCACCTCATGGCCAAGATTTGGGTCCCCAAGCTGGATTTCAGGGCTGCTCCAAAGGAGAGGAGGAAGGAGGAGGACGCAAAGAGGTGATAAAGATGTTACAGCGAATTAATTTGTTTTCATTAAGAAATGAATCCCTGCTCCTCCTCCAGCAGCAGAATCCCTGGGGATGGGCAGAGCCCTGGGGGCTGCACCGGGGCCAAGAACCATGGAAAAGAGGCCAACATTAATGATTAAAGAGCCCTGGTGAAGGATTCCTGCTGCAGCACAGCAGGGGAGTGACCCAAATTAGAACAATTAGCCATTGTCTGGGGGCTGCAAGGAAGCAACAGGATTTTTTTTTTTTTAGCTATTACACAGTTCCCACATTTCTGTCACTCACAATCAATCTTAAATAAAAACGTGCTGTCCTGCATATCTGAAAAATGAGAACTCCCTGGCCTTCTCGAATCTATCAAAAATCAAATCGGAGTTTTTTTTCTCCTCCCCTTTTGTGGTTCCTTTAGAAGACTTTTCACACTTGCAACATCCCTTTCTGGATTTGCAGCTGTGAGGCACGAGCAGCTCTGTCCAGGCACACACCACACTTATCCTGGGAACCCCATTCCCTGCCCAGGAAATATTTGGTGTGGGGATCCCTCAGTCAAGGTTTTTGCTTTTCATGCTGTTCAGCAGACAATGAGCCTTAAAACATGACCTATTTCACACCTTAAAAATAAAGAGAATGAGAGATTTCCTTCCAAATACTTCTCTTTTTTTTTTTTTTTTTTTTGTCTTGGATGATCAGCTAGGACAATAGGATAATAGTTTGGATTATTAAGCAAAAAACCTCAAGTGGTTGAAAGACAAAAAGAAATGCTCATAATGATAAATGGAATTATTATCCAGTTAAACAAAGGCATAAAACAGTGAGACATGCCCTGGGAAGCCCCAGGGGAGAAAATCCTCAATGGCTTTAATGTGTATCCAATCAGTTATCCCAAATTAGCAGGAGGCAAAGAGAGCAAATCCCCAGGGACTGGAGTTGGGGTTTGGAAAGGATGAGAGCAAAGTACAGAGGAAACGTGGAAATTGTGTCTGAGCCCCATGTGTGAGAGCTTCACACCCTGTGAGATCCCCAAAGCGGGAATGGACACCCCAAACACTCCAGGGACCCCCTGGTCTCAGCAATCAGGGAGGGAAAGCTGTGTCCAGCACCCCCAGTGCACAGAGGATGAACCCCAGAAGCCCAGGACAGAGCTCTGCCCACCCCACACCTGCAGCTGCAGCCCCAAAACGGCTTTTCCTGCTCCCCCCGGCTTTAATGGGATCCGAATTTACGACTCTTCCCTTTTGATGCTGTCACGAGGGGCTGAAGTCATCTAATGATTTTCTGCTTTGCTTCTTCCCTTCCCTTTCTTCTTCTTTTTGTCCCTCCCCCCTCTGCTTTCAGAGCGTGGGGTTGAGCTCAGCCTATTGTTGCTTGCAGACATCTGTGCTGCAGCCAGTCCCAGATTTCTCTCTGGAAGTCCTAATGGGGTTTTCTCCAGCAAATCCTGTGAGATCAGGAGGTGGGAAAAGATTTAAATCCACCATTCCCCCAAAAACATCCCAAGAACCAGGTGAATGCAGGGATTTGTGACTGTTTCTACCTACAACCCCATCCAGGTGTGCAGGGGAGGATCCACCCCGAACCCCAAATCCCAAACCTCAAATCCCAAATCCCTCCTCCTGCATGGCCGAGTTCCTTGGGCAAGGCATGAAAAATCCCCCTGAAAGAGCTCTCCAGGGAGGCGTCCTTAAAAAATCACCACGAGGGTGTTCAGGCTCCTCTGGGAAGAGGATTTTGTGTGTGGAGGATGAGGGATCATGTGGGTGATTCCCAAAGGGAAGCAGATGTTGGCATAGTGGAGTGATAGATCCCAAAAATAAATTCTAAATAAAGTGACAACGTGGCTTTAGGGCTGATCAATTTGACCACCCCATAGCTCAGAGCAGAAAAGCTTTTGAAAATAAATCATGTCTGGTTTAATTCAGATTAGAAGAGGAACTTCAGCAATTTAATAAAGGCCATTTTAATAAGAATGAGGGAGGGTTTGGTCATATTTTGCAATGATCACTGAGGAGCCACAGGGCTTACACACAGTCAGAGCCCAGCATCAAATCAGATCCTGCATCACCTATTTCAGGAGGGTTTTCATTTCAAACTACCCCAAATGTTAGGAAATCCTGGTAGTTTGTGGGAAATCCTACTGAAAGAATGTTAAAAGATGCACAGATACAGAAATAAAAGACATAAAAGCTGCACAGAAACAATGCAAACCCAGCAAACATCTCCAGATGCTGTTTGGATAGGGAATGCTGTTCACAGCAGAAACCTCACTCCCTTCCTTCTGGTTTGCTTGGATAGAGGTTTTACCACAAAAAATTCCCTCTTAAATGAGGTAAAAGAGGAAAAAGAGGTAAAAGAGGTATAATCTGATGAAAATTTCCCTCTTGGGAAGGTAAAAAATGAAAAAAAGAAGGTAAAAGAGGAAAAAGAGCTAAAATCGGGAGTATCATAAATAAAAGCAAAATAAAAAGGGCTTTTTTTTAAGGAGGAGAAGAACCAATCTTCTATCAAGCAAAAATTAAACTTTGATAAAACCTTATTAGAAACCCCACTAAATTTCCCATCCAGCAGAACTCTTTTTGCAAAGGAAGGAAAATTTTGGAGATGCTGATGAGAAAACTCACCCCATTCATCACCTGGCAAATCCCAAAGCCATCTACAAAACCATCCAGGGAAATTCCAAACCCAGGTCTGCAGGTAAGAACTGCACAACAAACTGAAAAAGGTAGGAATAATTAAAGGTGGTGACTGTAATTAGCTGCAGAGCAGGGTGAGAATACAGACCCTGAGCAGCACTTCTGGCCCTTCACCACCTTTCTGGAGCAGCCTGGCACTCTGGCAGCTGAAGGTGTCCTGGAGCAGATGGCAGGGGCTCCGTGCCAGGGCAAAATTAACATTTTGTGGAGTCCTGCTTGACAGCAGCATAAAACTCAATGAGGGGGAAAGGCAGCAACTGGTGCAAAATGGGATTGGGCAGGAGGGGCCTGCAGGGACAGCCAGGCTGTCACCTGAGGGGACCTGCCTGGCCCATCTCCAGAAGGTCCCATTGACCCTTGGCTTTCAGCACATTAACCCAACACTGAGCATGGCAATTGTTTTAACTTCATGATTAATTTAAAAAGCCCCAAATCCTGTGATTCCAGGCAAATCTAGCAAAGCTGGAAACCCCAAATGAGTGGGATTGTCACAGCTTCCCATCATCTCCTGGCTGCAGGGATGGGGTTGGTGGTCACCTCCCCCCAGCACCAGCCAGGTTCATTCTTGAGCTCTCAGGAGAGGATTTGCTCCTTTTCAACTCTTAAAATTCCAGTTCTGCCATCACAAACCACTGGGCTTGTGAGGTTTGAGGTCTTATCAAATCCCACCAGCACTGAGTGCTCACTTAGGACAACCACAGAGCACCAAGGAGCCAGCAATTAAACCCTGAATTAGCCCAAATTAGCTGCAGCAGTGGCAGAGCACTGAAAGGCAAAATCTGTAGAACCAAAGGGAAGGAATGGAAGCCAGTTTTGCACATTTCCCCCCAATCTGCTTTGCTGAAAGGCCGAAGTGCAAAGCCTCAGCCTCGGTGTTGACACACCGAAATGAAAAGCAATGTACAATAGGGCTTATCAAGAGAGGCAGAAGCAGGAGATGAACGGGATTGCAGCAGCTCAGGAAGTTGTTCCAAAGGATCCTGGAGTAATATTGCACTTGGACTTCAGAGAAGCAATTAGAGAAGGCAATAAAATCCGAGGTGATAGACGGCCCTGAGGGGAACATGGAAGATAAAATTGCAAAAAAAAAAAATAATATCAACATCTTCCCTGAGAGCTGCTGAGGGTACCCAGCTCTGCTTCCACAGCAAAAGAGGAATGGGAGCAGGGTGGGGAATGGCAGGGAGGTGTGTGCTGCATTTCCCTGCTCTGTGAGGCCCTAAAATCCTGCCTGAGGTGGCAGGAGGCCTTGCAGCATCCCCACTCCTGATAAACTGGACCCACATGATTGCTACAAACAAAGTCATTATGGGAAGATCACTTAGATGCCACTGGAAAGGTCACTGGAGCAACTAAATTTTAATGCTAAATCCAAATGTACCCTACTGATAGAGCTGCCATGAAACAAAGAGAGCAGCTAAAAATCCGGGAGGGATTCCTCTGGATTTACTCATTACTCTGGAAATATCTCAGCAAACAACAGGTTAATCCTTGCAGCTGGTGCATTACAGAAAAAGAGCAAAACACCCGAGGAGCTGGTGCTGGAATCAGAGTGCTCAGGGGATGATGGCACTCTCAGGAAAGGGAATGAAATCTTGATTTAAATGAGGATCAATTGGGCATTGCTATGCACTTCATGTCACCCCATTCGCTTTTCTTGTTTCACTTTGTATCAATTTTGGTTTATTTTTGAAATTTCATTTCTTTTGTTTCTCTTCTGTCTCTTTGTTTACCTTTATTCCCTGATTTTAGAGAATTCAATGGGAATATTTTTTGATCCTTTTCACTGCACTCATTTCCTCTCAGTGTATTTGGTTGTAGTCACTCCATTTCAAATTTTCTGGGGTTTTTTCAATTTCATTTTGTCTTGATCATATCTCCTTTCCGGAGTGTTTGTTCCACTCTGTCCTCTGATTCCAAGATTTCATTCCCTTTCCTGAAAGATGGCACTGCCTTCCCCCTCAGCACACACAGGGAAGATGAAATCCAGAGGAAAATTGGCATTTCTCAGAAAAATCCCCGTTGGAACCGCAGGTCCCATCCCAGCAGGCACCACTCACCCTCCTCTGTCCCCTCTGCTCCCAGGATGAAACCAGATGTGGCTTTTGGGTTATTTATGTCCCAAATTCAGCACATCCCAGAGAGCCTTTCCCAGCCTGCCTCAGCTGGGATCCCACGGGAAGCAGAGCCCAGCGCAGCCCCCCATGGCTGCAGGAGTGTCCCTGGGACATTTCTGTCCTTCCCTGGGATATTTCTGTCCTTCCCTGGGGGTCCTGAGCCCGGGGAGCCTGGGGAGGGGTGGCAGGACCCCCTCCCATCCAGGGATGTCAATCCCAGGGAAAGGGCACAGGGCTCAGCTCCAGCTCATGAACCACCTCTGCTCTGCAGGCACAGCACAAATGGGCATTTTCCGAATTTTTTAAAAGGGAAGAAGAGGTGAGGAATGAGCAGTGGAGGGTATCCAAGCTGTCCCAGGAAAGCTCCGGGATGCAAAGGGGCTGGAAGGAGCAGATGTGTAAACACGGCTGCAGACCCAGGCAAGCTGTCCCAGGAAAGCTCCGGGATGCAGCAGAGCTGGAGGGCGCGGGGTCCCTTCCAAGTGCTCCGAGCAGATGTGAAAACACGACACGGTTGCAGACCCAGCAGCTGTGCTGGGGCTGTCCCGGCAGGAAGGATGGCAAGGGCAGAAAGGAAAGTGACAGAGAAATCAGGAGGATTTAGCAAATTACCCAACGACTGCGGAGCTCTTTGAAGATGGGAAGGGTGGGTAAAGCTCTTCGAAATCCCCAAATAGCCCAAAGTGGGGGATAATCGCTTGCTGGACTTTGGCCAGGAATCCCAGTCCCTGCCATCGAGGAAGAGCAATCACTGGAAAGCCTCCTGGCACCTTCCCTATTTACAAAAATTGTTTGCTTTTATTTCTTTATTTTATTTTATTTTCTTCCCTAATAGAGGGTGCCTCCCCTCTGGAAGGAGCCATCACTTGGTGCTTCCCTGGGAAAGGAGAGCACATCCTGACCCTGGGGTGACCCAGAGGGGGTTCAGAAGACCCACAGGGTCCTGAGCCACCCCAAATCTGGGGGAAAGCATCTCTGCCCTGTGGCACAGCCAAACCAATCCTCTTTTTAACCTTTTAATTATCCAACCCATGTGATGATGCCCATCACCCACAGCTGGTACCACCAAGATGCTCTCAGGGAAGAAAGAGGGGAGGATGAGCACATCCCTTGATGCATGATGTGGCACCTGACATTTGGGAGGCACTGCAAAAATCCATCTCCAGGCTGATAAGAATCCACCCTGTGGCATTTCCAGAGCTTTGCAGATGGTTGCGAAAGGTCGTCCTGTTATTATGGGAGCTGAGCAAAAAGGGGGCTTGGCAATTCTGCCAGCTGGCTTTGAGATTTTGGGCTTAAGCAACCCAAAAAGGGATCAGAAAGATGAAAAGTTTGAAAAAAGTCACCTTGGCCATGCTGGGCTGGTTAATGGTTGGACTTGATGATGTGAAATCTTTTCCAGCCTAAATGATTTTTTGATCAGAGTGTGATTAACTGGTCACATTTCCAATTTCATATGGAAATGGAGAGCACTGTCTGGGAGGGACAAGGATCCAGGGGCTTCCTTGCACCCCACAGGGTTTGGACAAAGGAGGATCAGGCAGGGCTCAGGTCCCATTTCACACAAAAAGCCAGTAAATTCCCAGTAGTGGCACCATCACAGCCCATCCAGACCTTGCCATTATTCCCTTTTAGATTTCATGCTTAAAACCCCTGCAAAGTGTAATTTCCTCCCATTTCCCAGGCACTCAGCTCAGCTTCAGCTCTCACACAAAAGCTTTAGGGGAGGAACATCTCTCTTTTTGCAGGGCAAATAGCAGGATATCAAGTCAGCAAAGAACCAGAGCTGCCCTCAGTGGGGTCTGAGCTTTCCAGATTTTTCCTTCTTCAGGACATCTTCAAATTCTGCAGATGTCCTGAACACCCACAAAGAGGGATCTTCACACTTGAAGCAAGACCAGCAAAAACAAAACCAAAAATACCCAGAAAGAGCCATTATTACAGAATTAAGTTGAATCCTCATCATCCCCTCTCCTTTTAGATAATATTTTGGGGGTTAGAGGGGTTTTGTTCATAGATCAGCTCCTTTTATGATGTTTCTTAAAGCAGAAAACAAATAATACTCAGTGTTCTCATTGCCCTTCAGAATCTGAGAGCTGTGTGGGATTTTCCTTGCACACCTCAGAGCAAAAGGGGAAGGTAAAAATCTGACTGGGGTTGACAAGATCACCCTGAGCTGGAGTGTCCCTCAACGTGGCACCACTTCATACCTATAATTTCCTCCCATAAGGCTGAAAACAAATTTGACATCAGGAATTTGGAATGATAATTTGAATTCCAGCTCAAATAATAACACATGTGGCAGAGGAGCTGGATTATGGGGATATTTATTGGGGATCAAGGCCCTGAGCTGGTGGTCATGGTGCCCTGGTTATCTTCATCCTGCACAAACTGAGGTTATTAATACACTTTTAGCCACATGGCACAGCACAGAGGGATGGTAAACAAGAAGAAAAATGCTCATTTTTACCCTGGACAGAAATAACGCATTTTAAAAAATGCAGGACATAAAACCTCAGTATCATTTGTAAGTTAAGTCTATACCCCACAGGGCTGAAGGAGGGTTAGAAATAAATTATTCCATCCAGGTCACAACAACCACTTTTCTTCTCCATGTTTTGTTTTCATGGGTGACAGCTCATGGAATCAAAGCTAACCTGAAAACCTGATCAGTTTAGAGCTCAGGCAGGGAAAGTTATCAGAGCCAGGGATGTGGCCACACAGAAATTGCTCAAATGACAGGAAAACAGACCTTCCATCCACTCAGGGCAAAATCCACTTTGCTTCCACTCTCCAGCTGCTTTGAAGAGCTTTAAAAACTCTCCCTGTCCCCATTTATCTTGAATTTCAGTGGGGGACATGAGGATAATGTTCCCTATTGCACACACCAGGGAATTATCTCAATCCCAAATTGAGATATTTGCCCAAATCCCCTCCCCTGTGTTTGAACAGGGTCACATCTTCCACCAGAGGCCTGGGAGGAGCTGCTGCCCAGGAGGGGCAGGAGAATGGCAGGCAAAGCTGGATTTTGGGATGGGGCTTTGCTAAGCTGCTCTGCCAGCCTTGCCCTGGCACCAAGCAGCAGGATGGGGATCAGCAAAGCCAAAATCTCACTCTGGGCAGCCTTCAGGGCCTGGAGGAGCTTCCAGGTATATCCCAGGGGTTGCAGTGAAACAGCACAAGGGCACAAGCCCCAAACCAGCCTTGCTCAAGGCTCCACTTTCCCTTTTCCCCAGAGCTTATCCCAAATCCAACAAGTCTCCAGGCTGGAGGGAAGCCTGACTCACTCCCTATCACAGCCATCAGTCATCCACACACGTGGCTTTGGTGTGTGGAAAAGAAGGAATTGCTTTAATTTTCCAATAGTTCAGGGCCAGATATCCCTGCTGGCACGGAGAGCTGTGAATTTTTCACGGGGGCCCTTCGCTCCTTACTCAAAGTTTGTGTTTTCAGCTCCTTCCCACTGCAAACCAGAGCAGCTGCAGGAGATTTGCTGCAGTCCCACACCACATGGCTTTGCTGGGGTGTTTTGTCCCCTTTTCCTGGCCATGGGGACAGGCAGACATCACCCTGAGGGCTGAGGGCAGCGCCCACTGATTCCTGGCACTGGGTTTTGGGAAATGGCTTTGGAGCTCAGCTGCTCTCCAAGGAACCTTTCCACAAGGAGAGAGGCAGGGAGATAAAAGACTGGCCATGGGAGAGAAGACACTTATTCAGATGTCTTTGATCCCCCTTTCCTTGCTGGAAAGCTTCCTGCACAATCTGAGTTTCCTGAACAGTAAATCTGCCCCTTGCGAGGCCTCAGGAACCCCAAAGGTGACAAGAGCTGCACTCCAGGACCTGGGTTTCCTTGAACAGCATTAAACACATCTGTAATGGGACCAAATCCAACCCCTGACTTCCAAAGGATCTGGAAAGGAGTTTTTCCTTGGCTCCTTTCACACCCCAACCCTCAGGCCAGGCTGGGACCTCAGCAGGGCCTGAGAGCAGCAATCCAGCCCTGCACCACTGCCTGGACACCCACACAAAGCTCACCCAAACACTTCCACCTGCCAGATTCCTCCTTCACAGCACTCCAGCCTCCTCCAGCACAAGTTACAGCTTTTGGGTTGGATTTGCTGGCTGGAATCAGCATCCCCATGCTGGGGAGCCCAGGCCAAGTTTTCCTGGCCATACAGACTCAGGCCGTGTTTACCCAGGGCTTGGAAAAATGATTCAACTTTTATTTTAGCTCAGAGGAGAGACCAAGGGGTCACCTTTAAGCTAAGGGTGGTATAAATAGAAGCTGAGTGAAAAAAGCAATGTACAGAGAGTCAGGAGAGCCTCTCCAGGAGGGAGGAGGGAAGCAGGACCCCATAACCCTGAGCAGGGACATATTTTAAAGAGAAGGTTAACAGGGACCAGGGTCCAGGTCAGCTCCATCCACCTCTGGATGGATAAGGACAAGCTCCCAGCTGCCTCAACATATATATTTATGTATACTTGTGGCACAGGATGCAGAGTAAAAGCCAAAACTTCAGCAGCACTCCTGGCCCTGAGTGTTCTGCTCTCACACATCATGCCAAGCCTCTGTCAAAGTGAAGTAAGTCTGGGGGAAGAGAGGGCTGGGAGCTGGAAAATAACCCTGGAAAATAAAGCATGCAACTTTCTGGGGACTTACAGAACATCAGTATCTCAGGAAAGCACCACGAAACACTGGGATGAAGTTACTTTTCACTCAGCTGCCAAAAAAAAAAAGGGTTTAAAGCACAGCCAGTGGCACCCAAACCTCAGCAAGGCAAAGCCACCAATGAGGAGCTGCAGCACAGCCCTGCTGCTGCTGGAGGTGTTCTCTGTCACCTGCACAACCCCTGCTTCCTTCTCCAAGGCAACAGCAATCCATCCATCCAATCATCCATCCATCCCATCATCCATCCATCCATCCATCCATCCGTGTGTCCATCCATCCATCCATCCATCCATCCATCCATCCATCCATCCCATCATCCATCCATCCATCCATCCATCCATCCATCCATCCATCCATCCATCATCCATCCATCCATCCATCCATCCATCCATCCATCCATCCATCCATCCATCCATCCCGGGTGTGGTGCTCTGAGCTGTGCAAAGGATGTGGAGAGCACCAAGGACATCCAGAAAGCCTTTCCTGCAGAGTGAGAGCCTCAGTGCTGCACAGGCTGATTCATTTGGGGTTTTCCCAGCACAGAATGCCAGGATGGTCACGCTGGAAGGCCCAAATTTCCCAGCACATGGCACAGGATTGTGTCCAGACAGCTCTGGGATCTCCCCAGGGAAGGGAGGCTCCACACTCCACATCCCCTCTGGACAATCAGCTCCAGCTCTTACCTGCATAGGGAAGAAATTCTTTCTCATTTTCAAGCTTCCTGGGCATCAGTTCCTGCCCGTTCCTCCTGTCCCACTGCTGGGTCCCTGCACACAGGGACAGCCAGGGATGAGGGTCCCTCTCAGCATCTCCTCTCCAGGCTGAACAGCCCCAGCTCCCTCAGCCTTTCCTTGTCAGAGATGCTCCAGTCCCTTCACCCTCTTTGTCCCTCTACTCTGGCCCCACTCCAGGAGCTCCTCTTGCTCTGAGGAGCCCAGAACTGGACACAGCTGTCCAGATGTGCCTCACAGGGCTGAGCAGAGGAATGAGGACTTTGCATCTCCCTGCTTACCCTGGCACTGCCTCCTCCACAGCCTTTGGTGCCAAAAGAAACCTGCAGGGGCACAAGGGAGAGCGGCAGCTCCACACCCTGGGGGTGTTTTTATGGGGAATACAGAGCTCTCCTCCCATGGCTCAGCCTCAGGAGGAGAAACCAGCTTAGTCACAGTGCTCTGGAAAAGGACAACCTCAGCAGGGGAGCGGGGCCTCTCCGCCTGGAAACGCGCCCGGCACGAGAGCAGCTTTCTCCACTTTCCCAGCTCATGGGGGAGGAGGAAGGAAAGGATCTTATTCTCCACAGGAAAAGGGATCCATGGATATCCCTGCACAGCACAGGGGTGTGGCTCCATCTCCATCTCACGCTGTAGGACATGGACAGCCATCCTTGTTTCTGGAGGTGGAGATTCGGGTCCCTGGGGTCCTCTCCACCCTTCCCAGCACCTTTTACTGAGAGCAGAGAGTTTTATGAAGCCCTTCAGAGTCAGACTCACACCACAGCCCAGGCAGACACAGCCCCAACAGCACCTTTGTGGCTTTGCCTCACAACACGAAATAAATCTGTAAATGCTTCAAAAAAAAAGCAATTTCCCTCCTTTTCAAACACTGGTGGAGTCTGTAACTGAGTAAAACACCCACAAGAAGCAGCAGTGAATGACTCCATCCCTTCAGATGCTCTCACAGGAAATTAAAGACCTGTTATTAGCAGCAAATACAGGAGAGTGATGCCTGCAGGTCCATCCACCCATGGATGATCCCTTGCCACACACAAGCCAAAAGGAGTACCAACATTAGCCAAATATCACTCGTTCAGCTGGAAAACCTGATCCTCTTGGTCCAGACCCACCCAGACCTGGGAGGATTTTCCCTTGGCACTTCACATTCCCAGTTTGCCAAGGCAGCACAGCCCCAGAGCGTGAGGAGACCGTGGCACCTACTGGTTTGGGGCAGTGGATGTATCTTGCCAGGCTGATGATGAGGTCGTGGGTGATGGGATCCACCAGGTTTCGGAAGCTGGCGTAACGATAGAGGACATCATCCAGAGAGGTGGACTCCATCCCTAAATCCTGCAGAAACAGGGCAAAGGAGCAAGGTTAGGTGGGATAGAAAAGCCAGTGGCTCTTAAAAGTCAGCCCTCACTGGAGGAGAAGCCAAGGAGGAAATGATCCCCAGCAGCTCCCACTGAAAATGCTGCTGGAGGGTTTTTGTTTTTCCTGCCGTTTTGGTGACCAAGAGAAGGAAGGGACACCTTGTGTCACCTTGAGGGAAGCTGCACTCCCAGCCTTCACCTGCTCTGCAAAGAGGCTTTAGGAGTGCAGGATCAGTGTCATTAACTCACTGAGTTAATGACACCCTTGCAACGGGATAAAATCCAAGATGACCCCGGGGAACATCACACAGAGCTGCAACTGGAGAATAAATGCAGCACTGGAGGAGTTCTGGGGCTGCTGTGCACAGGGAGGGAGGAAGGAGCCTAAAACTGCAGCACTGGGAACAGGAGGGTGGATTGGAGGGAGGGAAGAGCAAAATGCTGGGTTAGGCTGGCTGGGAAGGAGTGGAAGCTGTGCCACTGGAGATGGACAAGGTGGTGTCAGGAGCAGTTCAGGTGGAGCTGATCCTGCCCCAGGGACCTCCTGAGTCCCCTCCAGGGCTGCTTTCTATGGTTTGTAATTCTTAGACTGAATAAGTTGAGGAATTTTAGCAGAGAACTCCCCGCATGGAATACATCAGTGCACAGGGATGGGGAGGGGAAGGGTTATACACAGTGTGCTCCTTTCACCTCAAATATATTTATGTGTATAATACCCAAATAATCTTTTTATTCCTTTTTGAACTTCTTTTACTTCCCGTGGAGCTGGTGGCACCCGGCACAACAAATTTCCTTTTGACAAACACAAGGCAATAACAGCTTGGCACCGTGCAATAAATTAAAGCTTGTCCTGAGCTCAGAGATGCTCCAGCCCCAAAAACCCCAGGGGAAGGCACATTGCTGGTAGGTGTGGATGCTCTCTGATTTCAGACAGGTTGAAAATAAACAACTACACTTAAAAAAAAAAATCCACTATGCCTTCAGACACAACAGCCCGAGGGATCTCACATTACAGCAATTACAGCTCAGGCCACAAACGAGGTGACAAGTGTTTATCCCACTGGTTTCTTCGGTATTTTTAGGATCAACCCTGCAGCACTGCCTGAGTTAACACCAACTCCTTGACTGCAAACGGGTTATTTAGTAAAAAAAGAGCCGAGGCAGTTAAAAAACACACACGTGTGAGGCTGCCCTGTTGGGAAAATCAAGTGGCCAAACTGATTTCTGGTCTGTCTCACAGCTTCTGCCAAATTACTATTTACAACTTATAAAAATTATATTATACAAATTATATGTATTATATTATACAAATTATATGTATTATATTGTACAAATTACTATTTACAAATTTATACAAATTATTATTTTTGTACTTTAAAAAAAAGAATCTAAGAGTGGAGAGAACTTGGGCTCCTTTGCAAGAGGAAGAAGAAATAGAAATTGTGCAGGGAGGTGCTCAGAGGAAACTCCCACTTTTCCAGGAAGAGAAGCACCACCAGCAGCATGGATGTCACGTTCCCAGTTTGGTGAAGCCCAGCATTAGGATCAAGCAAACATCAGATAAAAGCTGGATTTGGTGCATGATCTATGGCAAACACCAGGAATTACCAGAGGGCCAATCTGGGAACCTGGGACAACTCACTGGGACCTCAGAATCAAACCAGACTCAGCTTCTTGCCCCTTCAAGCATCTCAAAACTCTTCACCATTTTTTCCTCAGCTAAAATGAAAACGTCCAGCTTATAAACCAGAGAATTTCTCCTCCCCTCTCCTGGGAGAACTTTACATTTTCCACATGGAGCATTCCCTCCTGGTGCTCACATTTTCTAGGCACAGATTTCTTTCTCAGCTGCTCCCCAAACCTCTCTGCCACACCAGCATTGTCTCTTTTCCACCACACACAATATTTTAAAGCCTCTGAAGGCTGAAACTTGTTCGAGGCCAAGTGATGAGCTCATCTGCAATTTAATAACTTAACACCAGTTCATGCTGTCAGCAGCAAATCACCCATCACTGGCTTTGCAGAAAACGCCCAGCATCTGGCTCCAGCCACTTTTTTTCAGCACGTTCCTTTTTCCCAGGGGATTTTACCTGGATGGCAAGTGCAGATTTCAAATAAATAAGGGTTTAAAGTGATGGGATTTATGAGCCAGGCATGGCTTCCTCAGGACAGATTTGAGGGGTGTTCAGGAGTGGATCCAAACCCCTGAACTCTGCTGGGGTGCTTTGTCCAAGTGTGGCAGGAAAATGGGAACATCTCTGCAGTAAAAAGGAGAATTTTCAAACAGAAATCACCCATGACTTCTCTGCAGTTTATCCCATTTGTTTCCAGCTTCAGGAAGCTGAAAGGCAAACCATTGATCCATCCTTATTCACTGTAAGGAAAATTTCCTGCCACCAACCAGCTGAGCCTCCACGGGAGACTTCTGCAAATCTAGCAGTGTAAAGCTATCAGGTTAAAAAAAAAAAAAATCCAACCACCTACCTCACTTTGAGGGGTGAATTTGAAATTTATATCCAAAAATTCAGCAGAAAAAATGTAATGTGTCCCTCCAGCAGCCAGCAACAGAAATTCTACAGCCATGAAAGGTATAAAAAAACCCCAATTATTTTTGAAAATAAAACCCCAAGCCCAGTGAGAGGCACAGGGATGCTGTGCCCAATCTGTTGTTTGCAGCAAAACTCACAAAAACAGCTCTTTTCCCCAAAACCTCAGAGCTCACCCATCACTCTCCAGGCCAACATCACCCAAGGAAAACCTCTGGGAGCTGCATCCCCAACTTTTCTTTCCCTCATGTAAAACAATTTCTTATTCCTTTCTGCTGTCCAAAACTGCAGCTCCCAGCCTTTGGAAGCTCCAAGTTGTGTTTCCAGCATCCCCCAAGCCACACAGAGCCATAACCAACCACTGCCAAGCCCATTTTTGCTTATTAAACTATTTATCACTGCAAATTGAATTGTAATTAGGGGAAAATGCAGCAGGTCCCTGTGAGGGGTCATTGAGAAAGCAGCTTCTGCTGTTGTTGTTTTCACTAACACCGAGTTATTGCTGCCCAAATGAGGTTCCTGTGCAAAAAAAACCCTCATCACAGCTGCTCACAAATATCCCAAGAGCTGCTGGTTTGGCCAGCACCTCTTCCAAAACTCCTTTATCTCCACTAAATTCAGGGCAGCATCCTGAATTTCCAAGCAGGGAGGCTGGTGTTGTAAACAAGAGTCAGGCACTGGAGGAAGGAAGGATGAATTCAGTGTTCCATCCATCATCTGCTCCAGGTTACCTGGGAAAAATGATTCCAGCAGGTGGGAGCAGTGTGGGGAGGGAGGTCAGCTCAGAGAGGGGGGTGGGATGTGACTCAGCCCTGTGTTTTTCTGGATGCTGGACACAACCTCTGTCCCGTGAGGAAAATCCAACCACTTCCCCCTACTCTTCCGCAAAAAGATTTTTAAGGCAGGAATTGATTTCTGGTTGAGAGAAGAGTAGAGCACCCCAAAGGTAATGAGGTCACAGCATATTTTGGGACAAAAAACAGCCCTGAGCAACACAGAGATGATCAAATTTGCACTTTTGAGGAGGGCAGGCAGCATTTGGGAGCTCAGCACACCTGCAAGGGGGGTCCCAAAAGCCACCCTGGGAACCTCCACACAAACCAGCAACTGCTTCTGCAGACTTCACGTCCAACCCACCAGCCTGGAGTAAAATCAGAGTTTAAATATGTGGGGTATTTTCTGTTTCACAGAGTTAATATCAGTTTGGGAGCCACAAATGGCTCATTCAAGCACTGAGGGTGCAGTGAGAGAAGGGAGTCGATGCTTCAGGGAAGGAGAAAATATTTCCCTGGCAGACTGACTCAAATAATAAATGGTGGCAGCTTGAACCCCCTCCAGGAGGCTGGAATTGGAGGAACTTGGAGAGATGGATTAATGGGCAGAGATGTGATGCTGCCAGCCAGATAATAAACAACTGAGAATAGGAGATTTGCAGAAAAATGCTCTTTTATTTCATACTGCCAGGCAAAGGCAATGAGTCCTACTGGAATTTGGCCAGATCACAGTTAAGATTTCTTCAGGAGAGTGCCTGTGGATGTTTAATGAGGATGGCCTCAGCTCTGCTGATTTACAGAGCCCCTGGGATCCCAGGAAAAGCTTGGAAGTTCTGTTTGGGTAAGGCGACTCCAGGATTTGCTTTGAAAAACTCCAACAATTCCTATCCACCACTGCCTTTAACCAACTCTGCCTTGAGCTCACCAAATCTCATCCACTCATCCCTCCTAAAGCAGCAGGAGCTGCCCAAATCCTGGTTTTCCATCCAAGCCTGGGGCTGGGGCTCCAGCTGGGGCTCCAGCCCCAAGCCAGGACCCTGCTGGCCATGCAGAGCCTGCACCAGATGGCTCCTGGTGGCACTTGTCACTTATCCCTGCTGCTCCCAGATGGATGGGTGACAGCCCAGCCTGCCAGAGGCACAAGAGACTCTTGAGAACCCTCCCAAGGAGAGTGGTGCCACACAGTTTTCCCCCTGCAAAGGGAAGAGGCAGAAAAAGCTGCAGGTCAAGGAGGATTTGAGCAAAGCACAGCTGAGGGGTCACTCTCCCACCCCCTCGGCTCCTGGGAGCCAGCTCCACCCAGAGCCCCCCACATTCCTGGCTAAAACCCAAAGGAAAAGGTTCACGCATCAACCCTGCACAACACCCACCCTGTTAACTCCAGTCTGGCTGCTGGGCCTCCTATTCACAGCTCTGCAGTGAAGAATTACATGAAAATATAACCAATTTTATCAAATCTGCCATTTCCATCCTCGTGTGTCTGCCCGAAGAGCTTCCCAGGTGCTGCCTGGAGTATCCAAACCACAGGTCAGGAGCAGAACTTCACCAATTTCTCATCCCTTCTGCCCTGGGACCAGCAGCTCTCAGGGCTGCAGAGGAACTCCTGCCCCAGCACGGGGCTGATGCCCAGGATCAGCCCCAGCCTCGACCACATTGTGCTGCCAGCTCCCAGCTGCAAAAAAACCCTAATTTTCACTTGCAAAAGCCTTCTAGATCCCTGCTGGAAAACGGACTTGGAGGACAGGCTGCCTATTATCTCCTGTCAGGGAAGGAGCCAGAGCTGCCACCTCAGCTCAGGGCGCTGTCAATTCCTATGAGGATGGTGATTCATCCTGCTCGGAGACAGCTGGGCTGACTCAGGCCCTGGATGAGCTTGTCTCTCTCATTTACCTGCCAAGAAAAGCCCCTCTAATTAGCTGATCCTAGACATTCAGTGTTGAGGCGACTGGAGCAGGAAAATCCCCCTCGTGCTGCTCTCACCTTTGTTTCCCAGCACAGCGAGCACGGAGCTCTGCGTGGTTTTCCTGCCCCCTCTCCCAGCCAAAATCAGCCCCATCTGTTCTGCAGCTGATCACCCATCCATATTAGTTAGATTTTTATGATTTGCTTCAGCACCCCATGGTTTTTTTTAGAGGTAACCCGAGGCTCAGACAACTCTTGTCCTTGGGAGGTGACAGGAGATGCCTGATGGCCACTAAAGATTTTTATTTGTGCGTCTCCTACCCTGCCCTCACAAGCAGTAAATCCACAAACAACCCTAAAATAAGTATTTACAGGAACAAAAGAGAAAAACAGAACTGGGATCCTTGCAGGAAAGGGGAAGAGAATCACAAGCAGAGGATGGCAGTGTCAGATGGGGAGGAATCCCTCGCCCTCATCGTTTCCACTGCCTGTGAGAGAAGGATGCTCTCAATGCTGCCTGGGCTTGCAGCAAGTGAGCAGCTCCTGGGACAAGAGCAGCATTCCAATCACACAATTCCCTGCTTGGAATCACAGACCAGGCTCCCCACCCCCCCTCCAGCTGATGGGAGTTGTTGGATCAACACAGAGCCCTTGGTGCAGTCTGCTCCTCACCCCCAGGTACAGCATCCCATGAGCCAGACACCCCAGCTCTGCACATCCCTGCTGGGAAAAGAGCCCCAAAAGCCTCACCCAGGTGGCCCAGCCTCAGGGATGACCCAAACAAGCACCAAGGCTGGTGCTGCCTATCCATCCTGCCACCCCCTGTCCCTCCCCAGGTGACTCTGCTGTCACCACTCCTGTTAAACCCTGGGGAAGGGGCAGGGGTCTCACAGGTGATGAAGGTCCTCTGAGTTCAGGGGAATTGGGAGGGAAGAAAGAACAGATCCCAGCAAGGGAAGGGGCAGGATTTGGCTGTGGAAAGCCCTGCATGGCAGAACAGATGCTCTGCAGCTGGGCCAGATGGTCCCCAGCTGCTGTCAGGGATTCTGCCTGGGACAGGACAGGGGATCCTGCAGGACCTGAGCTTTGCTGATGGGATGGAGGATGCAGGAAAGCTCAGCCCTGGTATAACAGAGCAAATGAGACACTGGGAGTCCTCACCTCTCACTGCTCTAATCCAGCCCCTTCTCCAAATTGCCCTCCCTGCACAATTAACACAACCCTGCATGAGCTGCCAGGCTCTGCCATTAATTCTAAACCAGGCTCTGCTTAGGAAGGAATCAGGATTTATGGTCCTGGCCCAGCAGCTGTCAGCAGGAGAGGCTTCAGGAGGAGGCCAGCGTGGGTCTCCTGATGTACAGCAGGTTAAAGGCCCTCTCTGAGCCCATCCTGACCTGCTGTTCCCAGGAGCAGCAGAAACAGAAGGAATTGCAAATCTCACTTGAAACAACACACTTGCTTTTTTATCCACTCCAAAATTGTTGCTTTTGACGGCTGCCCTTGCCCTCCTCAGCCAGCAGAGCTGCTGCAATCCAACAATAGAAAAAACTTGAAGATATTGGAGTATTGATCAGTGCAGCCAAAAATCCTGAGGTGGGGATTGCCCACAGCTATCCAGGGGTTTTGTCTTGATGCCCAGCCCTGGGAAACACTCCCACGCCCTCCCCCAGAACCTGCAGCACCAATAAAGATGTTCCTGCCTCACCTGGAAGCCTCCTGGACCCAGCAGAAATCAATCCACTCCTGCACACACAATGAGAGGCTGCAACCCAAGAACTGCTCTCTGAAAGCTGCTCCCACTTCCAAGCCCTGAGCTGATTATTATTGCATCAGCCATGCAGGGATGCATTGTTAATGCTCAATGGATGCTAAACTCCGCTTCAAAAGGATGGAATTTCGGGGTGGGAGACTCTAGGAATGTTTTGGCATCCTTTAATAGGTGCTGGAATAAAGCCTCAGATATTTCTGATAGAGAAAATAAGCATCAGTGATTCCTCAGCACAGCTCTCTCCCAGAGTTATTCAATGGAAGTAATTGAAGGCATCTCTGAGAGACACAAATATTCAATTAACTCTCCAAACTGGCTGCTGTGGAATAATGCAAGCATGACAAAAAGATAATTTAAGTGAACAAATTGCAGCTGACTCCCATAAAATCATGCCAAACCTTTTTTTTTTTTTTTTTGGGGCCATTTACACCATTGCAGGAGCCTGGGTGAGAGGAGCACAGGGAAAAAAATGGTTTTGGATCAATAGCAGTACCTGCACCTACCAAAATCCAGGCATATCCCTGGATTTTTACCAGCAAAGAGAGTGGAATTACTCAGCACAAGAATCTGGCTGAGTGTCACTGCAGGAATTAGGAGATTTTGGAAGGTAAAGATTTAGAAGGAGCAAGATACAGAGAGATTTTAGCATAAGGAAAAGAGGAGGAAGTAGGGTTGAACAAAACAATGAAATAAAAGCTCCCTGACCCTTTTTTGTATTAAAATTTATCCTCAGGAACAGCCTATTCCATGAAACCACTTAGTACCTTCCCAACTGTTAAAAGGGAATTCCAGCAAAGGAGAAAAACCAACCCAATCCCACAGCACCAAACTAATTTTCTGAATTAAGACAAAGCAACAGGAGTGGAATAAAAATAAAGATTTCTCCAAGGAAGCCAGCATCACCCAAGTAATTAATATGGACAACATGAATTCCAATTCTTTCATTTGCAAATCCAGCATCCCCAGTTAATCTCAAGCATGGACAAAGTCCATTAATAAAGCAGATTCCTGTAATGGGATTCAAAGCAATGTCAAATCAATAAATTAAAAAAAAAAATTGTGTGGTTAAATAATCTACACTTTGCATAATAACATCAGTGCTGTGATGCTGGGTGGGTAAGTGGAGACAAATTCCAGAGCAATCCCAGCAGAAATACCCAGCAAGAAAATCAGATTGAGGTGGGAAGAGCTCTCTGTTCAGGGGTGAAATCCATGAGCCAAGGGAAAATCTGCCTCACACTCCATGAAACCTCTCCTGAGCAGCCCCAGACAGAGCTGGGAGCTCCCCAAGCAGCTTTTCAGAGAGTGAGGGGGGATGATCTCCCCAAAAATCCTTTCTCAACCCCTCTAGTCTCACCCTGGGTGAATCCTGAGGAGGATGTGCCAGGTGTGAATCCAGCAGCCCCTGGCAGGACCTTCCCTGTGCCCCCACTGCCAGCTCAGATGAATTTACTGACCAATCCACTGCCTTTTGGGGCACCTTTGATGCCTCACAGCTCCCTGCAGAGAGCTGAACAAAAGGAGAAACTGAGTCACAGAAAGCCAAAGCCACACCCCAGACTGGCCCTGCTCCCCATTCCCAAACCCTTCCAGCTGGGAGGCCACAGCTCTGCTCTCCTCCTCCTCTGGGATATCTCCTCTCAGGCTTGCCAAGTCAGAAAACCACTTAAATACCTGATTAACTACAAGCATATGTTTAAATCCCACTGGAGCCAAAGGGCTTGGATTAGCAGAGTGCTTCGTGCAGGTTTTTGTTCAGCAAAACTTCTTCCCTCCACCCAGCTCCCCTCCCAGGGAAGGAGGGGGACACCCCAGAGTGAGATGCAGCTCAAGTGAGCAGTGGAGGAAGCATTTTGCACAAAATCAGGGAATGAGATCCCAGGGGACACAGGCTGGGCTGATGGAGAGTGCTCTGCCCTCCAGAGCCAGCAAACATTTCCAGTAAGTGCCATTAAAATTCTCTTTATTTCACCACACACCAGGCTCCAGAAAGGCCAGAGGGTGGTGGCTGCTGGTCCTGAGCCCCAGAGATGTGACAGATTAACCCAAAAATGGCCTGAGAGCCTCTGTGCTTGGCTGGGAAGGGAAATCCACCCCAGGTTTCACTGAACAGACCCAGGTAAGAAACAGCTTTTCTGCTGGGCCCTGTTTGTGGGGTCAGGGTCCCCTGTGAGGGACAGGGCTGCCCTCTGCACCCCAAACCCACAGGACCCCCACAGCAGGCAAGGAGGAGCAGGAACATCCCTCCTGCCCATGTCCTGCAGTTTCACATCCTCTTTTCAGCAATAGAGGGTGCCAACCCCCCCTGCCTCCCCACCACTAAAATCCAAATATTTCTGCTTTGTTTGACAGCCGGGGCCATTAAATTGCTGTTGTTGATATTCCATTTCCCAGTGGAGATGCCAGAGCAGCTCGGGAGGACGAGACACAAAACACACCTTGGCCCAGGGAGCTCCTGCCAGGGAAGCAGAGCCTGTGATGGATCTGTGGCCCCAGGAGGAGAAGGAGCCACGAGCTGGGTGATGAAAACCAGCCTGGAGCTCACTTTGCAGGAGAGGATCCACGGCAAAGCTGCTGCTCCCACTGCTGAGTCACAGCTGCTGTGCAGGATTAGGAGTTTCCTTCCATCTGGGGCTTCTGCCTGTTGGGGTGAGCCCCAAAACACACCAGGAACGAGGCAGGGAGCAGCTCCAGAGCAGGAACATCAGCCAAGCACCCGTGTCTCCATGCCCTGGGATATTCCCTTCATTCCCCACAAAGTGACACCAGCCCAGGAAGAGTCCCCAGGGAGAAGCTGGGATGCCGTGGGTAACAGAGCACCCTGCTAATCCCTCCTGCTTCCCCAGGGTGGCTGAGCCTTCCTGGGAACACCAGCTGGATCCCATGGAACGCTGTGGCCATGGATATTCCCACAGGTGCCAGAACAGTCTGTGGCTGGCAGCTCCTGCTCCCAGTTCTGGCATTGCAAGCCCAGAACATTGATTTTCCAGCTCCAAAACAGCCAGCACTGATATTTTTTTTACACCAGCAGCTCCTCCTGAAGTTAACAGCAGAGGAAGAAGAACCCCAGAAACTTTCAGGACACAGCACCAAATCCTTAATCTCGTTTCCCAGATACAACCACGGGGCTGAATAATCCCTGAAACCTGATGTAGGATGATGAGCTGAGCAAGAGGAAAGCCAGGATGAGCTCATTGTGCTGAGCCTCCCCTTCCCTGCTCCAGTCCCACCGGGACATCCACAGCCCAGGGCTGGAATTCCTCCACGAGCAGCTGATTTCAATAGCATTAAAACATGACTAACACAGACCTTGAGCTGGTTCTAAAGTGGAGGAGCCACTGGTGGGTGGTGAATCAGACACCTCCAGCCTCACACACGCGAGATGTGGGGTGGCATTCAGCACCCAGTGACACCAAACCTGCCCTGGGACCTTCTCCCCGTGCCAAGAAATGCCAGAAATTCGTGGCTGGAAGAAAGATTCCCTTTTGCAAGACATGAAACAGGAGGAAAAAACCTTGGTTTTCTCTGAAGACCCACAGGCTCGTCTAAAATCACCGGTGACAAGTAAATAGGTTGGAAAAAGCTCTCTCTGAGAGCCAGGCTGACTCAATCCGTGTTATCTTTTCCCTTTTTACTTTATCTTCCCTGATGTGCCTGCTCAGGAAGAGATAAGGAGCAGCTGCTCTCGTGGCCCTGCCACTTCTGTGCACTTCATTCCTGTTCTTGGGAATTCCCTGCTTCCCTTCCCCTTTGCTAGAGGGATGCTCAGCCCTTCTGCTCCATTCCCTCTGAAAAATGAGGAGTAGAGAAGCTTTTCCCTGGTAAAGAATCTTTCCCTGGTACAGAATATTTCCTGAAAAGCTCAAGTCTGGCCATTAACCCACCACTAAACCATGTCCCCACATCCCACAAACCCCTCCAGGAATGGAGATTCCAGCGTTTCCCTGGTGGCACAGCCACATCCTGGTGGCTCTGGGATGGGTCAGTCAGAGCTGGAACATCCAGGGGAGCTTGGTCAGTGCTGGGTCCCACCAGGATTTTGCAAAATGTCATCCCATCCTCCTGCAATCAATGGAATGACCTCAGCCTGTGGGAATGGCACTGTATTCCTGCCTTTGGGAATATTCCAGGCTCCTGTATTTTTGCCCTCTTCCAAAGGGAGGGCACACAAGCAAACACAAGTTCCTTTGGAAAATAAATTTGATTTATGTGATGCGGCACTAAAAGGTCTTTTTTTAAAAAAAAGATATTTCAGGAGAAGAGTTTAGCTGATTTATTTTCTTTCAGGAAAGGAGTTTTTCTGATTTATTTTCTTTGTGTTGGTGCAGAACAGCAGCTGATGGGCAAGAGGTGAAAGCACCCCAAGCAGAGATTCCTCCCCACGTTTCAGGGAGTTCATCCCATCCAAGGACTGCTTTACATCTAAAAAAGGATGGAGAAGTTTATCACAACCAAAACTTGCACTGCTGCAAGGCTGACCCCGTCACCTGCACTGTGCCAGATTCTCCATCCTCCTCCTCTGGACACCAACGGGGTGGGAAGGAAACCAGAGGGAAAACCAAGCTGTGCAAGGAGAGCTCAGGAAAGCACCAGAGCTGCTCCTGTTTTACAGTAAAGCCTTTCCACTGAATGACCAGTGCCATGGACTGGGAAGTCAGCTTTGGGACGTTTTCCCCTGCCAAGAAATGCCAGGAATTCCTGCCTGGAAGTGGTACAGCTCCAGCAGCTGGTCCCCACGTGGGAGCAGGGCCGTGCTGGATGCTGCACACCCACGGTCCTGCTGTTTATGAGACACCCAGGCCCTTTACAGGGATGCACACATCCTAAATCCAGGAAAACCCGGGGTCCTGGCAGCTCGTGGGGCTGCTGCCACCTTTGTTCTAAAGCAGCAAGGCAAGAGAGAAGAATGCCATGGAAAGGACTGGAGTTTTACACTGAAAAAGTAGATGTTGCAGAGCAGATGTTGTGCACATCCACCTGAGACACGTTTCCCCTTCCCAAATCCACAAATCTGTGCAAAAGACTGGTTTGGGCTGGAAGGGACCTTAAAGCTCATCTCATTCCCACTCCTCTGCCATGGGCAGGGACACCTCCCTTCCATAGACAGGGAGCTCCAAGCTGGCCTCGGGCACTTCCAGGGTTGGAACAGCCACAGCTGCTCTGGGCACCCTGTGCCAGGGCCTCCCCACCCTCCCAGGGAACAATTCCTTCCCAACATCCCACCCAAACCTCCCCTCTGCCAGCCTGAAGCCCTGGCAGCCTCTCTGAATCACCCACACTGGTGACACTGTGTTTTTTGGGGTACCTGGTGAAGATTCCAGCTCTAATCCAGAGAGAGGATGAGAAGCAGAGCCCCAGACTCAGCAGGAGCAGCTCCACACCTGCAGCCACCAGGGTCCTGCTCCAAATTCCCCTCCAAATCCAGCACACCCAGCCCAGCTGTGCTGGCCAGGCACTCCGTGACCACTGAACAGCCTGGGAATGGCACACACACAACAAAACACCGATTTTGGAACTGCTGAGAGGAGGCTTTCCTCTTCAAACACCCACAGGAAACTGGGGAAGGGAATGGATGAGACCACCAGCATGGGCAAATCACCCTCGTTTTTTGCAGGCTGGCTCAAAAGTCTCCCATTTCCCATCCTGAGACTCAACCAGTGCTGTGCCTACACCACAGGGAGCTGGGAACCTCACCCTGACTCGTACCAACAAAGGAAAGTCAGTTTTGGGATGAAGGGAAGAAATGAAGCCTTTCCCATGTTTTATGCCATGCTTGTGTGGTTTGATTTGCAGCATCAGATTTTGAACCATCAGGTAGAGCAGGGCTGGGATTTGCTATTTGATATTTGAAGAAGGTTGGAAGGTAAAATATTTCTTGAAGGCTTTCACAGCAACTTCCCTGCCTGTCTGGCACCAGGGAATTTGGATGCTCCTTTGAGGATCCACCTTGGCATGTGCCTCCAAACTGGAGGTGGGATCCTCCCAGCTGGCTCAGCCTCTCCAGGGAAACCCAAAAGTAAAGGATTTGGGCTCATCAAAGTCACCAGGAAGTGCCCAAACTTGCTAAGGAAGAATTAATGACTGAACTGCCCAAGGATTCAATTCAGTAATATTAAAATTCAATTAATGCTGCTTTATAAAATAGCTTTAAACATTAAATACATTTACTTTAAACCACCCAGATTTCAAACCAGCAATTTGATGGCAACCTCTGGTCAGGCTTTAATTTTAAAATTTAAAAAATTATTTAATTTTAAACAGCTCCTGTTAGCCCAGGTAGGCAGGACATGGCTGCCAATGATTTCAGGGAAGTCAGTGATAAAAACAACCAGAAAAGAGTGAAGTGCAAACACAGCTTTGGGGAGAGTTTGGCTCTCTCACAAGGACAAAGGAAACATCTTAATTTCAGTTAATTCAAATGTTTCACTCCATGATCTTAAGGTTCTGTTCCAGTTTCAAGGATTTTCATTCACTTAGTCCAGTTTAACACTGAATTTCAGCAAGTCAATGAAAAAATCAGGAGTACAAAGGAGAAATGCACATTTTCCAATCTGCAAGTAAAACTTCAACCTGAGAGACCAAGATCTGTAATTATGGTGACCAGAAGTGCAATTCACAATGCACAATTAATACTCCACTTAATGAATCAACCAGTTTTAAATGCAAAATCTGAGACATTTCCTTTGTTTTGTCTGCTTTCTTATTCAGCATATTTGCAGTGTATTAACTGATCAAAAAACATTAAAAACCACTTTTCTGCTCTTTAAACTTGCCTTCATTTCCCTGTAACTCGAGTCAGAAATACAAAAGGATCAATCAATAAATCAATCCTCTAAACCCCAAATTCACCATTTCCCACCAGAATAAAACCACACAAAATTCCTCACCCAGCCACACAGCTGCCTAAATAAATGTCCCCAGATACACCAGGCTCCCTCCTCAGAAAAGGAAGTATCCAATTACACCAAGCAGAAGCAGCTTTTTACAACCAAACAGGAAAACATCCTCTTTCTTACAGAATGACCCCCAAAAAAATCCTAACCACACAGAAAAAAAGGGCTGCTTAAATCAAGATTTAATCCAATCCTGCATGATTTTGGCTTGATGTAAATAATGAGTGTAGATCATTCACACTCTCATCCCAAATTGTTTTTCTGCAAGCCCAGGAAGCTCACAGAGACATTTGGGAGCAAGATTTCCCCCAAATCCTTTCTGGAGAAGGGCCTCCCGTATCCAAATGGAGATAAATGGAGATAAATGGAAATAAATGGAGGGGTTCTGGGATGAACCAAGGCTTTGGAGCTGTTTGCCAAGGTTTGAGTCCTGTTTCTGCAGAGATTTGGGTTTCTCTGCCCTGATTTTGGGGAGCTCAGGCTGAACCTGGGGCTGGAGTTTGTTCAGCACCAACCAAACGTGGGGCAGAGGCTGCAGCAGCTTCAGTTCATCCTTGTGCAGGGAATTGGGGTTTTTTATTGAGGTCCAACCCCCCCAGCTCCTGTATCCCACTTCCCACGGGGGTGGGGATGCCCCAAGGCAGCCCCAGAGCTGCTCTGCAGCAGGGTGGGAACAGGGACAGAGATGTCCCAGGAAAAACCCTCAGCACATCCCCGGCCAAAACAACCATTTCCCACCACAGTGTGCTCTCCTTCCTCTGCAGCCTTTGCTTTCCCCTGCTGGGATTTCCCTGCTGTGCCAAGATCCTGGCCTTGGGGAGGGCGGGGGTGAAGGAACAGCCCTGCAGAACAAGGCAGGAATTATCTGCTCCCAGCCCCACACTGGGCTCATCCCCTGGGCCAGGGGAAGAGGCAGCTCTGGGAATTTCCCAGCCATGGGACTGGGGCTCCTGGCTCAAAGCCCTGTGCTCTCCCACCCAGGGGATCTCTGCACAAAGGGAGGTGAAGGCACAGGAACTGCTCAAAGTTTTAGTCTCGTGTTTTCCAAGCTTGTCCTTGGAGTGGGAGGAAGGCACAGCCAGAGCTCGCTCACCTCGGTGTGCTCTGCATGCTGGAGGGCTGAAAACAGAGCTGCAGCTCCCCCAGAACTGCAGCTCCTGTCCCTGACACCCATTTCCTCCCTTTCTCTGCCTAAACAGAAAGCAAGGAGCCGAAAAACCCAGCACACAAATCCCCCTCCTCCAAAAAACCCTGCTCCTGCTCCAGGCTGGCTGCTTGGGCTCTCCTTTAATGAGCCAGCCTTCATTCCACACAACTGCTGTCAGAACTGGAATTAACACTGCTGCCAGGCAGTGCCTCACTGGGACATCCCCAAATGCAACCCTGAGCACTTCTGGGAATGAGCAGCAGCAGTGGGAGCAGGAGCTGGACTGGGAAGCTGCTCAGAAAGCAATGCCACAGGCAAGGGGACATTCAGGGACTGAAATCAGCAGCCAGCAGCAGGAGCCAGGGCTGGGGAGGAGCAGACCCCAAGGAAAACCTCCATGGTTTTCCAACAAGGACTTTGGAAAAGGCATAAACATCTCGTAAAGAAACCCCCCACCATTATCAAACCCTGCAAAGCAGGACAGCCAGGACTCTGGGAGATGATTGTGATATAAAGAGCCCTGAGGAAGGAGATTTCCACTGAGACACCCAAAGGCAGGAGGAAAAGGCAGCTCCCTCCCCTGGGCTCTGCTCCCTGTCCAGGCTCTCTCCAGAGCTCAAAGCCTGGCACAAAGGAAGTGCCTCTGACTCTGAAAGACACCAAGGCTGAAAGATAAAGAGTCTTGAAGAGATCTGAGAATGCTGGAAAGCTCCAAGCAGTTCCTGCTCCCCAGCAGCAAGGTCAGAGCCAGGAGTAATTGGAGCTAAAACCTTCGGCCTGGAGAGGAATGGAATGGACAATTTGCTCTTCCTTTTACAGGCAAGATTAAATTTACCATGCAGTGATCTTTTCTACAAAATTTGAAGGAGAAGGAGGCTGAGACAGAGACACAGAGAAAGAGAAATGGAATCAGGCATTAAATCATATCAGGCATTTGGCCAGGACCTGAAGATGTTGAATACTAAAAAAATTCCACACTGCTTGTAGGAGAATGAAATGAATATTAATACATAACCACCTCCCTCAGCTAAGAGAAGACCACAGCCACAAATCCCCTGACACACCAAACAATGAAGCTGCGGTACACTGAATTTCAGGTGCATCAGCCCCATTCCTGCCCCAGCACAGCCCCATGGCAGAGCTGGGATGTGCAGGGAGGGCTGTGCCCACACACCCACGCTGCCAGGGGAGCAGACAGCCTCACACTCCGGGCTCTCACAGGCTGAAGGAAGATAAAAAGGAAAAGAGAGGGGGGAAAAAGGAGTATGCCAGGCTGTCTGCAGCCCCAAGCTGCTGCATTTCATATCAGGTGTGAAAACAGCAGAGCCTGGGCGGGGGGAAGACACATTCCTGCTATTATATAAGCAGAGAAAGTGCTGAACAGGGGCTGGGGTGGAACAGCAACCATTAACTTGTGCCAGCTTGGAGATTCTGTGTGCAGTGAGGGCACAGGCAGGACCTGATCCCCTGTTCCAGGTGCCCACAGCCCAGCCCAGCCTAACCCAGTCCCCACCCTTTATCACATCCCAGCTCTCCCAGCATTCCTCTCCCCCAAAAAACCACATTTCCCCCAGGAGAAGCAGCAGCAGCCACCTTCCAGGGGGTTTATTAAATCCAATCCTGTACCTCACATCCACCTGCAAACGCCACTGAAGGATGGGAAGAGGCAAAGTGAGGGAGCATCTTACAGCAGGGCAGGGCTTGGGAACACCAGAGACCCTTTTTGGGGCAGGAAACACCCCAAATATCAGAGATATTTGCTGTCAGTGCCTCCAGCAGCCTAAGGGTTAAAAAGCATTGGGAGCCCTGGTGGGGTTTCAGCAGCAGCCTGAGGCAGAGGAAGTGAGGGTTCATCCCAAAGCCACCCCACTCAGAGCAGGGTTACCCAACTTCCACCCTGGGGCCCTGCTGCAGCCCTCCCTCAGCCCCAGCAGCTCCCAGCTGAGGAAAAACAACCCCAGTCCTGCAAAATTCCTCATCCCTGTCCTCTGCTGGCAGCCAGAGGAGCCCAGGGACCCCAGGCTGGGTCACCTCAGGTGCATCAGCTGCTCTGAGCAGGCAGGAGAAGGGAGCAGGTGTTCATTTGTGGGGCAAACACAGCAGTGCTGAGCTCCTGAACATTCCTGGGATGGCTCCCATGGGGATGCTGCCCCACGGCTGGGGTGCACAGGCCCAGGGGCAAGCACTGAGCCCAGCCACAAATATTTTCATTTTTTCTCTGCTCTTGTGTCTCAAGGAGGAAGTCACAGGAGCCCAAAGTGAGCTGTCTCCATCAGTGTTCTTAATTTTTTTTTTGTGTTTTACCATCCCCACTAGTCAAGCCCCTCTTACAAAGAAAATATTCATCATTGATTAATTAATTAAACATCCCTGCACCACACAGTTCCCAGGCTGCTCAGGTCATGTCTGTTCCCCACAAACTCTGTCTGGAAAATCCCCCTGGGATGGGGCAGGGGCACAGCTGCACCCACAGCAGGGGATGTTTGTGGGATAAACCTCAGGGTTTTGTGGGATAAACCCCAGGGTTTTGTGGGATAAACCCCAGGGATCCCAGGCTGGACCACAGCCAGGAGGGGCTGCCCAGGGGCTGCAATCTTTGGTGGGCACAGAGCACGTTTGCTCCCAGCCCCTTCCTGCAAATGGGATTTTTTAGTGGTGTTTTTGCCCATTTGGGGCCTCTCCCTGCCCTCCACACCCCAGCACTGCCCACCCCAGGCTGGCACGGCACAGAATCCACCTCGCAAGTGGTGCCACACCTTGGACCTTGGCATTTGGCTCTGGCCACACCCAGGCATTTACTGCCACACTCTGCTTTCTCTGCCCCCTTTCCACTGAATTCCTGGAACTGCTGCCCACCTGCCCTGTGCAGATGATGCTCAGATCTGCTGGATTCCTCCTCCTCCTCCTCCTCCCCTCTCCCCCAGCCCCAGAACAGCAGCAGGAGCTCCACGTCCAGCCATAACCAATGGCAAATTCCTTGAGTGCAACGTAATGTGCTGGGAAGCGCTTCCCCATCTCGCCTGGGAAAAGCGATCCTCTGGCAGCAGGGAGGAGGAAAACATGCTTTGTTTTACAAATCCTCTCCCCAGCAGGAGAGACACTCCCAGAATTTAATATACTGACAGCGCTTGGCTGCCTTAACCACTGAAACTCAGCAGTATGGGGGAGAAAATAAAAGAGTAAAAATAAAAAGTGACACGCTCTGTAAGGCTAAAACCGATCCTGCTCTGCAGCTGGTGGTACTGGGAATAGTGGAGCTGGAATTCTCCCACCTGGATGGAGTGAGGGGTCTGAGAGTGGGTTCCCATGTCCCAAGTGCTGGACACCCTGAATAAATTCATTTTTTAGCCTCTCCCTGCAGCAGCTCCCTGTTGGAAAGCAGGGAAGATGCTGCCAGGTAAACCTGGGAAGTCACTTCATGGCAGATAAATTCCAAGTTATTCCGTGCAGGAATTACTTCCAGCAGCTCCCTCCAGGTCACTAGCAAGCCTCTGGCAACCCACAACACCAGCCTAAAGCAAATGTTAATTATTTCAGTGTCTTTCCACTGCATTTATGCCAAAGGCATCCTCCCTGCAGCACCGTGAGGGAAAACACCTCGGCCAAGGAGAGCAGCAGGCACTTGGTGGGATTTGGGGGATTTGAATTTTGCAGTGTGGGGTTTGGGCTCCAGAGCAGAAAGAAGGAAAAAGAAATGAGTATTCTGTGTCTCAGGAGCTCGATGTTAAATTAGCCTGGCTGTGCCAGAGGAGCACAAACCCTTTGGAATGGCTGCTGGCAGCAGGAATAACAGGAGTGTTATTTTGGGGGCAGGCAGTGGGATCAAATTGCCTCCACAGCAGAGACCACTGCTGACCTCTCTGAGGAAGCAAAGTCTGTCTGCTCTTCATGCTTTTTATATTTTTAAACAACAACAAAAAAATCACTTTGTATCTCAGTATTTTATAGTTGTTTGCAACCTCCAGGCAATCCCAGAAACACAAATTAATCCTTACAGGAGCCTGTAAGGAGAACAGCATAGCTCCCACCTCAGGGGAGGGAGAAGGATGGATAAATTCTAAATAAATTCTAAGTAAATGGGTGGAATGCCAAGGCCACAGTGGACATTGGTGCCAGTGGTGGGACTGGAAGGGCAGGACTTGCTCCAGCAGGTTTAAAATGCAGCATTGCAGCCCTGCCCTGCTTATCAAACACAGCTTTTGTGGGAGCAAAAAAAGCCCCCCAAACCTTGTCTTGAAGAGGGTGTTATGTCACAGAGACCTGAAAACCAAAGATTTTCAGCTCTGGCCATGTGCTCATCCTGCTCCAAAAAAACCTGTGGAGCCTCTCCAAAGGCAGGGATGCTGTCACCCACCCCTCAGCAGCACGCTGGGCTGGCTTCAAAGCCAGCTGAAGTCAGTGGAAAGGCTCCCAGTGACCTAAATGCCTGGGATTTTAAAAAATCTCTGCTGAGAGCTGGGCACCAGGTCACTGGGTTTGCTGGGAAAACCCCAGTTTTGCTGGAAAACATCGAGTTTTGCAGCAGCACCTACATGGAGCACAGTCCCTCTGCGGGGGACACCCTAAAAATGGCTCAGGGAAAAGTCTCTGCCCCACCAGGCTCATCCATCCACCCCTTTCCACAGGGGGAAGCTCGTCCTTCTCCCCAAATCCTCCCTTTCAGGCTGAGACACTGCCAGGGCTCAGCTCTGGAAGGCTCCTGCTGGAGTGGGAACAGCCCAAGTGGTGCCTTGGAGCCACCAGTGCCCTCCCAAAGCATCCCCTCCCAAATCCAGCTGCTGGAAAAGCCCAGAGCAGCCAGGATTTGTTCAGTGGGGCATCCCACATCCCCTCCCTGGAGGCAGGGATTAATATCACCTCATTAAAAACCTGCCTGGAGTCTATTATAGTATCTAGGACAAAGAGTTCTCTATTTTGACACTCTAAGATATATTTTATCAGAGCGAGCTCTTCAGAGACACTCACTGCCAGAGATGCACCTGACTGTAACAGGTTCCTTGCTTCCCCCAGCAGTTTAAGATTCATTTTTAGCTTTTTCTTCCCAATCTCCAGCGAGGTGAGAGGGTTCCCCCATGGTCAGGTTTGTCATTAGGGCGTCCATGGTGACACATCCCAGCTCCCTCACTCTGCACACAGAGTGAGGACAGACCTGAGCATCGCTGAGAAAAACCAGTCTGGAGCCAGGGAGAACGTGAGAGTGATTCCTGGCACTTTGCAGGCCCCAAGATTTATTTTTTGGGGAGGTGTTTGAGATAAACACCCTCTAAAATTAGCACCTGCCCTTCTGCCAGCTCCAATGGGCTGCGACAACGATAAAGATTTGGCGTGGCTGAGAGGGTGCAACATTTGGGCTCTGATCTGCTGCCCAGCTCAACCCCCACGGTCCCACAGATCCCAAATGGAGAGATCACTGTCCCAGGGAATTCCACCCCCAACTCCCAGAGAGGCAGCACACTCATCTCAGGGAAAGCATTTTATCCCAAAGTTGAAAGTGGGGAGAGTTTTCCATTTAAAAAAAACCAGAAATCATATGACACAGTTCAGATTTCTCAGCTGGGCTGCTCTAAAGATAATCCTAAACCTGCAGGGCAGAGGGAGAAATGGAAGTGGGCTGAATGGGGACATGCCCCAAGCAACACATCCACTAGCTGAAAAGTTACCTGGACCAGAAAATGGAGGGAGGAAATGCTATCAGCAAAAAACCCGCTAGCAGCAAACCCCAAACCCAAAATCCCAAAAGAAAACCAGACTGGACCAGTCCCATGGCCAGACTATAGGGCAGGAAAGCAGCTCCCATGCCCAGCAGAGATCGGAACAACTTTTCCCCGGGTGGCAGAACTGGTTACACCGAGCAGCCCAGGGAGAAAACAAACCCGGGCTGGAAGATGGATCTGCTCGAGGTTTGCATGGAAAACTCGCTGCTCCTCAAAGCCCTGCGCACCCCAGAGCCTTGAAAACGCCCAGAGCACTCGGGGGTTTTTATCAGCACCTATCAGCAGGAAAGATTAAATGCTAATTTGCTTTTCTGTTTGCTCACAGCAACTTTCCGTCCTGTTGCTTCCCAGCTAATGCCCAGCTCAAACAGATTTTTTCAAGGCAAAAGGTCTCGGGCTCCCTGCAATTAATTCCCCACTTCCCCAGAGCTTCTCGTTCCTCCCAGCCTCAGTCAACACCAGCAAAACTCCACCAGGCGATTGTGCGCCAAAAAGATAAAAAAGCAACGCTGCCAGCTCTGGGTATTTCTAAGCCAGCAAGAAAAGAGCGGATTCTCAAAAGCTGCCAGCTCCAATTGCCTCGGCGCTTTCACGGAGCTGCCTGAAACACCAAACTTTTGGAAAGTTGAGTGGGAACCACTCTGAGTAAGCTGCAAACCCCAGAGCCACCAGCAAGAAAGGGAAGGGGGGAAAAATACACCCGGCAGCGTTTGCTCGCTGCAGACAAGGCAGAGCAGCTCCCCGGGGGTATTTCCCCCTCTGTGACACCCTGACCACCCTGCAGCTCCTCAGCCACTTCCCCAAAATTGCGCCGGCGAGTCGGAGCCGCAGGCGCGGAGCGTGGCCCCCGAAAGCAGCACGGCGAGCTGCTGCTCGGCTCTTCCCCCAGCGCAGCCCCTTCCCCCGGGGAAAGCCGCCCCTGCTCACCTGCCGCAGGTTCTTCAGCAGCTCGGTGGCCTCCTCCTGCCTGCCCTGCTTGACCAGCAGCAGCATGTCCTGGATCATGCAGATCCGCCGGTGGTACGGGGGCAGGCTGGCGCCGGCGCCCTTCCCGAACTTCTCGCCCGACTTGGCCACCAGGGAAGCCAGGAAATCCCCCCTTTCCCTGGGGGCCACCTTCTTGCGGTGGTGGCCCGGGGGGCTCTCCCCGGCGCTGCCCGGCTGGCAGCCCTTGGTCTGCTTGGTGCCCATGGCCAGCGGCTCCCGCAGCCCGGGGCCGCATGCAAGGGGCGGCGAGCCCGGGGGGCACCGAGGGGCCTGGGGGATGCACCAAGGGGTCCGGGGGATGCACCAAGGGGTCCGGGGGATGCACAAAGAAGGGGTGGGAGGCGCGGGAGGTTCCGAGGATGCCCGGGGGGCTCAGCAGAGGGCTCGCTGCCCGGCGGCGGGGCGGCTCCGCTCCGGCAGGCGGAGGATGGGGCGGCTGCCGCCGGCCGGGAGGAGCCGCGGCTCGGCCCCTCCGCTCCGCTCCATCGCCGGCAGAGGCGTCCAAGCCGGATCCGGGCAGCTCCGGGCAGCTCCGGGCGCTGCCTCGGCGAAGCGGCGGCGGCTCCTCCGCGCAGCCTCCTCCCGCTGCCGAGGGGTCCCCCGGGGGTCCCTCCGGGCGCGGGGGGCGGCGGCCGAGGCTCGGGGGCAACTGTTGCGCTCCGGGGGCTCCCCCGGAGGCGGCGCGGCTCGGCTCGGCTCGGCCCGGCCGGCTCGGGGCGCTCGGAGCGGGGAGAGCCGGGGGAGGGCCGGGGGCGGGCACCGTGCACCGAGGCAGGGCTTGCGGAGGAAGCCGCGGCCGGACGGGGCTCGTCCTTCCTTCCCCGCGGGCCGGGGGCTCCGCACGCCCCGCGGGGGATGCTCCGGGCGGGGGCAGCGGGACGGGCAGGCGGCACCCCCGGGGCATCCCCGCCGGGGTTCCCGGGGAGGGATTCCCGCTGCAGCCTCATCGCCCGGGGGATCTGACGGCTTTCGGTCCCTCGGGGATGTGCCCGGCCCCCCGCCTGTCCCCTGCGGGTGATGCTGGCGCTCCGCGCTGCCACGCCGAGCCTGGCTGCTCCTGCACCCGCTGCCCTGCCTCTCCTGCAGCCCTGCTGCCCGTCTGGACATCACCACCTGTGCCCCCTCCCCATCCCCATCCACCCCTCCCTTGCACGTGCTGCTCCTTCCAGCCGCTCCCCAGCCGGTGTTCCTTCACTCCTGGTGTGTGTTCCTTCACTCCTGGTGTGTGTTCCTTCACTCCTGCTGTTCCTTCACTCCTGGTGTGTGTTCCACCACTCCTGATCTCTCAGCCTCCCTTCACTCCTGGTGTGTGTTCCTTCACTCCTGGTGTGTGTTCCTTCACTCCTGCTGTTCCTTCACTCCTGGTGTGTGTTCCACCACTCCTGGTGTGTGTTCCAACACTCCTGGTGTGTGTTCCAACACTCCTGATCTCTCAGCCTCCCCTGGCCGGGCTCAGGGCATGGACTGGAGCTCCCTGACAAAGCTCCCGGTGAGCAGCTCCTGCAGCCAGGCTCTGCTCCCCTGCTGCAGGACACAGGTTGCTCCAGAAGGGCCTGGGAGGGATCAGCTTTGGGGTGATGAGGCCCCAGCAGTGGCCTCAGACCCTCTGCTGGTGTGAGGGGATGGTTCCCGGCGCAGAAACATTTTGCATTTATTTTAAAAAAGAATCACAAAGCAATGAGGGGATGTTTTCCAATGCAGAAACACTTTGCAATGTTTTTAAAAAGAATCCCACGTGAGAAGTTTTTGCCTCCCTGCATCCCGTGCAATGGCACATCCCCGAGCACACAAATTCCACCTTACTGTGACGGATAAAAGGCAGCTCTCCCCCACCACCAGAGAGCTGGAGGCCCCTGCAATTGTTCCTCAAACTCGACTCATTCTGAGCCGCAGACCACGAGAACAGCACAGCCCCAGTGACTTCACCAGGGTTTGGCTCTGCTCTGCAGAGCTGTGCTGCACATGAGCCAAAACCCGGGTGTCTTCCCCCAAAAACACAGCTCAGGGGCCAAAAACTCCAGTTCATACTTCACCCATAGCCAAGTCAGATGAGGGAACAGGTGATGCCTCAGGTTTTAGCTTTTATATTTTTCACATTCTGTGCTGCCTTAGGTGTAGCTCTGAGGTTCATATCAGGCGTTACCAAGTTCCCTTCACAGGGCAGGCAGACACAACAATCCTTTTCCAGCCTGACCAAGGACAACTGTTACAAGCTGCAGGCCCAAAAAATACAAACAAGGGTTGTTGTTGAGGGGCTTGGGCCTTCAAAGAGACAGCAGCAGTTGCTGGCTGCAGTAAAGTTGTTTATTGCACGAATGCAAGGAGTTCAGAGTAATTGTTAAAGTCCCTGCTAAAAGCTTTCTGGCACAGAGTCCTGATGTTTTGAGCAGAAGTAGCAAAAGCTGCAGCCACTATCTCTTTTTCTTCTTCTTCTTCTTCATCATCTGCACCCCATTACAGGAGCTTTTTATTCATAAATCATCCAATCAGCTAAAAACACGATTCTGAAACTTTCTTTCTACACCAATCTGAACTTAATTCTAATGTACGAAAGTAGTGTCAGTCCTCACACAAAATCTTACATATATAATTTTATCTATTTATGTAAATGGTACCATCTGTGTTCTTACCCAAAATCTGCATATATAATTTTATCTATTTACACAAATAGTTCTATCTATTCCATCTAGAAACCCAAGCAATGTTCTGCTATGTTTTTGTTATGTCTGGAGCGAAGTTAAACTAGGCTTTAGGGCCTTTTACTAGCTAGCACAGTCTCTTAAGGCACTCAAGATATATTTCTATTTACTTCAAACTAAAACTTACACTTCTACTTCATGTCTGTGTGGCTTAATATATTTCAGCTTCTCTAGGGGTTCTAATTCAAGCCCTGTGTTCTTTTCTCTCTCTGAGGGACTCAGAGGCTTCTACTTCATGCATTCCAACAAACAAAAAATGGAAGAGAGACAAACAAGAAGGATGTGACTGCATGGGCTAAAGCTGGCACTGGACAATGAACTGCAATCTGCAAATAGAGCAGAACTTATAAAAATGAGAGACCCTGTGACTGATTGTGCATTTTGGGACCATTTTGGTTCATTTGGGTGCAGCCCTGGCTGGGCTCTTGTGCTGCCCAAGGTGGATCCATTGAGGAGATAATTTGAATAAATCCCTGCTTTATTCTTTAGCTCTGCTCTCTAGGGCAGCCTTGTCCAGGCACCACAGGTTTGCAGGAAGCAGAGTGTGTGCTCAGAGGCCTCCCCTGGCAGTGAACGTCCCCGAGGAGGCAGGAGAGGTGGCCAAAGTCAACAGCAGGCAGTGGAAGGGTGGGAAGGGCACCTCCAGCAGCCCCTCCCTTTGGATGGAGCTCTCCTCTCTGCTGGCAGCACGGATCTGAGCAGGGATGGCAAAAAGGGGAAAAACCTTCTGTGTCCAAAAACCCCAGTGATGGAGCTTCATTTCACAGCTGGAGCCACCCCAAAATCCTTGTGCAGCTGCACCCTCAGCCCTGCTGACACACACACTCCCTCCCCAGCAGGGAAGGGGCTCCAGCCCTAAACCCTCTGCCTGTCCCCAGGTCTCATCCCAGAGCCTGTGCTTTCCTCTCTTCTGCAGGTCTGTGGTGCAGGAAGGAGCCAGCAAGGCCAGGTCACCTCTCCAACAGAAATATCCAAGGATGGAAAAGCAGCAGAAAGGGAAGCCCCGGGCAGGGCTGAGATCCCCTGCTCCCCTCACTCCCCCAGAGTGACACAGAAACACAGCATCCCATCCAGGATGGGGGGGAATGTCCTGAAGGCCCTGAGGCACGTGGAGAACCAAATCCAGCCCATCCCTGGCCTTCCACCACTTTAAAAAAGGCACTTTGTGCATTTTCAGCAGTTCCAAAGCGGCTGTTCGTGCAGCTTTGTCAGCACAGGCTGCAGGAGTGCACCAGGAGCCTCTCCAGGCCCACCCATCCCTATCCCCATCCCCATCCCCTCGGGATCCCAGGGGATGGGGCACCCTGGAGGCACAAACCTGCTCCCCAAGGAGGGGCAGGGCTGCCAAGGAGGGGGTTCTGCACAGCAACCACGGCCCTGAGTCAACAAACAAACCCCAACCTTTGCCCTCCTGACGCTTCTGCCAGCAGGGCAGGCGGGTCACCCACTGCTCCTGGCTGTTTGTGGCACACAGGACAAAGCCAGGCGGGAAAATAAAAATTAAAAAAAAAAAAAAAAAAGGCAGGAGTGTGGGGTGTGAGCTCGTTAGCAGTGCAGAGCAAACACCCCAGGAGTGTGGGAGTGTGCTGCTCAATGTGGCCAAGCTGGCCTTTGTCCCCCAAAAAAGGAAAGAAGCCCAGACGTTTCTCTCAAGGATTAGGAGAAAAGCCACCTCATAGGACCTCAGAGACTTCACCAAAAACTCGGGGTCATCTAATTGGATAGAAGCCAAAAAGTCCCGCCTGGCCCATCAGGTAGAAAAAGAAGAGAACAAAAGAGCTAAGGGCTTTTGTGAGGTGTTTATACCAGGAGCAGACCTCTGCACCTGGCTCGAGTTGTTCTGTTTGTTATTTTGCCTTTTATTAAACCTTTTTTGTTTCTAACACTGCAGCAGAGCCCATCCTGCTTATTTTATGCCACCAAAGTATTGGCGAAGCTGTCCTTTGGTGTGTTAAGTTTCCTTTTGAAGGCTTATGAGAACTGGCCCAAGAAAAAGAAACCTAACACAGCAGAGCTGGGTTTTTGTCTCTCAGGGGTGCAAAGGAACACCCAGGGCAGCAGGGGATGAGCCCCGGGCTGGTGGGAGACGTGCAGATCCCTCAGGATCCCCATCCCAGAGCTTTATTCCCTCCTACACCAAACCCCCTGAACCCACAGGATTTTCCAGAGGTGCTCAGGACACCCAAACCAGCCATGCAGAGAGGGAAATCCTCCTGTGCCGGGAGCCAGGGCTGTCCCAGCAGCTCTGAGCACTGAAATATTCTGCTGAACTCAGCCCAGGGCAGATCCCCCTCAGTGCAGATGTGTGCAAACTGCAAATTTTTTAAAAGGATTTTAAAAGGACAAAAAGCCATCCTCATCCTAAGCTGGATTCAATTGGGCTCTGACAGCAGACAGGGTGGAAGTGCTGTGAGATAAAATTGCAGATGAACTAAACTCCAGATTAAAGGGGGCAATAAAATGATGAGAAGCATCACGTGAGAGGTGTTTTGAAGGAGAAATGAAAGAATCTCAGGTAGAATATTCGTGTTTCCTCCTGGCAGTGGATGAAATCTTCCTGTGTTCACCTTTGAATTAATTCCCTGCCTTTGGCCTCAGCTGCAAAAGGGAGAAGAATTGAAAAAATATCCCCAAAGCAAGGGGGAACCTGAGCAGCCAGAGAAATATTGCTGCAATAGAGTCCTGAAATCTGCCCTGAGCTCTGGCATCTGATTTCAGCACGGCCCAGGGTCACAGAGGGGCCAGGGAGGAGGAAAATAAACTGTTCCCCACGTGGGAGGAAAAGTGACCACAGAGGGGACAGAGCTGCCAAAATCCCCAAAGCACCACGTGGAAAATTCCCTTCTTAGTTTTTAATTTGCTGCACCTCGTCCCTTTCATGGCACTGAAACAACTGTACCTGTACAAGAATTTTTAAAAGAAAATAATTGACATAAAAAACAAACCCAAGTTCCCTTCCAAGCAATTCAGCTGCCACAGGTGGAAATTGGGATTTTTCATGGCCAAACCAATTTAATTCCTAAAATGTTCCACCACCCCCTTACCCCACCAGCAGCTCCTGCTCCTGCTCCACTGCCCTCAGCAGGCACGAGAGGGTCCCTCCAATGTCCCTTGTGAAGATTTTAACTCTAAAATATTGAAATTCCAGCAAAGGTTTTACTGATTTCTCAGAGAATTAACGGGGGAATTTCTCGGTTTAGGTTTTGGAGTGATGGTTGTTCATTTGTCTGGGGTTTTTTGTCACTAATGAGTGTTTAGTTGTTTAATCCCACCAGAAGAGCAGAAAAATATTTGTTAGATTCCAGAAGTGTTCCCTCAATCCAAAGGGATGGGCTGTGGAGGAGTTTGCTTGTGGTCCTGGAAAAAGGATCATGGAAAAGGGATCTTGGAAAAAGGGAACATGGAAAAGGGATCCTGGAAAAGGATCATGGAAAAGGGAACATGGAAAAGGGATCCTGGAAAAGGATACTGAAAAAGGGATTCTGACAAAGAAACCTTGGAAAAGGGATCCTGAAAAACTGATCCTGGAAAGGGATGCTGGCAAAAGGATCAGGGAAAAGGGATCCTGGAAAGGGATCCCCATGGGAGGATGGATCCCAAAATGTTCTTCCCAGCTGATCCCTCAGGGGCAGCGTGGCCTCCCTATCCCTGGGGATCAAATCCACCAGAAACACTTCTCCATCCTCATCTTTTCCCAAATCCAGGTGCTCTCCCCCTCTCCCCCAAGATTTCCCATGCAGAATGTTCCCAGGCAAACTCAGCCCCTTGACCCTGAGCCAGACCAGAGCTCCCTCAGGCAGCATCCCTCCTCCCTCTGGGACAGCTCCGGCTCTTTCCCGCTCCCAGGCCTGCATCCCGTGTTTATAAAACCCTAACTCTGTTTACACACAGGCCAAAAGTTGTTTAGCACGAGGTTAAAGCTGCCAGGCATTTTTCTGGAGTCATCTGGACAAGGCACCCTTTGCTTCCCTTCCAGCAGGAGTGGGAATTCCTTGGGGAATTTCTTTGGGGTGCAGGGAACAGCGCTGCCCAGAGAGGCTTTGGGAAAAAGGGCAGGGAGCTCTGGAGAACGGTGCAGAGAGGATTTGGGATGGGAATTGTGGCTTTGTGTAGCATGGATTTGGGAGCCAGCACTTTGGGAAGCATGTCCTTGGATTTTTCCTGGAGTTTTGTGCATCCCCTGCCAGGCTCCAGCCCCAGATCCATGATGGGATGTGAGCAGGGGATCCCTGAGAGGGGAACCCCCCCAGGACCAGCCCTGCTCCTGGGAATGCTTTGGCAGGATTCCTTTGGCAAGATCCCTTTCCAAGATCCCCTCTCTGGGATCTCTTTTGAGGATTCCTTTGCCAGGATTGCTTTTTCAGAACCCCTTTTCCAAGATTACTTTTCCACAATCCCTTTAGCAGGATTTCTTTTCCAGGATCCCTTTTCTAGGGTCACTTTGCCAGCATCCCTTTGGCAAGATCCCTTTTCCAACATCCCCTGCCCAGCATCACAGTTCCAGGATCCCTTTCCAGGATCCCTTTCCAGGATCCTTTAGACCTAAAATGTAAGGAAAATACAAAAGCAGCGCTAAGGAATGTGGATCTACTTCCCCTTTCCCCTTCGTGGCATTGCTCAGCATCCCAGGGGTACTCAGGACAGGAAAATATCCCGGAACTGGAAGCAGCACATTCTGAAATGCAGTCCCTGGACTTCAGCTTTGAGGAATTAAAAGCAACAACCACCAGAACTCAGGAATTGGAATACTAAAACCTCAGCGACCATCCAGCCATGGCTCAGAGCTTTGGCTTTGCAGAGGCTGCAGACCCTTTCCAGAGCAGCATTTTTAGGGTCCCCCTCATCAGCACAGTGATGATTTCACAGCTTTTCCACACCCCAGAGCCTCTTTTAGCAGCTCCTCCCACTGAGAACCCCTCCCCGGCACAACCAGACTCTCTGGGATTATTTTTTTTCCACTACAAATTAACCCAAAGCCACAAAAAGGTTCAGCAAGGAGAAGAGAAAGCTCATCAAGCAGCAGATGGTGACAGTCCTGAGCAGCCCAGAGGCCTCTTCCCTGCTTGGCCTTAGCCTTAATCTAGATAAAAGCCCTCTCTTCTCCAGCTAAGAGCTGATTTTGCACAGTAAGAAGATGAGGGTGTTAAAACGTGCAGAGCAGGGGGAGTGTTGCTATTTTGAGACAGGGCTGAGACTTCTCAAGGCCCAACTGGTTCATTTATTGCCCTGGATATTCCCAATTTCTCCCTCTTTTTCACCTGGGATAACCCATGGTCCCTTGGAAAAGAAGAGTCAACACTCCTCAGAGTTGTTTCAGTTGGTTGTGAACCCCCAAAATAATTTTGCCAAGGTGTGTTCACATTTCCAGGAATCCATCCATCCATCCATCCATCCATCATCCATCCATCCATCATCCATCATCCATCATCCATCCATCCATCATCCATCATCCATCATCCATCCATCCATCATCCATCATCCATCATCCATCCATCCATCATCCATCATCCATCATCCATCCATCCATCATCCATCATCCATCATCCATCCATCCATCATCCATCATCCATCATCCATCCATCCATCATCCATCATCCATCATCCATCCATCCATCATCCATCATCCATCATCCATCCATCCATCATCCATCATCCATCATCCATCCATCCATCATCCATCATCCATCATCCATCCATCCATCATCCATCATCCATCATCCATCCATCCATCATCCATCATCCATCATCCATCCATCCATCATCCATCATCCCTCATCCATCCATCCATCCATCCATCCACAGGAGATGACCCCACTGGTACCAGATCCCTGGATAAGCAAGGCCAAACACCCAAAACAGACCCCAAACCCATCAGAGGCAGAAGATTCCTGGTTTAAATGATCGTTTTGGCTCTGCTGAGAGGGTTCTTCTCTGTTGTGGCTTTGGAAGCAAATAAATCACTTTGCCTTCCTTTTACATCTATTTACAAATAAATCAAATAAACTTTTTCTTTTTTTTTTTACAAGTAGTTTTGGTTGGTTTTTTTCTTTGCAAATAAAACAAATAAATCACTTTACAGCCTCAAAAATGCCCCCTGCCACTTCCAGACCTCCACCCTGGCACGATGCAGATCCCGGCATTCCCAGATGGGTTGGATTAATGAGTCACCCTCTGCTTCCAGCACCTCTGGAAGCCCAAGAAATGAAATTGAACCCCTCTAACACGTTCTTGGCATCTCCCAGGAGGCTCAACCACACAAATCCCAACCCTTCCACTTGCCAGGAGGAAAAGCAACCCCTCCTAAGAGCACGGGGAGTTTTGGGTGAGGAGCTGGCTGGACAGGGGAGGGTTTCCCACTTCCAGGAATGCCGAAGGTTGCAGCTTTCCTGGCAGCTCTCTGCAACAGCTGAAACGCCCCGGGCTGGAGGCTGGAAGTGGCTGATTTTGGGGAAATGAGCAGAACCAGGCCCAGGGCACCCTCCCCCTGCAGCGAGAGCAGCAGGGAGGGATGATTCCCAAAATCTCTTGGCAGCAAGGTCACATCTGGATTTGCAATCGATGGCAAAATTGGCAGCAAGGCTGTGCACAGGGAGTGGGGCTGGGAGGAGGAGGAAGAGGAGGAAGAGGAGAAAGAGGAGAAGGAGAAGGAGAAGGAGAAGGAGAAGGAGAAGGAGAAGGAGAAGGAGAAGGAGAAGGAGAAGGAGAAGGAGAAGGAGAAGGAGAAGGAGGCAGCATTTCTCAAAGCCCTGGAGGACACAGCCCCAGCAGAGAAATCTCTCCAGCAGGAACTCGCTGCCTCTCCTGGGCTGTCCCAGCCAGCTCTGGAAGCCCTGTACTCCCAACATCAACATCTGCAAGCTGCTCTCAGGAAAATCTGGCCAAAAATAGCAGAGATGTGCTGTCCTCAAGAGCCACAAACTTCTGACCCCATGAGGTCACACCGTGGAGAGCACTCATCACACACCTCCTGCCCAAAGCAGGGCATGAGCCACAGAAAGAGCGATTCAGCCTGCCCAGAAGTGTTGGTTTCAGTGAGTTTTTGATCTCAGTTCCTGATCCTGCTCAAAGGCAGCAGCTCACCCCACTCAGCAGAGCCTGTCCCCATCCCTGCCAGCCCCCGAAGGACAGCGCTCCCCACGCCTGGGAGCTGGGATCTGCTGGTTGAAATATTCCCGGAGTTCCAGCAGGACTCGGGAATCCGCGGGGAGGTGGCAGGGCAGGGCAGGGCAGCCCCTCGGGGACAGCGCTGCCACCAGGAAGGCGAGCCTGGGCTTCCTTTGGGGCAGCCCTGAAGCTGAGCTCCGGTTTTGCTCAGTCTGCAGAGCCACAAACGGCTGGAGGCTGGGCCGGCATCAGCATCAAATCCACCCGGGCTGTGCCACTGATGCACCCCCAGCCCGCGGGTGATGCACAGATCTGCCCGGATCCCGGCTCTCGGCATGGGGAATGGCTTCCCAAAGGATCCTGCTCAGATCCCGGCTCTCGGCATGGGAAATGGCTTCCCAAAGGATCCTGCTCTGATCCCGGCTCTCGGCATGGGGAATGGCTTCCCAAAGGATCCTGCTCTGATCCCGGCTCTCAGCATGGGGAATGGCTTCCCAAAGGATCCTGCCCGGATCCCGGCTCTCGGCATGGGGAATGGCTTCCCAAAGGATCCTGCCCCCTCAGCCGTGTGGAATTGTTTCCCAAAGGACCCTGCCTGGATCCCGGCTCTCAGCCGTGTGGAATTGTTTCCCAAGGATCCTGCCTTTGTCAGGGCAGCCATCCCGAGGTTCAGCGGCCCCCGGCACTGTCCCGAGCTCCAGCAATCCCGAGCTGCCGGGGGCTCCTTCCTGAGCCCCCGCCGGCACCTTGGGGCCGCTGTCATTGTCCCCAGGGCCCCTGGGAGGGATTTTCCTCTGTGCCAGCCTTCATCCCCTCTGCACACGGAATGCGGCTGGTGTCACCCCGGTGGTGGCACAGCATCCCCGCGACAGCGGCATTCCCTGCTGGGAGCTCCCAGAGATTCAGGAAGGATTCCCGAAAAACCATTCCTGCAGGAAGGATTCCCGAAAAACCGTTCCTGCAGGAAGGATTCCCGAACAGCCATTCATACGGGAAGGATTGCTGCAAACCATTTTATCCACGCACCACAGAGTGCATAAACAATTCCCGGAGCTCGCCTCGCTCCCCGCAGCAGCAGCTTCCCCCAAAACGAAGGGAGGAAGGAGAGGAGTTCCCGTGCCCATCACGGCCGGGAATCGCGGGGGTTGTGGCTTTAAATAAAGGAGGAGGGGTGGGGAAGCTCAAATCTCCCAAAGAAGGATTAATTCCCGTTGTCTTCAGGGCAGAGTTGGGCATCGGGGCTGGGTTCTGGTCGGGAAATGGTGAAGTTGCTGCCGGCAGGGGTCTGAGCCACCATCGTGGCACCAGCACCTTTGCACCCCAAATCGCTGCTGATATTAATCCTGAATTAATTCAGACCCCGTGCTTGGCAGCCAGAACCAGCACCAGGCCTGGGGCTGAGTTTCACGGTTATCACAACCGAGAAAAGCAAATCCTCGGGAATTCCTCCTTTGATCCACGGCAGGAAAAGTTTTGTCTCATTGCTTTGACCTTTGTGTTCACCGGGCTGGGCTTCCACGGGGGGATCCACAAACCCAATGTATTCCTTACGAGTTTCCTGCTCTTCCCTTTCCCTGCCTGGAAGCAAGACCTGGGGAAAACAAGATCATTCCCAGACTTTCCCCAGGCAGCTTCAGGCGTGGAATATTTGTAATTAAAAGTTCATCCGAGGCCTGGGATGCTGCTCGGGGGACACCTTGTGCCTCCCCGGAGTGCTAGGGCTGGGTTTGTGGGTTTTTTGGGAATACGGATGGGGAAGAAAGGACAAGGAATTTTGTCAGGGGGTGTTTTGCTCTCCTGCTGTGGAGCAGGGACGAGGGAGGAGCAGCAGGGCTGCACTCCTGAACCCGCAGTGACCTGGGAGCGCCTCTCCCCCTGGGACATCTCCAGGAAAAATCCCGGTTTTCACTGCCACACGGGCCCTCCGTGCACAAAACCCGGGCACTGCCCGGAGCGAGAGACCCCAGGGGAGCAGCGGGATGGGAAAACGCTGGGCTCCGGGATTTTCCCTGGGGAGCACCGGGATGGACAAAAGATTTTCCACCGCCTCCCAAAAGCATCCGGCCCCGCTCGGGGAAAGGACGGGCTCGTGCCGCCACCCAGCGGTGTCCGGGGACACCGGGAACGGGACACCGGGACAGGGACACCGGGACAGGGACACCGGGACAGGGACACCGGGAACGGGACACCGGGACAGGGACACCGGGACAGGGACACCGGGACAGGGACACCGGGAACACCGCACAGGGGCACCCGAGCACGGACACCCGGTTACGGACCCTCTCCGGACCCTTTGTCCGCCAGGATCCCCCTCCAGCCCCTCCATTCTCGGGGATCCCCCTCAGGAATCCCCGCTCCAGGATCCCCCTCCATCCTCAGCACTCCCCGCTCAGGGTTCTCCTTCCATCCCCTGCATCCTCAGGGATCCCCCTCAGGAATCCCCGCTCCGAGATCCCCCTCCATCCCCTCCATCCTTCCATTCTCAGGAATCCTCACCCCAGGATTTCCCCTCCACACCCTCAGCCCAAGGGATTCCCTCTCAGGGATTCCCTCTCCATCCTCAGGGATCCTCACCTCAGGATCTTTCCACAGCCCCTCTCTCTGCAGGGCTCCTCTTTCAGACCCTCCATCCACAGGAATTCTCCTCCAGACTCTCTGTCCTCAGGGATCCCTGTTCAGAAATCTCCCTCAGCCTCTTCCTCCACAGGAATCCCTGCCAGGGATCCTCCTTCCAGCCCCTCTGTCCTCAGGGATTCCTGCTCAGGGATCCTCCTTCCAGCCCCTCTGTCCTCAGGGATTTCTGCTCAGGGATTTCCCCTCCAGCCCCTCTGTCCTCAGGGATTTCTGCTCAGGGATTTCCCCTCCAGCCCCCGAGTCCCCTCAGGGCACAGCTCCCCCTTCCCCACTGGCATTCCTCATTTTGCCTCATCCTACAAATCCATTCCCTGCAGGAATCCCAGGTTTCTCTCCCTGACCCGGATCCACGTTTGGTCTCTCCTCATTTCCAGGCACTTTCAGGTCACCTGCACTGCCTGGGATCTCACAGAGGGTTTCCTTTTGGAAATGTGCATTTTTAAGCTGTTTTCCCCCATTCCCTGAGCTTTGAGGAACACAACCAAGCTTTCAGGAGGGTGAGGCTCAAATTTAGGGGGACATCCATTGCTCTGAGCCCCACAACAAGCCCCTACCCCCCAAAAATCACCTTTTTTAGCCATTTGTGCCTTCTAGGTGACAATTTTGTTCATGCAGAATCCAAGGACAGCCCTGTTTTTCAGTCCCTCACCTCACCTGAGCTGCTCCTGGGCTCTCAACCTTTCCCCACTGACAAAACAACTCCCTGGTGTGATTATCCCATGATACAGTGAATATTTGATCACCCTCCTCGCTATAAAACCCCTTCTTGCTGGAATATTACCAGCAGGGATCCTTTCAAAAGACAAATGACACAGAATTGTGACATTTGTTTTATTCACATACATTTTAAAAAGCTGCTCTCTGCCTTGCCTTACTCTTTTTGTCACTACAGCTTGAATCTTATTGCTATTTATTTCATGGAGGTGCCTGAATCCTGACGCAAGGAGCTAAAAAAAAGGCAGCCCAGGGAAATCTATGCTCAGATCCCAACAGTTCTGTAAAGAAACATCTTCAGAAGGTAAATAAAAGGGAATATTGGTTCTGCCAGGAAGCCTTGCAGGGCAGAGCTGGAGCAGCTGGGATGATCCAGATTTTAGCTCTCAGTTTGTCACAGCAGAGTGTAAAAACCCTTCAAAAAGGAGAAGCACAAACCAGGCTGTCCCAGCAGCCCAGGAAAGGCACAGCAGGGGAGAGGGGCTGTGCAGAGCCCCTGCAGGGACAGGGACAGCTCAGGAACGGGCTGCAGGGAGATCCAACCCTTCCTTTGGCCACCGAGCTCTTCCCAGCCTGGGCTCACAGACACTCAAGGTCAGCCTCAGACTGCACCCAAAAATTTGGCAAAAGCTGAGAGGAAGGAGCCACAATGGATCCTTTGTGTGTGTGCAGCTCCTGAGATCTCCCAGGACAGGGCTGGGGCTCAGGAATCCAAATTTTGGTGACAGCAGACAAACAAGTCCCAGGAGTTAAACAGGAAAACAGGGGCTGCTACCTTCAGATTGATTTTCTCCCTGCCAGGCAATTCATCACCAGCAAGGTTTTGATGAGTGCTGGAGGGAAAAAGAGAATTTACAACCCAAATTCAATTTCATTTTGCTGCAGATTTTTCCCTGATCTCCTCCTGTGCTCCACGTAATTTTGGTTGATTTATGAAACCTCTGCAGCCACCAGGCCGTGGAAATAAAGACAACAAGGATAAACTTCATAGTTTTTATTCTGCAAAGCAATATGCACATCTTACAAACACAAAAATTAATCTAGGAGAGAAATGTCATTTCCAAATCAGCTATTAACCATCATGCAACAAGACAAGTGAAATGTAAGAACAAAACAAAACAAAACAAAAAACAGCCATCTCGAACCCTACAATCACCTGCAGAGGGTTGAAACCAAGGCTCAGATTTTCTATGTAATGCCAAAGAAAATGGAAAAAAAAAAAAAAAGAAAATGGCAGCTTTCTAAGAACAAGAAAACACGTACAAATAGAATCAAAACTGATTCAAGTCATAGTTAAAAAGAAAAAAGAAAACAAAAAAAGGAAAGATCAATATGATCTGAACTTTAATATTAAGTTTTAACTCTTCTGTTTGGCTGCATTTAACTTTGTACATCGCCTGGGAACAATCCAATATTCCTCAGCATTCCAGCACTTGGCCTGCTGGGCACCCTGCACCTCCCTGCTGCACTGCAGGGGGCAGAAGGATAACTAAGGCCAAAAAATCCAACTTTCCCTTTTGCATCTGTGGGGGACAATCTTCAATATTCCTGGGGGTGCAGGAAGTGGGGGAGAAGTTGCCAAGGAGGTTCCTTTCATTCCCAAATGGTTTCCCAGACAGCCCAAATTCCAGCTGGGACGTTTGGAGCTGGAATTTGTTGAAGGAGAAAGGATTTGCTTTGCTTTGGGTGGTTTTTGGGTATTTCCAGGACTCCTCTCTCCCAGTCCATCTCCTATTCCTGCCTTTGGGCCCCAGATCCAGCCACCCTCAGAGGCAGCTCTTGGAGTGAGGATCAGCAAGGAAGGCTGGGCTTGTGGGATTTAGGAACAGCTCAGGAGAAGCTCTTGGCCTGTTTCACTCCCCTTTCATCCCAGGGAAGCAGCAGCAGCCCACAGCAGCATCAGGAGAAAATTGGGAGCTTCTTTTTATCCCTAAACTCCAAACCAGGCCATCTCTAAAGCTTTGCCTTAACATTCCCTGGAAGAAAACATGTCAGGTAATCCCACTTGGGGAACTGAAACTGTGGGAGGAAACAAAACTGTGACTGCTCAAACACCCTGAACACTCGTGACCTTACTGAAGTCCCAACACACACAGACCAGGAGTGGTGTCTGGAGGGAATAAACTGGGAATTTTCTGCCAGCATCACTGAGACTATGAGATTCTCACTTGGCTTTTTTCTTCTGTAGAGTTTGGAGCAAAAGGAGGAGGAAAAAAAGCCTGTGGGAAGGAATGAAGGAATGGAGGAATGAAGGAATGAATGAAAGCTGGGAGGAAAGTAAAAAGTCAGTTAAGGCAACCAGTGAGATTTAAAAGTAGGGGTGGAAATGTCTGCAGGAAGAGCCTGACCCCTGAAATTGAGGAGGCCGCTCAAGGAACCAGAAGAAAAACCAGCAAAAGGCAGAATGGAGAAGGGAGAAATGCACAGAACCAAATCTCTGACAGAAGAATGGACACAGAGAACAGAAGGGGTTTCACCGGGTGGTTTCTTTGACCTTCCTCACAAGAGCCCCACTTTGGTGGCCATTTCCCCTGAGTGGACAGCAGAAAATGGCAATTTAATGAATTTAATGGGCCAGAGCCCAGCAGGGCCAGGGGCAGCTCCCCTCAGAGCTGCAGGCACAGCCCAGAGTGAAGCTCTGGAACAGACTCTGGCATCTCTTTTCCTTTCACTCTTTGCACTTGCCCAAGGCTGCGCAGAGCCCGGGCAGGCTGCTAACACAATACATCTTTTATTAAGTTTCACTTTCTAGAAAGAAAAGAAAGAAAATGAAAAAAAAAAAAAAAAGCTTACAGACAGCTGCTCTGCAGCAGAGACACACAATCCTGGCTGGAGGGCTGGGGAGGGGAGGCCAAGTGGAAAAGTTTTCCAGATAGTCTCTGTGCTGACTGGTTCTCTGGCATTCAGCAAGCCAAATGAAATACCAAAAAAAAAACAAACCAAAAAAAACCAAACCAAAACAAAAAAATCAAACAGTTCTTTTCAGTAAGTAACAGTTTAAAATGGGACTTCACTTCTTAATTTCTTTACTATGAATAAAAGCACAAGTTTGTCCTAAATACAGCACTATTAAAATGTGAATATGTATTTTTTTTTCTTCCAAAAGAGAAAAAAAAATCTAAAACGTTGATATCTTTTCTTGCAAGCAAGGAGCAAATGGAATAAAGTATTAGGCCACACAAACACACATTGAATTCATGTTGTAGATTGGTGGCTTTGGAAATGCAGGATTATATCAAAGGTGCATACTTGGTTCAAACACACTGTACAGGTTGGGCAAAAAACCAAACATCTCTTGGTTGGTTTGAGACACTTGCAAAGGCATCTTCACCTGCCCAGGTGCAGCTAGACAAAAATCTCTGCCTCAGTGGAGCCTTTTCACTGGAGTTATCTACACCAACATGGGGCTGTCCCAGGGCAGGGCCAGGGGACAAGCACATCTGCTCAGAATTACTCTGGATATTCTGCTTTTATAAATATGTACAAATCAATTACAGGCACTTTGAAATGTCTTTGGTTGGAATAAACCAACATTGCAAGGTAATGGATTCACAGAGTGTTAAGACCCAGGCTGGGTTCAGCAGGCAATGGTTTCGTCGTTCTCAGGAGGACAGGGGGGGTTTATGCTTCTGACAAAGCAACCTGGAAAAAAAAAAACCAAAGGAAAATATTTAATTAAAGGGAAATTCTTAATCCTGTAACAGTGATATGATTTATCTCTGTGAGCTGGCAGAGCTGTCCTTGACTTTTCAAAGAAAGCTTGGAAAGTCTGACTTGGAAAGGAAATCAAAGGGAGTCTGAAGGCGTTTTGTACTTTGCAAAAATCAATAGAATAAAAGTCCCAAACCACCCAAAACAAAACAAAAAAAAATCCCACAAAAAACACCCCAAACTACAAAATATCACTAAGACCAAAAGGTGTCAACACTGGCTTCCTACTTCTGAATTAAAAATATTCACATGGAATCCTTCAGGCAAACTGCAGGTCCCCAAGGTAACACTGAACAATGATTCTTTCAACAGCTTTGTTACTGTTTTTAACTTAATTCTGATTAACAACCAGTGACTCTTTCAACAGCTTTGTTTTTTACTTAATTCTGATGAACAACCCTTAGAATTATGTATCATGTTTTACTCAAGGCTTTCAGTCTGTTGTGGTAAAAGATAATGAATAAATGAAGATTTAATGCCACCTACTAATTGCTTCACAAAAAAGTTCCTGCAACACCATAATTACGGCAGCAGAGTCACAGCCCAGCACTTCCTGAGCTGCAATGATGCATTTCTGGGGGACAGAAATCTCATTTTGAGGATCTCCAAAGGCCTTGTGTGGATTTTATAACCCCTACCTGCACTGTCCACAATGAAAGGCAACTAAATCCCCATCTCCAGAGACAAGAAAAACCAGTCTGTCCTCTGCCCAGCAGGAGCTTTCCTCTGTTTCCTTATCAGAGTCAGGGTTTTGTTACCACACACTCACCTTTTCAGAGCAGAATTCTGTGTTGCTTTGCCTCAGTTTGCTTGGTCTGCCTTTAATGACTGCATAGCAGAACATTGTGATCACCATCACAAAGAGGAAGTAACTGGTGTGCATGAGGTGCAGGTTTATTAGAGAGCGATCGTCCTGCACACAGCAAAGCAAAACAAAACCATTTACTGACCTAGCACTTGACATTAAAGCAATAATTACCAGATCAACCCACAAAATAACTTCATTAATCAACTTTCTGCCCTTTACACAGCAATAGAAGTGATTCCTACTCGTGGCACAAAATGTTTCTTGTGTTAAAAATCTGTGTTAGGGATATTTTCCAAATATTGGCAGAGGCTTTTGTGAAATGATTTCAAAGTATAAATGGTGGTTGTGAAGAGCTGTGAGGCACATGGATGAAAATCATCAAACCCATTAGGGTGGAGCATTCTCAGCCCTCATACCACACAATAAACAGCAAAAAAAGACAATTTTAGGAACCATATCCAATGAAGCCACATGATAAACCAGCAGCAAAAATGACAATTTTAGGAAACATATCCAATGAAACCAGAGCTAAGCATTTACTGAAAACACCAGAGCAACAGCCAGCACTTACATCTGGAACTATAACAGTTAGTTTGGGATTTAAAGCATGGTAGACTTTGCCAATTGCTCCCTTGTAACACCAGAAGGGGTTGTAATCCTGGGCATATTTTGTGTTCGAGTCCCTGGCCGTGGTGAAGATCTTGTACCACTGAGTGGCATTGCTGTAGGTTTCAGGAACACAATGTGGTGGCTGACTGCAAGAAAACAGAAATAAACAGCACTCTGAAATGTATTTTCCATGTTCAACCAGGACAACTTTGCTCCTCAAAACATGGTTTTAGTTTGGGCCTTCCAAAGCAACAACAAAACCCCAAAGTTTCAGTTAAAAACCCCTAAAAGCCACATGATTGCTACATCAAAATGAGAATTTAACTGCATGTTGTTGCACTAAGCCAACATCCCATAGCATAATTGGAAAAATACTGGTTTTTCTAAGGCTTCCCACAGCCTGGGCTCCTCCAGGTTGGATGGAACAGTGTCAGGGAAGACAAAGGGAAGATATTTTGGTGAAGGCAAAGCAGCCTTTGCCTTGAGCTGATCTCTCAGCAGGGAAGAGGGTGAGAACCTCAGTGTCAAATCTCATCTCTGAAACTCATTTATGGGGTAAATCCCTTAAATTTCCAGGGATTCTCTTGCTCCCAGTGAAGTTTAAATCACAGTTAAAAGGCAGGCATGGGCCAAAAAAAAATCTCAAAGAGAGCAGAGTTTTTGTGACAAATGTTTTACCATGGGGGGCGGAGTGCAAGGACATAATTCCCATGATCAACAGGAATTTTCAGGAGGAGCTAACAACTCAGAGGAATGAGTGAGGCAGGAAGCAGCCCCTGGGGGAGGGCTGCACTTACACTGTGACTGGGAACACGTTGCTGGCTGCTGTCACAGTCATGCAGGTGGTGAACACGACCTGCTCGCAGTGGCCGTGCAGGACGCAGTCATCAGAGTTCCAGGCAGCTGGCAGGGTGAAGGTGATGTTGATCTCCTCGTGGGATTCTCTGCCTTTGAGAAAGAGACAAGGAAAGCTGGGTTTGGGTTCACAAATGTATCTGAGCAATAATCACTGGGGTAAGGAGAGCACACAGATGATTAAGGCAGGAAGCGTCACCCTTTGGAGTTGTCCCGGATCTTTGCAGGCAACAAAGAGAAAAGTTAAACCCAAAACAAACCACAAAATCCCCCAGCTGCTGCTCTTTCTAATCTCTCCCACCCCAGAACTGGGGTCATCAGGCTGCTTTCAGAAATTAAAAACTCTTTCTAAGTGAATTCATGCATGTTCACAGACCATCTCTCCCACCCCAGAACTGGGGACATCAGGCTGCTTTCAGAAATTAAAAACTCTAAGTGAATTCATGCATGTTCACAGACTTTTATAAGAAAAGCCTTTCTCCTCCTAAGAACTTTGTTCCACATCTGTTTCTTGTGGTGCTCACTTTTCAAACTGGAGATTTTTGTGCAGAGAAAAAGGTGTCAGCAGATGCTGAACTGCACATTAAGTCCTGTATGATCACCCCATGTGGAGAAATTCAGACTGAAAACAAATCCAGGCTGCTGCAAATGGAACTTGCATTTGGTAGCTCTCAAAGCAGCAACAAAATAACAACAGAAACCCCAGTAATGCACATTTGCAGCTATTGGCAATGTCTCTCCACAGGTTCAAGACCTTCAACATTATTATAAAATGTAATTCTGGCTGAAAGCTAAAATACAGTGAGGTTCTATTATCAACTTCTATTAATTCTCTATGAACTCCTGTCAAAACTTCCTGGCAGGCAGCCAGAGAGCAGATTGGTCTCTGCACACCACAGAAACCATAATCATCTTATCTGGTGCTGTTTGTGATATTAAAGCTGATTCACTTATGCATTTTAGATAAACTAGAATTTTTTAGGCAACATAATACTCTCTACTGCATCTATGCCACATTTGAAATGTCAGCTGAGGACTTGATGGATCAAGACAAAACTGAAGAGAGTCACTGTTTGGAATTTTGCTGGCTTAAAAATGACCTTCCATTGTCATTAGGTTTAATCATTTCAAACTGCCAAGCCTGATCTTGGCATGCCTGCAGGTTCTTTTCCATTCTGAATGCAGGGACAAGTTCCTCTAACAAACAAGAGAAGGGCTCCATACAGGAATAAACTCAGAGGAAGTTGGGAGCACATCTGTGTTCTGTGCATAAGAGATAATAATAATAACAATAATAACAACAACAACAACAACAACAACAATAATAACAATAACAACAACAATAATAACAATAACAATAACAACAACAATAATAATAATAATAGTAGAAAACATTTTTATTTGATTATATAGTGATTAAAATATTATAATTATTTGGAATCATAGAATGGTTTGGGCTGGAGGGGACCTTAAAAACTATCTTGTTCCACCCCCTGCCATGGGCAGGGACATTTTCACTAGCTCAGGTTGCTCCAAGCCCTGTCCACCCTGGCCTTGGACACTTCCAGGGATGGGGCAGCCACAGCTTCTGAGCACTCATCACCCTCACAATAAAGAATTTCTTCCTAATATTTAATCTAAACCTCTTTAATTTCAGTTTGAAGCCAATCCCCCTGTGAAAGGTTAGGAAAAACCCTCTAAAAGCCAACTGTAACCCGAATTGTTGAAGGTCCATCCTTGCCTACCTGAAAGTCCAATCTGGTGCCCAAAAATTGTGGAGCTGAGGTGTGTGACATTGCGAGAGTATCCCCCAAAAGGTCTGAGAGGGTCCAGGGTCAGCGTGATGGTGACAGAGATGTTGATGGGACCAGAGTCCTCGAGGGTCTGTGGGGACTGCGTGGAAGACCTGGCCTGGCCGCTGGTCACCGTGCTCTCTGGGGTTGTGGTGTCGTTCAGGAGGTGCTTCAAGGTTTCATTCTCAGATATACAGAAGTCCAAATCATTAAACCTCAGCAGGAAAGTATTCCAGTCCTTAAAACAAAAGGGGGAGAATTCAAGCCCATGAGGGAGCTCCCGCCCGGTTCCAGGCCATTGAACAAAAATCACACGGCTCAGAGGGCAACACAAACACCAGCAGGGCTGGCTCAACAACAGGAAAGTTGTTTGCTGAAGTCAGATGGGTTCAGTCCCAGCTCCCTCCCCTGAGCTGGAAAGGAAACTCAGTCTGTCCACAGAATCACTGGGTTGGAAGAGACCTTCAAGATCATGGAGTTCATCCCAGCCCCGATACGTCACCTAAACCCTGGCACCCAGTGCCACATCCAGGCTTTGTCAAACACACCCAGGGATGGGGACTGCACCACCTCCCCAGACAGCAATTCCAGAACTTTATCACTCATTCTTTAAAAAACTTTTTCCTAATATCCAACCTGTATTTCCCTTGATGCAGCTTGAGACTGTGTCCTCTCATTCTGTCAGTGCTGCCTGGAGAAAGAGCCCAGCCCCAGCTGAGCACAGCCACCTTTCAGGGAGCTGTAGAGTGATAAGGTCACCCCTGAGTCTCCTTTTCTCCAGAGTAAAGACCCCCAGCTCCCCCAGCTGTTCCTCACAGGGTTTGTGCTCCAAGCCCCTCATCACACTCTGGGGTGAGTGGTTCCTGCCCAGGTTCCCCTCCTTGCAGGACAGTGCTGAAGGAAGAAGTTCCCCAAACCAGCTAAATAAACAAACTGAATAACACCTAAATAACAAACTGAAAGGTCCCTAGCCACAGCAGGGAAGATCCATGACAGATGATTTGGCCTCATCCTTGATATAAAACAGCTAACAAACACTCACCCCAACAGCCCTTCTGAAAATAAAATGGAGACAATCCCCCCCACCACTCTGTGCTCTCTAGGAGGGGAAAAACCTTAACTTCAGGCACATCATTTCTGCACGTACCTCTGTCATTTCTGGGGATTTGATCTCCTTGATCTTGAAGAAGTAGCCCAGTGTCAGGAAGGCGATGGCCATGGCGCTCACGCTGATCATAAAGACCACGAGCGGAGGGCGGCTGCTGACATAAACCTTCAGGTTCTCCAACAGGTTTATGTAGAACATTATTCTGATTGTTCACCTGAGGGGAAAGAATGTTCCAACAGAGTCACTGGACTGTGTGTTACAGCTGGGGGTGGTGGATCACAGCAGACAGAAAGAGAGAAATGGGGCTGTACACAGAATTGAGATTAAATTCCACGGCTGTGCTCTTCACTGAGCACAGAGCGTGTGCCTGAAATACAGCAGTGAGCAGAACAGGCTCCTCATCACCTTCCCAGGGCCTCAAACTGCCAGCTGGGAACAGGTTTTAAGGAATGAGGGCTTCCAGCACAGCCCAGCATCACTGATAAGTAATAGAGCCAGTTCTTGCCTTTCCCCAGGCAGGGTATCACTGCTACATTTTAATGCCAGCGATGTCTGAATGCACCAAGGTACAAACCAAACTCTGCACAGCCTTTGAAAACCAAGGCTGGAGCCTTAAGGATCCCTCTTTACCCCACCCCAAATGCTTTTATTTTCAAAGCAGGGTCTGAGAAGCAGCCCTACATTATTTAAGGCTTTTGCATCAAGAATCCTATGGGCAGATATACCCAAAAAACTGCATTAGGGTGGAGGCTGGAAGACTCCTGGTCTTTATTTAATTCTTGCAGGATCTAGAACTTTTTGTTCTGTCTGTAAGCACAGCCAGGACCTGACATGCTGAGGAAGGTCCCGGCTGTGCTTACAGAGTCACTAATTTTTGCCCCAAATATAATAATTTTGTCTGATTCTCCTCCTGAATTGTTATCTGCAGAGCAAAAAGACCCAAATTCCTGTGTCAGCTTCCCCACCTCCACACCCAGGGAAAAGCAAACAGCCAGGTGTTAAAGGGCAGCCTTGTGACATCTCCTTCAGAAGCTCTGCAAGAAGGAACTCCAAGCCCACCTTTATCTCTGTCCTACCTAAAACCCTGGCTGAAAAGGCTTTTGACCCCAATGAAAACACCACGGCAGGAGCTGCTCCTAGCAAGGTGCTGCTGATCTCCAAAACTCTGAGGGAAAGGCAAAAAGGATTCTGTACTGCAAGGGTTAAAGCTGGAACATCCACAGAGATCTGATAACATTTAATTAAGGCAGGGACTGCTCCTGCAGCTCAGGGTGATTCCTCCTGACTGCCACCATTGTCATTTACAATCCAGGTGTAGCAGGGCTGAAAAGTGGCAGCTCAGAGGATGAGAGAGTCACAGGGCAAGGCAGGGAGGGATCTGTGATGTGATCTATTGATTCAAGAGAAAACAAAAGAAGGGTAAAGAACAGGAGTGAAGACAAAGCTCTTTTCAGAGCCCACAGAGTACAACTGATCTCAACTTCCTTGTGTATACTAAGGATTTTACTGGCAGGAATGCTTCAGCAGTTCCTGTTTGCAGAAGAAATATTGACAGAACCTGCAGAAGTGTCCCAGAGAGGGGAAAATCCAGCTCAGGGAGAAGAGTCACAGGTACAGTGCCAACAACACAACCCTGGGCTGTGCCTGCTGAGACAGAGCTCTCCAGAGCTCAAGATCTCATCCTGGCTTCATTATTTTGCACCATCAACCCCTTTCCGTCCACCCTGCAAAGCCCAGGAAGTTTTTCTCACAGAGAAGTGGGTGCTGTGAACATCCCTATAAGCCAAGGTGAAAAGCAGGGAAAGGAGAGGGATGGGAGGGGAAGGAAAGGTGATGAGAAATGTGCACCTTACCAGAACTGTGTCCCAGAGCAGCTGTGGCACAGCCAGGCAAGGTGGCAGAAGGCAGCAGGGACAGGGAAGGGAGAGCTGGGGCTGGCAGGGATCATGCTGGGAATGATCCGCCCTCCTGCACGTTCTGCCTGGCTTGTCCCTGGCAGCAAATTCCTTCCAAGAGCCCGAGTTAAAAACCCCAAACGCTCCATCCAGAGGCAAAACCCCAAATACTCCTTCTGGAAACGTGGGGAGATGGAAGATCAAAACCTAAACCAAAAGCAGAGTTGTAGGCAGTGTCCCCTCCTGAATTTCCTTTAGGAAATAACACAGATGCAGAGTTTACTGCAGCTTTTAATCAGGGCTGAGTGTCACCCACAGCACATCCAGGCCTGGGATTCCTTTTTTAAAGGGGTTTCTAACAGCTCCACTAGAATTTGTTTGCCACAGAGTCTAAAACCAGCCATAAAAAAAGAGGATGTGCTGAAAATCCTACACAGGGAAATATTCAGGCTAATATTTTTATGTAAGAGATCACCAGCTTTTAAGTGCCAGTTGTTTAATATGCTGCCATAACTCACTGGCTTTGAAAGCAATTAGAAAATGCCATAAGCTGCAATTTCCGAGGAGTAATGTGCCTTTGGAGCATTTGGGAGGGAAAAGGGAACAACTGTGGATTTCAGTACTGGAGCTGACATGAAAATAGCAGTGGGGGAAAGCAGAAGGATGAATGTTTCCATGCTGCTGCCTGAAGAATTACTGATTTTTTAATCAAAGTACTTAAATAACTTTAATTGTCATGGCATTTGTGACCCAGATCAGTGCATTACATCAAAGTGTCTATGGATTTTCAGGGTTCCTTAAACTCCTCTGTTAGAATCACAATGCACCCCAGCTCTTCTGCCAGCTCTAGTAACTTACTTCCTCCTCTGTGTAAATGAATAACTTCAAGAATATCATTTAAACTTTTATTTCTTGTTCACAGAGTTAAAAAAAAAGCAAACCAAACCAAAACAATGCTTTTACCTCCTGGCAGGTCAGGCAAGCAAGATCAGATTTCACTTTTTAGCCAAATAAATAATTTAGTGAGTGGCTCTAATGACTGCTGCTGCCTCTCTTCACTCCAGCAAAGCCTTTTAATACTTGGTGCAATAAAAATCTCCCCAGTCAGACTAAACAAGGAGCTCAAGAATGAAAACTGCCAGGCTGGAACATTGGCCAGCAGCTCCAAGGTAATTGCTGGGTAGTGAGGGATGTTCAGCAGGAGTTGCAGCTGCTGGAACTCGCCAGGAAACCCTGGAGATGTTGTGCTCTTAAATCAGCATCTACAAACCCAGGCAGGGACAAGATTAAAATGGTAAAGGGGGAAATGCAACAGTTTAATCTGTCAGAGGGCCAGAACTGAGCAGCCAACTCAAAAGCAGGAAAATATTCTATAATTTGGGGAGATTTCCTCCAAAACAGCTCCTGACAGCAACCTCAAAGGAGCAACACTGAATTCCTCTTTATTTGTGTATGAAAGAGTGTGGAAAAGGAAGCTGCTGAAATAGACTGATGAGTTTTTCAAGGCTAAATTGCAAACAAGGAAAATCTTGAAGTCTATCACAAAGACCGAAAAGTCAATGCAATGAGTCACAGCTGAAATATTGAATTCCCATTTGGAGGCTTAATATCAAAGGAGCTGAATTCCTAAGAATAAAAATCCCATATGCTGTACTAAAGCAGGTATTGAAAGCAAAACTGCACTTACCAAAGTGAAAAAAAAAACAAACCAAAGATGAATTTTAAAGAGATCAAAGTGGTTTGACATTTTTGTCAATAATGTCAACTACCACCCTGCCACTAGAAAGCTTAAAATGATGGAATTTCCTCACAGATATTTCCCCTTCTTGTTGTGCAGGCAAGGTAATCACTCTGGAGGAGGGGTTTAAATGTAAAACCACCACTGAAATATCCTAAGGAGGAAAACTGGATGAAGGAGAAGGGCAGGAGGCAGCAGTGCCTACCCCAGCACTCCTTTAGGATCTCACAAGTTTTTCAATTTTCAGTATCTCACTGCACAGAACAGTATTTAAATTGAGCTGTGCAGCTCAAAAAAATAAATCAATTGTATTTTCAAAGGTGCCTCACTACCAGGAGTGCAGAGGGGTAAAGAAATGGATCAGTTCAGGGTTAACCACTCTGAATGAAAATGATGCTGTGTGCCAAAGGAATATTTACAAATACAAATCAAACAGACACGGGAAAGCAGCCATAAATAAATGCAAACAAAGCAGTGGTGTTCACACCAAACACCTTTAGCAACAATAAACAGCAGCAGGTACCAAAATCATTTCATTTGGATTTCTTCTCTGCAAATTTGATGTCTAAGAGTGAAAATAAAAGTCAGAGTTGTGTGAGCTGGGGCTGCTGATGGGGCTGGTGCTGTTCAGCATCTTTGAGGGTGACAGGGACATGGGGACAAGCTTGGCAGTGACAGCGAGCTGTGTGGGAAGGATCTGGACAGGCTGGAGAGGTGGCTCTGGGACAACCTGATGAGGTTCAAGTGTAAGGAAGGGTAACTTCAGCATCCTGATATCTGGGAAAATAGAGGTGTTAGGATCTGCAGCAGCTTCAGATCATCTTTTTAGGAAGTGGGATGAAACTGCACAGCCTAAAACCTTCCCCAGCAGCAGCAGGGCAGGCAGGAAGGAGGAATTCATCGTGGAGGAATCCCCCAGGGCACAGCAGTACCTCTGTGCAGCTGAGCCTCCTCCAGCGTGAGCAGAATAAACCAAACCCAACAACTCCTGGGAAATGCCAGCAGGTTTCTGCTCAGCACACAGGGAGGGAAGCAATCAGGGCGTGTGGAGGAGGAAACTTCACAAAAACATCACCTTGGGTCCTTGAATCCAACCCAACATAACCCCAGGATCAGCAGATGTGCACAAACACATCTGCTCCACTGGGAGATAAGGGGAATTGGCTCCAGCCAGAAGTGGCTTATCAGTTTGCTGAGCTATTTTATCCACAAATATGTTTACTGAGGAAAAAACTCCACATTTTCCTAAAAACTTCTATTTTCCTGCAGCCTGGAAGATGAAAACGGCAGGAAAATGGCTTTGCACATGCACTGCACAGGGCAGCAGGGAACAGCACCTGGAAATGTGGAAAAGGACATTCCTTCCTCCTGGCTCCCTGATAAAGGGTCAGGATGCAGAATACGAACAAATCCAGGGACTTGCAGGAATAGAAAGAAGCAAATGCTTCATACTTGCATGAAATGGTTTTTTTGCACCTCTCAAAACACTTTTCAAAGATTAATTAATCATTTCAATATCCCCAAGAGGGGCACCAACAGCAAACATTTCAGGTCTGCCCATGAAACAAAGCCAAGGAAGAGAATTTGCTGAATGACAGAAAATTGTAAAGATCAAATTGAGATTGAATTTCAAACACCCAAATTTCAGACTTCAACTCTCTATAAAGACAGAAAACTTGAAAAAAATAAGTCAATGATGTAAAAAATAAAAAGGAAGACAAACATTACTTAATCTGTGTGTGACAGCCCTTCCCAACAGACTTGTGTTGTTCAGAAAGTCTGGTGGATTCACCACAAGCACCTGAACTTTGTGCCAGCTGATACTCTGGGGACAGCAAAGCTGATTTCCATTTCCCACTGGAAGAAAAATTCATGCAGAAACAGACAAATCCAAACAAGTTCCAGGTATTTTTTTGTATGTTCTCAGTTCTTAAAAATGATGAATGAGAAAAGGCAAGGAAAGTTAAAAGTCAGGAAGCAGCAACAGAGTGAGGAAGCTTTTTTCCCCTGGATCAATGAACCCTGAATTCTGACTTTTGTTAGAAGTGAAAAACATAATTTTAAACATACCCAGCTGTAAAATCAAAATGAACTCAACCTTTGGTTGAAAATCAGACATTTTGGTGCCAAACCTGAAGCAGGCATCTCTGTCTGCCAAGAGCCTGTGCCATGGGAATGGATTCACTTCCAGCTAAAAGAGCTCATGGGCATTTTTAAACCTCCCAGCTTTTCCAGGTCCAAGTCATGACTTCCAACGTGAGTTACCATAACCCAAACCAGCCAGACTGCAATAAAACACACAGTAACAGATGAAGGACTTTGAATTTGTATTAAAAATGCTATTCTGGTTACTACTGCTCACCATGAGAACCTGGGAGGGGAAAGGAAAAACAAAATTATTCCGTTTTACAGGACCTTTAAAGATCCGTGAGAAATCAAAAATACAGGATGGTTTTGATGAAGAAGTGTGAAAATTCTCAGTAACTGTTCAGTAATCACAACCTGGTTGAGTGGTGACCAGTTCAAGGTTAATTGTTGACTTCATTAAAGCTACTCATTAAGGAATGTGGGACCCAATTCAGCAGTGAAAGTGCAGAGAAATGCCAGGAAAAGGCTCTTCAGTCTGTAATGAGAACTGTGAGGAGACAGGGATGCAGACAGATACACAGCTTGAATCACAAGCAGAAAAATTACTGACAAGCTGAGGAAATGGCAGCTTTGGGGAATGGCAAATTCAGAGTTTGGGTGTGGAAAGAAGGGGGAGAAGCAGCAAAGCAGCCAGTGGCCGCTGATGGAAATAGAAACAGCAGCAAAACTGAAATGAGGGAGCTGGGACACAGCTGAGATATGAGAGCTATGGCTGGAATATTCTCATGTCTGTGTGCTTCAGCCCCCTGCTCAGAGCAAACAGCACCTCAGCCCAGCTGGGTGAGCTCACTCCATTTTACACATTAACAAACCCCCAAAACACACAGGTTTGCACCCAAAACAAAGCCTGGGCGTTCTGAGCCCTGGGAACCTGCTTTATTCACAGGTCAGGGCAGTCTTAGGAAGAAAATGAACTCCCACCCAGCCATGCTTTGGGTAAGGGGAGGTTTGGGAAAAGCAACACAATCCTGACACCAGCGAGTTTCATTAATAGTTTAGGGCTGGATTCCTAAAAACAGCTCCATTTCTACAAAGCCTGTGCTGTCATTTAACAAAAAAGAAGATGATGCCAGCTGCCAGACCTGCAGGATCAGCTCAGGGGGTGCTCCAGGAGGGCTCTGGATGTGCCAGGCTCTGTCCCTCTGTCCCCTGCTCAGCAAGGACACCCAGCTCTCTGTCCCCTGCCCTCAGCTGGGCACTCTCAGAGCACAGGGACTATTCTGTTTTCTCAGGTGACCTTTCAAGCTGTTGTCTTTCAAGCGGAAAGGAAGAATCACATTCCAGCAGAGCCACTCCTCAGATCAGGGCAGGTAACAAAGCCAGCCGGGGCTGCATCCTGCCCGTGGGCCGGGCTCAGCGAGCGATTCCCAGCCACAATTCAGTAACATCCGTGCTGGGGCTGCTGTCCCGGGCCGGGCAGGGCAGTGCAGGGCAGGGCAGGGCAGGGCAGCGGAGCCCCGGTGAAACCCGAGCCGCTGGGTCCTGCCCGGGGCCACGGGGATTCATCCCGAGCGCTTCCCGTCACTCAGCCCTCGGAAGCAGAACGCGGTGATTGTTTGTTCACCACAAGGGCCAAGCCCAGGTTGATTCCCCCACCGCGCTGCTCCAGCGGCCAAACTTCGGGGAAGTTGGGCGAGGATGTGGAGAGCAAACCTTAATTAATGAATCCTCATCTGCGCTCCGGGCTTGTCTGCCAGGCAAATTCACCCGGGTGATTCCATCTCCAGAGCTAATCCTGGAAATGAACTCCCCAAAGACAAACCCTGGAGAGCAAACGAGGGGAAAATGGGGAACATGAAATCGCAGCTGTGCCGGAATGGATTTTCCCCCAGGGTGATTGGGATCCACGGTTTGCATGGAACAGCAGCGATGGAGCAGCCATGTTCCAGGCATGATGCACCGGGAATTCTGTTATTAAAACCATCGTGAAATCATCAGTCAAGTTAACCCCACCAAAAAAGTAAAAGAGGGTGAAATAGGAGTGTAGAGAAAATTGGGGAAAACATCCCAGAACAGCCACACGACAAAAGGCTCCCCAAAAAGTGATCCCCACGCAGCAATCACCGCTCAGAGGCTGTTTCGAAACACAACTATTTTTAGTGCTACACAAATTATCATTTTTCACCGCCGTTATTTTTTCCCCCCCTTGCTACGACGCCACGCACACAAACTCCAAGCCGACGACCTCTCCCGACACCATTTTTATGTGTAAATAATAAAAATAAACCGAGGCTGCGGCCCCGCCGCGGGCCGAGCGCAGCCGGGCTCGGGGAGCCCCGGGGCTCTCCCGCTGCTCCCGGCCCCTCACGGCTCCCCCATCCCCGGGCAGGCCGGGCCGCGGGGCCGCCCCCGTCCGCTCCTTACCGGCGTCCGCGGCGGGGCTCGGGCCCCGGGGCCGGGCGGGGCTCACAGGCGGCGGCGCTGCCGTGCGGGCGGGCTCTGCACCATCGTCCTGCCCTGCCGGGGCTGCGGGCACGGGCAGCGCGGGGGAGAGGCCGCTCCCGGGCAGCCCCGGGCCGGACACACGGACAGGCCCCGGCACCGGGCCCCGCCTCCGCCGCCGCTTCCGGGCCGCAGCCCTGACCCCGCTCCGCCGACGGTGGCGCGGGGGGGACAAGATTGAGGCGGCGCCGGCAGCGCGGGAGGGGCCGGGAACGGAACCGGGAATAGAAACGGGAACCGGGAACGGAAACGGGAACCGGGAATGGAACCGGGAACAGTGGCGGAACGGGCCCGGGAGCAGCATCGGGAGCGGCTCCGGGCCCTCACGGCGTTGTCGCCCCGGCCCCGCGCTCCCCGCTCCAGCCTCCCTCAGGAGGTTCCCGCCTTCCCGCTCCCCTTTTCCTCTAAAAATTATCCCCAAACATCTTTTTTGTTGTGTTTCCTAACGGAAATACCCATACCAATACCTATTCCAATACCTAAAGGTGCTCAGGGGTAAATCCTTAAGGCAAATAAACCTTCGTTTACATTTATCGTGATAAATAATATAATTGTGTTATAGTGCATTATTATATATTACTACTATTAACAAATTACCACATTACCATATTACTATAATTTTAATATTATATATATTATATACATTATATAATATATAAAAATACATACTGTATATAATATATAGAATATCTACTATATACACTATAATATGATATAATATATATTATAATATATATGTAATTATATTATTATAATTACCATATTGCCATATTATCAATGGTAATATGATGGAAATGTTTCCACGAGGATAATGTGAGCTCTGGTGGAGCTGTTTAGTGTCCCTGACAGCTGGGCAGGCTGGGAGAAAACCTTCCCTAAATATCGCATTGAAATAAATTAATAATTAAGAATAAACAAATAATTATGCATTAAAATATTTGGGTGAAAAATATTCCCTAAAAATGCTTTGGGAAGGTAAAATTCCAGCAGTCCCATGAGGATCTGAAAGGTCAGAAACTCCAAAATGACAGCACTGAATTAATGAGCAACAGTCATAATTAATGACTCCAGCATTTCCTGTAAAATATCTTCCTTACCAAGGGAAATAAATGCAGGAGTTGCCATGCAAAGAAATATTTTACAATTAAAGATCCAACCTGAGGAGCTGCAGTCTCTGTTTTCAGTGATAATGAGCTAAGAGCAGGAAAAATAAAGCTAATTTCTGACACTGACTGTGGGCACAGCACAACAGCTGCATTTTAAATCACTTTAAGGGACGATATTTCCATTTAAATCACTTTTTAAAGGGATGATATTTCCATTAAAGTCTCTGCTTTGTTATTCTTTTGGGGGTCTCACCCAAACTTTGAGTGCCTCTGTGCTCCAGCCCTGCTCAGGGATTACTCCAGGTGTGGAAATCCACCTTGCCTGACTCATTTACTCAAATTTTAAATGAATTTTTCAAATTTACTCGAATCCACCTTTCCTGACTCATTTACTCAAAATTTGAATAAATTTTTCAAATTTACTCAAATCAAACTTACTCAAACCAAACTTACTCAAATCAAATTTACTCAAATCAAATTTACTCAAATTTTTCAAATTGACTCAAATCCACCTTTCCTGACTAGCTTACTCCAACCATCCCCACTTTGGTGCCTTAATTACAAGATGCCACATGAAAAAAAAAGAGATATTTTAGTTACAAAATCCTTCCCAAGTGCTTCATCACCTCACCCCAACGACTTCTCTGCAAAGAAAATAAAAATAAACACTGGTACCCAGGCTGGAACTTGCAGGGCACTTGAGAATGGATGGAAATAGAAACAGATATTTGAATTGATCAGAAATGGATGGAAATACCAAGATTCTCCCAGCTCAGAGGATGCAGGAGCAGCCACGAATGATTAATGGAATAACAAAATGAAGGAGGGGTCCAGGGACTCAGGAATGGGCAGAACTTTATTATTTAAACACTCTCATTTACACAACAGCTGCAAGTTTGCTTCCCCCAGCCCTCCCTCGGGACAAAGCTGGAGCTCAGAATCAGCACCCAAATAAAATAAATAAATCCCAGGATTATTCACTAAGCATTTTGGGTGGTGACACACGGAATAATTTGATTTTTTTTTGTGTTGTTGTGAGCATCCCAGTGCTGCAGCTTCTTCTCTGAACACCAGGGGTGGTGCATAGTTCACAAAAAAGCCAAAAACTGCCAGAGAAAGGGGAAATCACAGTCGTGGTCTGGAGTTATTGCAGTGCAAAGTGAGCAGCAGTGCCTCGGTGGAGTGGGAACGAAGCACCAGCTTTGTGCTCTCCTCCTCATGGCAGGAGTTAAACTTGGCTTAAAGCAGCTCCAGCTGAGCTTTGTGTTTGGGATCTCAGGGCAGGCCTGCATGGAGCTGGAAGGGATTTCAAAAGGACAGAAAAAGTTCCAAAGTTCTGTTGTAAAAGGTTGTTTTTTTGTGGGGTGAGCTCCTCTTTTCCAGCCCAACCTGAATTTTGGTGACTTTCAGTGACACAAAAAGCCATTTTTAGCTGGCTGTTCAAGGTGCTGAAGGGGTCACTGAAGAGCAGAACGTTGATGTTTCATGGAAATAAAGTGCATTTTTCTGCTCCTGCTAAAAAGCAACCTCAAATTATATGAATTTACTTATTTATTTATTTCCCAGGATTGTCAAAAAAAGCAACCAAAATTTATCCCACTGATGGAAGTGACCAGGAGAGAGAGAGACTTTTGGAGCAACTCTTTCATGGTCTCTTTCCCCTCCCCTTTTTCTGTTCCACAATATGCAGTTTTTAATATAAATATTTCCTCTTATTCCTGAAATATTTTCCATTTCTGGCCCCACATTCCTTCCCAAAGCAGTAAAATCAGCACTTTTGGGCACCACTCGAGGCTACCAGGTGTTCTGACAGAGCATTTAAATGAAGAAATGGCATCTCTTAAATAATTTTGTTTTATAACAAAGCAGATTAAGATGATTTTTCAAGTCTGCAAAGCACTCCAACTTCTCCCTTCCAGGTTATCCAAACTCCAACAGCATTTTTGCCTTTTTACTGCAACCTGATGGAACTGAAAGGTGCTAAAATGAATATTTTGAGATCATTTTCACTCACACACGAGCTCATGCACAGTTGGGACATTAGATTTGAAATCTATTTACAATTTTACATATTTTACAATATATAATTCATCTTTACAGCTACAGAATAAGTTCAGACTAACATTGGTACTTTTTTTTTCTCTGCTGGAACTTGGCTTCAAGTTAAACTAATTATTAAAAACAATTAAGTGCATGCTTAGAAGGGAACTTTCAGGAGAGATGTCAATGGACTAGTGTTGCTTAAAAATGACACCAGTTTGTGTAGAAAATCGAAATTCAGTTCAAAAAACCCACCAAAGCCTAATAGAAACCTACTGGACTAAAATAAATACAATTCATTCCACTCAACCAAAAAAAGAAAAAAACCCAAAAAACCAAAAGTACCTTTAAAATGTACTGATTTAAGCTCTTTTTTTTTTTTTTAAGCCTTAAATTTCCTTCCCTTCCCAGCTAGCTGGGGAAAATTATCCTGCATAAACCTGAGGCTGCAGTGGTGGGGGCAGCTTGTCATTCTCCACGTTTTCAGAGTCAATGGCTGCTAAGGCTTGGCTTTTTGGTTTGATTTCTAAGGGATATTTCTCCACAATATCCTCCACCTCCTTGGTGATGCCCTCAGTCCAATCGATGAGGTCCTTCTCCAGCTTCTTGGCTTCACTGACAATTCTTTCCTGTCTCTCATTCAACTGAGAGAGGAGGTCTAAGCTTTTGCACATCTGCTTCACCCCCAGGCACACATCAGGGGAGAAAGTGTCAGATTCCTGCTTCTTTGGGGAGGTCTGGCCCGTCATGAAGCGATCAAAATCCTCCTGGCTCAGGTTTAAGGACTGAGCATCCAGTTTTTCAATGAAGGCCACGGCACAGCACTGCAAACAGAGCAGAGAGAGCATCACTGCAGGACTGCCATCAGCACACTGCAAGGGCTCACAGCCAGAAAAGTGTTCTCTTTCCCTTTACAGAAAATGCTACAACATTTTCTATTCCTTTCCCTCTTCTTACAGCAGTTTTTTAATATTTTTTATGCCCTAAATGAGCTTTTCCAGGAGTTAATTTTATCAGACACTTCATACAACTCTTTCCTCTCCCTAAAAGTTTGAAGAAATCAAAAACTGAGCTGCCAAGGTGCATTCCAGACCTCAGGGTCTGAGTGCTTGGGAGGTGAGGGAACAGCAGGAACATGCCAAGGAGACAGGAGCAGTGTATTAATATTTAATTATCTGATCAGCAGAGATCTGCTATGCAGATTAATTTAATTAATTAATTTCCTCAAGGAATGTCAAAGCTCAGCTCACTTGGTGGATGCTCTGCTCCTACTGAAATGAACTTTTAACAATCCAAGTGTTTCATTCAACTCTGTAATTTCCCTCCAGGATATTTTATGATAAAATACAGAGCACACCAAGAAATGCCTCTTGGAGAAGCTGTAAAATCCCTGTTTGGCTCCACACTTGAATGGCCTTCAAAAAACTCTCAGAGGGGACTTTGCATCTGGAACATCTGCACAGCCCAAACTCAGGGTTTGAGGAACAGAGAGTCCTGATCTTGCAGGATAAAAATACACTCAAGTCTTAGCATTATTTTCAAATAAAGGGTTTAAAGTTATAAAATAAGAGAACAAAGCTCTGATTTGGACAGCAGAGATGGAAGAGAGAGGAGACAAAATTGGCTGTGCTTTAAGTAACCTCAACCACTGTTTGAAGATGAAACTGAATTTGGGTTTGTGCACTTGAATTTGGGTTTGTGCACTTGAATTTGGGTTTGTGCACTTGAATTTGGGTTTGTGCACTTGAATTTATGCCCTCTGCTGGCAATTCCTGCCTCCCTGCTGTGCAAGCCCAGCCTCCGTGCTGCACTCACCAGGTTGGTGAAGTAATAGCCATCCTCCCCAGTCATCAGCCTGCTGGGGTTGCAGAAGCGCGTGATGTACTGGATGTTGGACTGCAGCCGAGGGGGGTTCCCCTTCAGCACGATGTAGATCAGGGTGGGCAGGAAGTCGTCAGCAGAGGCTGGCTCGTTCTTGGTGGTTTTGATGGCGTTGAAGATGTGCTTGCTGCACTTGGTGATGCAGGCCAGCTTGTCCCGGGGGACGCGCTTGGAGTCCATCTCGATGATGTCTGCCAGGGGAAAAAGGCCTGGAATCAGCCAAATTGTAACCACCAGGCACTGAACAGGCAGCATTCACTGGGCAGTATTCATGGAAATAAAGTGCATTTTCTGCTCCTGCTCTTTTTAAAAAGCAACCTCGAATTATATGAATGAATTTAAAAATTTATCAATTATTTTTAAACTATGGGGTTGTATTTAAAACTATGGGGTTGTATTTAAAACTATGGGACTGTATTTAAAACTATGGGACTGTATTTAAAACTATGGGACTGTATTTAAAACTATGGGACTGTATTTAAAACTATATCAATTTCTTTAAAACTACTGAAATTAATTTAAAATTATATGAATTAATTTAAAATTCTATTATTTTATTTAAGAATTCTTTTACTGCATCATTTATTGCATCATTTCTGTCTGTGGGGAAGGGATTCAAGTAGACCAGTTAAGCCTAAGCACTTCAGTGTGGAAAGTCATCCCTGCTCCACAGATTAAATTCCAAATTCCTGCACATTTAACAGCCTGGACCCACCTTGTGCTGACAGCAAAAATCATCTCAATAAGCAAGAGAGATGAGATTTAAAGCTGTAAATAATTCATATTATTTTTTAAGAATTCTTTTACTGCATCATTTATTGCATCATTTCTGTCTGTGGGGAAGTGTTTCAAGTAGATCAGTTAAATCTCAGCACTTCAGTATGGAAATTATCCCTGTTCCATAGATGAAATTCCAAATTTCTGCACATTTAACAGCCTGGACCCACCTCTTGATGACAGCAAAAATCATCTCAGTAAGCAAGAGATGAGATTCAAAGCTGTAAATAATTCATATTATTCATATAATAATAGAATATTGTATAAATAATATATAGGATTATTATTATAAAATAGAATAAATAGAATTCATCACTCACAAACCTGTAATTGCCTTCACAACCATGTCAGAGACTTCTGGGATTTCCTCACTGACAGGAACACACAGCATCTGGGGAGTGACCCAGTGCAGAGCCCTGGGAAGGAGAAAAGGGGTTAAACCTTCAGTGCCAGCCTCATGCAGGTGTTTGAAACCTTTGCTTCCTGAACTCAGGGCAAAGGAATGCTTTGTGTCACTGAGGCATTATTCCAGCCATAAACCACTTTATTCCACTGATGTCATTTATTTTCAGAGAAAGCACTTTTTTTTTTTAATTTTGGCTGTGATTTAACAAAAGCAAATTTTGCCAGTGTAGTGGTTGTCATTATCCCAGCTATTAATTCTTTCTGTATTTTAAATAAAATGGTTTGAACCCTTAACAAGCCATTTTTCTGTGCACAGCACAAGGGTTTTAACATGGCTGATTCAGAGCTCATTTAGAGAATTACTCAATTATTTTTCCTTTCAAGCCTTACCTGATCCTCTTTTGGACAGCAAGGTCTTTCTTCTCATCATCAGTTGTCTCAGGGCAAAAAACATATTTATACTGGCGTGTCATGATGTATTTCTCAACCTCATCCATTGCCTTCTCCACTTTTTCAGGGGGCACTGAAAGGGACAAATCCCACAGATCAAATATTCCAGGGCTCTTTGGAAGGTTCAATCCCAATATCAGCAAATTAAGATTAATCATTCAAGCCAACCTGAGTTCATAAATGGATAGAATACATCCATTACAATATACATATATAAGAAATATATATTTATTCTATACATAGAATAAAAGTTTTTAAATGCCTCTCAGTTACCCCATTTCTGGGTCAGAAAGGGGCTTAATCCAACAGAACTCTACTGAGAATTTAAAAGAAAATGAAAATGTTTGTAAAAACATCTGGACAGCAAAACTTCCTAGAAGGAACAATTCTAACTCTGGAACCAGAACCTGCTCCCAGCATTTCTGAGCTTTGCTTGAACTGAAAATCCAATTTAGTTTTACAGCACTGCCTTTGGAAGAAGGAAAGTGAAAGAGAAGAACTTGGTACCTTTCCAACGTGTCTGCAGCCTGTCTGCTACATTTTGGTAGAAGTCCTGGGCACACTCAGATTGCTCCTCAATGCTTAAATCCTGCAAGAGAACGAGAAGTGTGAAGGGCTGGCAGCAACACCTCGAGTTTTGTTTTGGTTTAAGGCAAGTGTCCAGCTGCTGTAACAGTCTGAGAATGCAGAGGTGTCATCAGAGGTGTTTATAGAGGCTCAATTTTAGTTAAAAATAGGAGAGGCCAACACTGGCTCTTTAATGTGTGAGAGATTTGTGTTTATTTGCTGAATAAATGGATATTAGCACAGGTGCAATGGCTTTTTCCCCTGAGGAGCACTGGCAAAATAACTCAGACTAAGCAAAATGTTTATCCCTATTTAACCTCTGATTTTTAAAAGACATTTTATAATCTATAAAACCCCCAAAAACATCAATTATTTGAAGGAGTATCTCTACAGCAGATATCTCTGATGATAAAGTTACTGTGAAATATATTCACAGTAGTATTTGTGAAACAACACTGGCCTTTGCTAACTGAGCTCCTGAAGAACATAAAATTAATTAAGGCAATTCTCATCATTAAATGAAACCACACATTAAAAAAGTGTGGAGAGAATTTGATTTCTGAATTCTCCAAGGCCAAAAACTGGATATTTCCCTGAACACAGGTCTCAGCTCTTGCTGAAACTGGATTTCAGGCCTGGTGTATGTGTGGTAAAAAAATCCCATGTTTTGAGAGGATGAAGTAGGAAATGAGAACACCTTCAGTGCTTGAAGCCAAAAATAAACCCACTCTGTTCTCACAAACTGTGCTCAGAATGAACAGAGCCAAAAGAAAGGAAATGAAAGTTCAAGAAGAATTCAAAATAGAGGGAATGTAAGATTATCTCCTCACAAGTTCTCATAGAATTTGAGGAATTAAATAGGAAAGGGAGAAGAAGAGGGAAAAAAACAGCTGTGCTGAATTCCGACTCATTCCAACCATAGGTGGCACCACAGACTAATGTTACAAGAATATTGATTTTTTTTTAAAATGGAAAATGAAGATAACACTTATTTCATATTTAAAAAAGCAGCACAGTCAAGTTCCCCTTCCTCTATAAAAGGGGAGGGGTGGGTTGATGCTGAATTATTTTTAGGAGTTTTTAGGCTTAAGTTGTGTCATCCCTGGAAGTGTCCAAGGCCAGGCTGGATGGGGATTGGAGCCACCTGGCTCTGTGGAAGGTCCCTGCCCAGGGAACCAGATGATCTTTAATTCCCTTCCAACCCTAACCACTCTAAAGCTAAATTTAGATCTCACCTGGTGAGATCTAAAAACTCACCAGGTGATATCTTACATCATTTCCACAAGTCAGGTTAATGTAGAATATTGCTGAACAGACTCATTCATGTGGGATTTAGTCAGACATTATAATTTATCTGGGCTGCTCTGGGGTTAGCAGGATCCTTTGGTCCCAAAGTACCAAAAAAAAGGCACCCAGATCTTTATTTGATCAATCCAATCATCTGAAGGCTCCTGCCCCACTCCAGAAAACCCAAACTGCTGGAAGAAGTGCAGCACCTCCTCCCTCTCCCCCCAGCTTCCCCATTTTACTGAGACAAGAGGCATTCAGAGCTCACCCTTTTATGACTCATGGTGTCCAGAAAGAGTTTGCATTGCTTGTAGATATCCTGGCCAGGCTTCTGGTACGTCCTGATGAATTCTATGAACTCCTTGGACACTCGGTCTGTCTCGAGGCTGGCCTGCCTGTGGATGGCAGGGCTGGGAGCCTTGGCCTCCTGGATCTCTGCTGGCAAAATTCAGGGCACAGCAGATCAGGTTTTTTACACTGATGGGTAATTGCAGAAAGGTTTTATCATTTTGAGTCACTTTTTAAATTTTTGTAGCTGTGCAAATTGGTCATTTGTAATTGTGTAAATGTAAATTATAAATGAGCAATGGTGTAAATTGTATTTCACAAGTTTTGCCAGGGAGATGTTGGATATTATTGAACACAGCAATAATTAAGAAACACAACTCCAGGAAAACTGAGCATCCCACTGAAGTGGAACATTTACAGCCACATCCCCATTCACCCTAAAGGCCTTTTTATATTACAAGTGACTGCAACACAGGGCTGCTTTTGGGTTTTACAGGCAGTCCCAGGTCAGACATCTCCATTTAATGTTTCCAGCTGGGATTCTGCAGATTCCTAAAGATAATGGGGTGGTTTTCCCACTGTCCCTGACCTCCACACTCCTTGCACCAACACAGGTGGCTGCCCAGCAGCTCAGGGCAGATCTGCTTGAGGAACACACACTGCAAGGTGCCAGGGCTGCATCCAGGGGGGTTTTCCCACAAAATCTGATTTTCCAAGTTCCAAGCTCATTGTGCTGCTCCAGCCCCTTCACCCACCTTTCAGCTTGCCAGCCAACGCTGTTGGAAATGGAGGGATTGAACAGAGGTGGTGGAAATGAACGTGGTGAGAGGCAAGCAGCAGAGAGACAGAAAACATGAAAATATTCATGGTCAGCACGAGACAAACACGGCTTTCACCCCGAAAACACTTCACATGCACAGAAATCCTGCTTTCAACAAGCATGCACAGCTCCAGAGGGAAAAGAAAGAAATGGGATTAATATGTTTAAGTTGGTTTAATTTGGATTTGAGGGAGCTTAGTGGGGCTTTTTTGGTTATGTGTTTTTGAGGAGATCAAGCACTGCAGAAAATCCAAAGTTGTGTCACCCAAGCTCTGCTCCTCTGACCAGAGCCCCACACTTCAGGGAACTTGGCCAGGCACCATCAAAGCACCTCTGGTATTTCAGTGCCCAAAACAGAAAAGGTTATGCAAATATTTAAATTCCAACTGCAGCAATTGAGATACAGAGTGCAAATCCAACTCCTTTCCAGCTACTCAGGGGCATTTTCCAGAGGGGAATTCCTTCCATTGCCTTTATACCCAGGATTCACTGCATGAACCCCAAATCCTCCACAGGATTCCAGCTGAAGGGTGGCCATTAATTCAATTTGTCATTAGAGAAGCAGGAAGCTTGTTTGGAAATAATAAACAAAGAAAAGGGCAGAATTATCAGATATTTCTGCTATGATTAGTTGCTGATCTCATTTCACAGCAGAGCTGAAGGTTTATTTGCTTACTTCAACAATGAGTTCACTCTTTTATAAAAATAATGAGCTTCATTTTACTATTTGACCTTAAGGGATGTGAATATTATTTTTTCAGTCACAAATTCAAACTAGATTGCTGTTTAGTTACTAGAGAGATGTAGTCAACTGAGGCAGATTAATATTAAGTATTAAAAAGTGAATATTAATTAGAATGAGCCATCTTTTAATGAGTTACTCCAAGAATTACTTATAGTTGCAGCTTCACTGATCTCTGAGCTGAAATCCTGATTTAAGGAAAATTAATCTGTACTGATTACCAAGTGCTGCAGGAACAAATGAACTTCCAGCAATAAAATATCCTCAGGTTTGTCCTGTGTTCTCAGAGAATTCAGTCTAACTAAAAAGAAGCTGATCACAGCCAAGAAATTCCAACCAGTTAAAGAGAGGAAAATGCCAAAACACCAGGAGCGAGCATGGGAAGAGCGAAGGAAGGATCGGCTCCACAAAGAATAAACACAATTAATATTTCAATCTTTCTAAGGAAAGCCACTTGTCACAGCAGAAAGGAGCACTCCAGGGATTCACTATGGTTGTGCCATGGCCACAGAGCCAGTCCAAGCATGGAATGGGGAACAGGGTTTGTCCCCAGCTCTGTCCCACACAGCCTTCATCACCCTCCTGTAATAATTAATAAGCACTGCACATTTCTTTAGCCAGCAGAACAAGTCAGGATTGCAAATAATCAATGGAGAATGAGCTCTTAAAGCTGTTTGCATCAAGGGGTTTGGTGTCCTTTTGGTTTAAGTGAAACCAGTGTCTCCTCTTGATGGGAAATCTTCTTCTTGGTTTATATAACAAATATCTGGAGATGTTTTGAGAATGCCAAAGTTCTTGAAGTGGTTTCAACTCATAATAATCAGATTTGTAACAGCAACCTGGAATTTTTTAAAATAAAAACACAAAGCAGCACAAGATCCAGCTAATTCTTAAAAAATTCTTGTTTTTTTGATCTTAATGCTAAAGTGGAGCTCAAAGAAGCTTCAGCTTTACTCTTGTGACTCCCTGCTGAAAAGCAAAGGATTTGTTTAGAGATTCAACATCACCTCAGGATGCTGGACTTGCTTTTTTTGCCATCTTCATGTTGAAGAGCACGAGTTACAACTGGCACAACCCTAGTTTGTGTTTAGCAAAGCCCAACTAAGAGCCAAGCTTACTAAAACCAGGCAGACAGCTTGCCCAGGCTGTGCTGCATTACCTTCAGAAGGGGAAGCCAGTTCCCAGGAGGGAGTAAAAATCTCCTTCAAATCCCTGAGAATGTTATCAGCATTTCTCTCCCTCCCAAGCTGTCCTTGCTTAGGGGTTTTCTCTTCAGCTGCTGAAATAAAGAGGCCAAAGCAAGCAGGGCACCAAGAGCAGGAGCAGGGCAGGTGGTGAAGGGATAAAAAAAGAAAAGATGGAAAGTGAGAAGAATGAACATTAAAAAAAAAAAAAAAGGTTGAATGCAGGTGAATGAATGCCTTGTGTAGCCAGCTGCTGTCATGCACCAGGACAACTCTAACCAGAAAAATGCTGAATTTCAAATAAAGGACATGCATTGTCTCTAAGGTTAAGACAGATTAATGTTGCTTTTCCTTCTGGGATTCCTCCTCCAGAGCCCAGCATTTCCCAGCTTCTGCCTGTGTGAGCTATTGCTATGCCAAGCCAGCAGTGCCACTCATCATTCCTGCTTGTAACACATTCTGTAGAACAAACACCCAGCCACAAACTTGATATTCCCAGCCCACACAAACACTGCCAGCCTCACATTTATGTGCAGCTCAAGGCACCCTGCTCACACATCCCATTTTTTCCTGTCAAAGTGAGGCACTCTGGCAGCACCAGCTGCTATTTTATCTCACTGTGAGTGTGATATTTCTATCACACTCACACACAGCAGTTTGTTGAGGTGACTGACAGCCAGCACCTTCTCTGCTGCTCTCTCCAGGAGGAAATCCCCTTCCAGCCCTAAATCCTGGTGTGACACCACGGCTGACTCGGGAATTTCTCTGGAATGTGTGCCAGAGGAACAAGGAACTTCCCCTCAGCAGTGCAGTGCCAGCACCAGGAACACATTTCTGCTGTTCTGTGTATAATCACATATAAACACAGGTTTAGCAGTGCACTGCTCCATTTCACAGATTGTTTGGCACCACTCACATTTTTCTGTGTTTTCAGTAGCAATCACTCTCCAGAAGCATCACTATTCCAACTTTTAAAAGTCAAAGCACAGAGCATTAATCTGCCTTTTAGAACAAAAACTTTTCATTTTAAAACACACAGAAGCATGAAAAGCAAAGGAGAGTTACCCTTCTTAGCTCCTGCTCTGGAGGAAGCAGTGAAGAACTTCTTCACAGTAGTGACCTTTCTTGTTTTCTCGTTGGTTTTCTTCTCCTCAAACTTTGAGAAGGTCAGGGACTGAGCCCCCTGGGTGCTCTGGCTGCTGGCATAGGCTTCTTCCTCCTCACGCTGGAGCCTGGAGTTGGAAAATGACAGGTCTGATTTAAGGGCTCAGAAACAAGGCAAAGGAGCTGATTTCCTGTGCAATCATTAATTCCTCATCTGGCATGTTAATTCTTCCCTCTGCCTATCTCCCTTCACTGCAGGACACCCCCTTTCCTGCAGTGTAGGAGTGAGGGAAAGCTCAGGGTTGAACAGTGAGGTCCAAAGGGAGAAGGCTGAGGTTTAAGCATGGTCACCTGCCCCTCACATCACACTCTGAGTTATCCAGAGGCACAGGGGAGGATTTCCAGCAGCACATTCACTGCTTTCCTCCCTGCCTCACACTGAGCTCCCCAACCTATTGCCTCAGGCAGTCCTTTCCCATCTTACAAAAGCAAAACACCCAGTCCCAATCTCAGGAACATTTTGGGAAATAGATCATTGTTGTCATAATCTGCTTTGGTGATAAATGTCTGCTTGAATGGATGAGGCAAAGTCTCAAAGACAAGTTTCTAATCTAAAGTAGGGGAGGGCAAACTCACCAACCCTGCATCCTTTTTTCCTCCTGTGCAGGAGGATTCAAACAGGTCACATTCTATCACCCTTCAGGATGCTGAGCAATTGTCTTTAAACATCCCTCCAGCTCAGGATGGACCATCCATCCTCTGGGATCTGCAATCTCCTGAGGCAGGAATTGCATCTTATCAGGGCTCACAAGCCTGTCTGTTCACTGCAACAAACAATCACAGCTTATCTGTGCCTCTAGCATCTTCCAGCTACTCATTAAAGAATTCCTTAAATACCCCACTTTGTTTTAGAGACGACTCAAGACTGGCACCATAAATATTTGCCCTAATAATGAAGTTTTTATTAACTGTGTAATACATTTATGGCAGAGGAAAACAATGACATGACCTCTGTTCTGCTACCTCTGAAAACACAACATCCATTTTCAGGGTCAAGCATTTATCACAAGAGGAAAACTAGATTGGTTTGCAGAAAATAAGTGATTAGACAATTTTAGAAAAACCTTTGATGTTTTTGGGCTTAAGCCTGCAGTTTAAAAGAATGACCACAGACAAGACTAAAATCAGTTTTTAATCAGCAGCTGGGATGTAAAACCATGGTGCTGCATAGACCCAAGGAATAATTGCCATCTCCAGAGGATGTTTAATCAAAATTGTCCCTTTAACCCTTCTAACTACTAGTCAGAAGTACACATTTGCATATGCAAATTAGGTCAAAGTATTGGGAGGTTGAGCTCTGTTTACATTTGTTCCCTCCTCAATTTTCTTTTCAAACCTCTTATAGCAGAATGTCCTAAATATCCATCTTTACATCAAAAGGAAGGAAAGGTCAAATTGGGGAATTTGTGATGAACCTGAGCTAACAGGACTAGGACAGAGGAGGCAGGAGCAGGATGTGGTGGAGTCACCCTGAAGGAAGAGAAGAAGGTTCTTTACCGCTCTGCCAGCTCCCAGTCCTCTTGGATCTGCTTCTGCCTGGCCTTGTGGTACTCCTCCCTCCAGCACTTGGAGCAAAAGCCCTGCCAGGCAGGATTGCCATAGTAACCACAGCCCTTCTTGCACAGCAGCTCCGACTGATCCACGTGGATCCCCCTGCGCTCCGACTTCAGGTTCATCTTCCTCCTGGAGGAGCAGGAGAAGGGTTAAAAACACAAAGCTGGCAGCAGCCTGCTGGAAATCATTGCTTCGGAGGGTTTGCCTTTGGAAAGGAGTCACCTGCTTGAATTATTTAACAGCTCCATAGCAACTGAATGAGTGCCACGGGAGGAAGGGCACAGTTACATAACCAGGAGCCCCAAAGCCAGGGGACAAAGGCACGTCTTTGTAGGGCTGTGACCCTCACACTGCCCCAGAGATGGCCCAGGGAACCAGTGACAGTCCCACAGCCAGGGGACAAACTGCCAAGGCATGTCTTTGTAGGGCTGTGACCCTCACACCGGTCCAGAAAATGGCTCAGGGCAGAAGTGACAGTGCCACAGCCAGGGGACAAAGGCCCAAGGCACACCTTTGCAGTGACAGTGCCACAGCCAGGGGAAAAAGGCACATCTTTGCAGGGCTGTGACCCTTACACAGCTCCAGAGAGTGCTCCAGGGAACCAGTGACAGTGCCACAGCCAAGGGACAAAGGCCCAAGGCTCATCTTTGCAGTGACAGTGCCACAGCCAGGGGCTCTGCTCTCACCAGCACCTCGGGACAAAGGCCCAAGGCACACCTTTGCAGTGACAGTGCCACAGCCAGGGGACAAAGACCCAAGGCTCTGCTCTCACCAGCACCTTGTTCTCAGAGCCAGAGGCACAAAGCAATGGAGAAAAAAGAAATAAAGCTCCAAACCCAGCAAAGGGAGCACATAGAATATATTGTGTGCTGAGACTGAGCCTGCACAGAACCACCCTGGGGAGGCTTTAGGGATCTCTGGCCCCCAGAAGGGCCCAGGGGAACCACAGCTGACCCAGCTGGGCACATCCCCAGCTCCTCCAAGCCCTGCCAGGGTTGAGCTGCCTGCTCACAGCACAGCTCTGGGGGTTTCTATCCAGGGACTGCAACAAAAAGGATTCTCCTGCCCACAGCAGCACCGTGCCAGGGCTGCCTTGGAGCACGCAGTGAGCATCCAGCCTCCCCTCCTTCCCTGAGAGGAACCAGCCCACAGCCCAGCTCCTGCTTCCCGTGGGAAATGCTGGAGTCATCCCAGGAGAAAAGCAGCACAGCATCACCTGCAGCAGCAAGGTTAAGGTGTGCATGTTAAAATAGTGATTTTTTTTTTTTCAATATTGACAAACAGGGACAGCAGAAATAGCACAGCAAGGTTTTCTCCAGTAAATGCAGCCCCTTTTCCTTCCTGCCATTCCAGAGGTGCCACGCATGGAAAGCAAGAGGAAAAGGGATTTTCTCAAACTGAAGAGCATCAGCAACTGAGTCAGAGTTATCTTCTTTTGCCCTGAAATTCCACCCCCAAACTCTTCCCTGGATCATCCAGCAGAAGATGGAACATGCACAAATGTCACTGAGAGTTTTCTACTACAGGAAATTCCAGCTCTTTTCTTCCAAGCTCAGTTACCCATTTTAAAAGACTGATCATGTTTAACATTTCCCATTAATGTAATCAAGTTATTTTAAGCAAAGTAACAGGAAACACACAATTTTCTCTGAGGGGGGAACAAATTAAATATTCCATCTTATCTACGTAAGTATTAAGATTTCTTCCACTTTTCTATTTTTGAAAGAAATAATGAGTTTTTAAAAATAACCTAAAAATAGTTTTTTTTAGAGACATGCATATTAAGGGAATAAATTTCTTAATGACGTAATTTATAGCTACGTGTTCTCATTTTTATAGATGGGAGAGCAGCTGAATACTTTCTTTTCTTTCCCACTGAAAAGTCTGACAGACAATATTGTGCTGCTGTAGAGCAAAATTGAAAAAAAAAAATTAAATATTTCAGAGCTTTACTTCGTTCCTATATGCAGAAATAACTGAGAAACATAAATATGTTGCTTTTACAAAAAGTTTTTGGTTTCATTTGCTGATTTCTCAGGGAAGGGTTTCATTCAGAAATGAAACTCAGAGTGTTTCAGCTGCACAGCCTGGGCAGGAATTGCATTTTGGCAGCATTTGCACACTCAGGCCATTCCCAGAGCACCACTCATGTCCTTGAGCAACAATTCTGCAAAGAAAGGGGAAGCAAAAGCCTGACACTCTGCACTGATTCAGTTTCAAGACCATTTCCTAAAAGCAGAAGCTGCAGCAGCATTTTGGTCAGAGACCTCTATTGCAGGTGCCTGCCCTAGAAAAAAAATGCTATAAATATTAATCAAATGTTTAATTGTCATTAATGTGAAGCTGATCAGTCAGTGTTGTCACTGGAAACCACAAAGACACAATAAATAATAAATAAAGTAATAAAACATCCTCATATCACAAACCTCTCAGAAATGTTACAGGGATCTCTGTCAGGAAATAAAACCCTATAAAATCCTGTCACCCACCAGAACTGCAATAATTCCAAGAGTTCAGGTGTCTGCTCTTACTCAAAAGCACAACCCCAGAACTGCAATAATTATAATTACAGCTTATAGCTACAACCCCAGAACTGCAATAATTCCAAGAATCCAGGTGTCTGCTCTTATTGAAAAGCCCCACATTCCAGACTCTGATTTGAAAATCCAAGCAGTGGAACCAAAAATCTGAAACCACAGCACAGCCCTGCCACCAGAGAGGCACCAAAATGCCACCCAAAGAGCTCCATCCCAGTGCCACCCTCCCCTCTGGCACCCCCTGTGTACACAAAACTCAGAATAAATCCTGCGAGCAGAGCAGGGCTGCCAGGAGCTGCAGGGGCAGAGCCCTGCCCTGCCCGGGTGTTGGCAGTGCCACCACCCAGCCTGGGGACAAAGGAGTCACCCTGAGCCACAGGAGGAGTCACATGCTGCACACAGAGCTGACACTTCACACAGAAAAGGTCCTTGCAAGCAAACAAACAAAAAAAAAGTTTCCCAGCTGATTTCTGCAGGTCAGCATTAGTACTTTAATGAGGAAAACAACTCGGGTTTTGAGAAAATGAATGGGAAAAAACCCTCTCAAATTATTTTTTGGTGAGTAAATCACTGCCAAATCTTACATAATAAAGTAATTATAATATTACATAATTATTTATATTAATAACATATTATCTTATTACATTTATATAATATATAGTATCATTATAATAGAATACAATACAAAATAATATACTATTAATATAATTATTATATACCATATATAGTATGTAATAATATATTTTTATATATTTATAATCTTACATAATAAAAATGTTTTGTTGGAACTGTAGAGTGTCCAAACACTTTCCCCCGAAAATGAATGGGAAAAAACCCTCTCAAATTATTTTTTGGTGAGTAAATCACTGCCAAATCTTACATAATAAAGCAATTATAACATTACATAATTATTTATATTAATAACATAATATATTATCTTATTACATGTATATAATATATAGTATCATTATAATAGAATACAATACAAAATAATATACTATTAATATAATTATTATATACCATATATAGTATATAATATATTTTAATATATTTATAATCTTACATAATAACAATGTTTTGTTGGAACTGCAGAGTGTCCAAAATGCTTTCCCCTCCTTTCTCTGTTCCTTTCCCTGCCTCCCACTCCAGCTAAAGGTGATCATTGCTCACACAACAATCAGCTCCTCAGTGTTTGCAGTCACACCACCCCTTCTGCATGGTCAGATCTCTGATTTTCACTCCTGCCCTGAATGCAAGCGTTCAAAGCTCACTTCTAACACAACTGAAAGGAAAATACCAAATTTGTTGTTTTTCTGGAGTTGGAGAACAAAAAACTCCAAACACCTTTACACCACCTGCCCACTGAGAAATCAGAAAAACATAAGGAAAGTAGCAAACTTCCACATTAAAAAAAAGGAAAAAATCAAATCCAGCAGTACCATAAAATACCAGAAGATCATAAATAACATTAACTAGTACAATTTGGAGAGGCTTTGCACCAAACATCCTTCTTGCACCTCCTTTGTTCTACCCCAGTTAAAGCACTTCAAGAAGCACCACATCTCCCTCCCAGGAACAAAAATTAAAGGTAATTTAAAATCTCTTCATCCACTGCTGTGCTTAGTGACACCAGGGAAGGCAAGGATGACACCTCAAACACCACGGGACAGAATCCTCTTCTGAGCATTTCTGTGCCAGGACCAGACCTCATCACACCTCAAGTCTGTGTTAATTAGCAACACCCCTCTGAAGAGCTCAGAAAAACAATGGCCCCTCAGACTCAGTTATTAATTCATAAAATGCCTTTACTTAATGCTACTTATTCACAATTAAGAGCTTCTGGTTTCCCCTTCTGCAGTGAAATGGAAAAATGGAAATCCCCCAGCTCTTGTCTGTGATTTCTGAAGTGCACCTCACACACTGTGGGTGGTTCCTGGGGGATGGATTTGGGATAATCCCAGCCTGGAAAGGTGTCCCACTGCTGGCTGGGGACACCACAATGCTCCCTGTCCTGCTGCCACAAGAATTCCCAGCTGGGACCCCCATGTTCTGCCTGTCCAGATTATTTTTCCAAATTCTTTATTTTTCCAAATTCGACTGAAATGCAAAGGAAACGAGGCCTCTGATTCACACGAATCAGATCTGTCTGCAGGGCTGCACATCAAAGGTCTCCAGTGACACATCAGAGCTGCTCCAGCTTTTTCAGAGCATCTCACAGCAGTTTTGTCATGATGAAAAAAACCACCAAAACACTGTGGTTTAATTCAAAATTAGCTTTCTACTGGCCTGAATGCAATTTATTCTGAAGCTTTCAAAGACATCTTCCTATAAACATATTTTTCTGGGTACCCACACTTACAGAATTTTTTTCCTTTTTATTCACCTGTTTAGAGTGGACACCTCTTAAAAAGGGCAATACCAACTCACACACTTCTCATCCTTGCTCACAGCCCTCAAGTTTTTCATCCAAGAAGAACCCCCAATAAATCACAGCTGTCCCTTCAGAAAATGGGAACTCAGAGTATTTTTCAGGGAGGCCAAAGCAGCTGCCTGCCCTCTGTAAAGCTGAAACTGAGAACACGTGTGCCAACACTGCAGGGTTTCACTTACCACCACCAGGAACCCAAACCAGCAAAACCAACTTTCCTGCTCAATATTCTGCCTGAGAATATTCACTTTCCCTGTCACACACTTTGAAGCACCTTTGAGACAACACAGAGAGAGTGAAGACAAAGGAAACACCAAGTTTGTTCCAAGCCCATAAATCCCAAGGCCCTTTTTGCCAGTGTTCCATGAAGGGGACTGAAGGAGCAGCAATCATTCCTCCAGGACCTTTTGTAGCTGAATAACAGCAAAATAATAAAGTCTAATTTTCACAAAGAAAGTTACAAAATGACCAGAAAAATTAATATTCATGTATTAAATCAGGTGTCAGTCACAGCAAAAAGCAGATGCATCCTCAGCTTTTATGTGGTGGGGAAAAAAGAGCTCCTCCAACCCAATTTAATGCACACATGAAAGACTAAACTCATGGAACACCTTCTTTTCAGCAAGAAACACCAGGAATTCTCACAGCACAAGCACTGCAGGCACAGCTTTGCTCGGGGAAAAGCACTGGGTGAAAGAAGCAGCACGGATTTACCACAGGCTCCAACACCCCCAGCCTGTTCTGCTGGTTCTTTTCCACCTCCCTGCCTTGCCAGGGATGGAGCAGGCAAAATGATCTGCACCTTTATTAGCAGTGCAGACTGTCAGGAGAGCTCAGCTGGCCATAAACTATTTATTAGTGCTGGATTGCTGAGGTCACCCTTGGGGAGCTGGCTGGAAAAGCTCACATTCAAAGGTGAACAGAAAGGGTCTTGCTTAATCAATCAATAAACACCTTCAGTAAAAGCTAATTGCAATCAATTTATAATTATTACAAGCTATGAAGAACAGTTTTTAAGTAACTCCAAAAACTAACGCTGCAAATTAAAGGAGCAGCTTTAATTCTATAATTGAAGTTCTATAAATGAGTTTCAGCATTGGTAACAATTTAATTAAATGTATCCAAAACCAGCAAAACACAGACTGGGAACAGGCAGGTTTGCTTTGGGTTGTGGGTATGTTTTGGTTTTTTTATTGTTGTTGGTTTTTTCTTCCCTCCCTAGAATTAAGTTCTCAAAAAAAAAAAAAAATCTTGGCACAACAACCTACAGCAGCCTTTTCTCTGGGCTGGAGCAAATGTGATTCAGCTCTTCAAAAGTCACTCCAGCACTTAATGAACAACCTGAATTTTAACAACTCAAAAGCATCAAAGTGCCCCAAAGAGTGTTCACAATGAACTCACTGCAACCCTCTGGGCATTAATGGCCATTCCCAGAAATGGAATTTTAAAGCAGAAAAAAATAAGAAGAAAACCGGGGAGGGCTCCAAACACACAATTCTTACAGGAACTGCTGTTGGTTCACATTTTGCTGATGCCTGAATACTCCATCATAATTCAGAACAAGACAACTTTAATTACTAAAAATAGATTTAGAAGGTAGGTTAGAAAGTGCATCAAAACTGAGGGGTGGAAGGATGGAGTCAAGGTGTATTTTGTATTTTGCCAATGGAAAAGTGCCCTTAAAATGTATTTATCTCAAAGAATCACTGATGCAAACACCCCAAAATTCTGAAGAGCAGCAACCTACATGTTGAAAGAGTCATGATTCAGGTGTAACTCCAAACACTCAGCCATGTAATTAGCAGCAGGGTAATTAACCATGAGCTAATTTCCTCCCAAGGAAAGGGTGGGGCAGAATGAGCTCAGGCTTGAGAACAGAAAATACAAAAGCCATTAGACAAGTTGGGATTAGGCAAGAAACCGGGCTGTTATCTCTGCAGTGCTCCCACTTTTAAAGTGCATCTTCCTTGCAATTACAGGATTTCAGCTCCAGCAGCTGTAGAATAAACAGTGCAGGCTGCTACAAAAGAAAAGAAACAGTCTGATGAGCAGCCACTTCAAACAAACCACAGAGCTGGTCTGGCTTCTGGAGGGGAAATTGCAGCCACTGCTTCAGAACTCCACAATCCTGACGGCCACAAGGCTGCAGCTCTCCATTTCCTCAGCTTGGAGTTGTGTTTTCCCTTCAAATGTCAGCCCAGGCCTGGGGGTACAGGTTTGGTTTGTCCCTGTGACAGCAGCGCCCAGGCTGTGCCTCACCACCCCCATGTGACCACAACTGTGCTTTAAACCAAACCACATCTAAAAACTCTTTGTGCTGCTCCACTGGGAGTTCAGGCCACAGGAAAGAGAAGATTAGCTCAAACTGCTAAAATCTCCTCAGCAGCAGGCTCCTACACAGTATCTCCTGCCAAGCACACTCACCTGGACACAGATGGAAATTAAGTTGCCTAAAACCTCAGAGAAAAACTTGTAAACATTCCATCAACTCCATACCTGACTTGTTACAAGTGGCATTTTAACAGCACTTCAGGAGCAAGACTTCTAGGCCTAGTTTTAGATCACAAGTAGTTAATTATTAGGAAAAAAAAAAGCCCCACGTATAATTGGGGATTTCATGGCAAGGAAAGAAGGAGCTGAGAAAGGCTGTTCTATCTTAAATAACACCACAAAACAAAATTAAATACCTGAATCATGGACTATCTTCAAGCTTATACTCTGTTTGTTGTGCAAAGCAGTCTCAGGAATTGGTATAATTGGCTTCATACCCTATTCTCCCTTTCTACTGTGTGTTGTTCTGGGCTTTTTCTTGGTCAGCAAAACATTCCACTGAGCTACAATTCTCTTCCTAATCCTCCCTGCTGCAAAAAACACTTGTGTAACCATGTCCAGAAGGCCAGCACATCCAATTCCTGAGTGAAGCCCTGTTCCTGGAAAACACCTCACCCTTCTCCTCTGCTCTGGTTTGCTCATTGGCCTCAAAAAAGTGTTGGGTAACTGGAAAACCAAAAGCAGCTCAGTGCAGCTCCCAAAGTCCTGGTGTCAGGAATCAAAAGTAGTTTCAAATGAGCCCAAATAACAAAAGTATGGTAAGTCAATCATGGGTTTAAATCACAACCTCCACAAGGCCACCCTTTTCCCCCAAATTGTTCAGTGCTGCTAACTCCCAGCACTGGGCCCCACTCAGCCAAACGAAAAACAATTTAATTTTGCCTGTAAAACCTTCCCAGTCAATCCAGCAGCCCATCCCAGGCCCTGCCACAGAGCAGCAGGATTTCAGTCAGCAATGAGCCACCACTGGGAGAACTTCTTGGGTAATTCCAGCACATCATTCATCCCTCAGGATCTCACACCCTCTCTGAGCCACTCCCTGCTTCAAGGGAACAACCTGAACCCTACAGTGCTACCAGCAGCCACGAACACCCACAAAAGCATCCAAAAGGCACTGCTCAGCTTCTTAAGTGTTCTCCAAACTTCACCTGGCTTGACTTTAAAGGACTTTGATCCTCAGCTGTGCAGTGAGAAGCCAGGCAGGGACAATACTTACAGGAAAAAAGCCAAAAACTCATTGATCCGCAAGGAACTCATCAGGCAAACAGGCTGGGGTGGGAGACTATTGGTAAAGCTATCCGTGACACCTGCACCCTGTTACCTACAGGCACAGACCCACGGAATTAATTAAACACAGAGATAACAAAAATTAGCTTTAGGGGCTGCACATGGAGGAGGGCAAACACCCACAACAGCCCTCAAACCGCACGGCTCAGCATCTTCAAAATTCTCTAAACTTCCCCCGGCTGGAGCTTAGAGGACTTTAATCCTCAGCCGGGCAGCGGCAATACTTACAAAAAAAAAGCCAAAACCTCCTTGGCCCACAAGGAGCTCATGAGGAAAACAGGCTGGGGGGGCATGGTGGCAGAGCTGTCAGTGCCGCCTGCACCCCGCTAACGCCGGCACAGACCCATCGAATGAAAATAAACATGTACATCTAACACAAATGGGTTTTAGGCGCTGCACACGGAGGAGGGAGGCGGCTCGCCAAGTTTCCGCACATCCCGGTGTTTGTTTATCCCGGGGTTTATCCCGGGGTTTATCCCGATCGCTGCCGCCCTGCGGGGCCCAGGGTCCCCTCGCCCAGGCCCAGGGCGGCAGCGGGGCCGGCGTGAAGCCCCTCGGCGGGGCGGACAGCGAGCCCCGACCCTCAGCTCGAGCTATAACCGGGGGACACGGCCGCCCCGCTGCCCCCGACCCTCAGTTCGAGCTATAACCGGGGGACACGGCCGCCCCGCTGCCCCCGACCCCGCCGGGCCCTCACCCCGCGGCTCTCACCCGCTGCCCCGGGCGGCGGGGCCGGCCCG